>NC_051230.1:10581153-10598653 GCF_015220715.1 Pygocentrus nattereri | reverse complement strand
ACAATCACCCTTGCCGTTTCAGTTTGGTCAAAGAGTTGGAGTACTCCATGTCCAAGAAGACAGCCCTTAACATCAAGTTCCATAGTACTTTATTCTAGGACAGTATTCATAATGCTGATAATGATGGTTTGGAGTGTTAAACAAAAGTGAACATTTTCTGTCCATTATTAAAATGTACTACGTGATTATACCAAAATGCCAGAAAACATTGGTGTTCCCTGACCTCCACTATACAGCCAAAAGTATGTGGACACTTCATAATTACTCCAAGTAAGTTCAAGTGTTTCAGCCACACCCATTGCTAAAATCATGCACGTAGCTATGCAGCCTTCACAGATAAACATTAGAATGGGTCGTATTGAAGAGATCAGTGATTATAAATGTGGCACAGTCACAGGATTCTGAAATATTTGCCCTGCTAGTTCTGCCTTGGTCAATTGTAAGTGCTGTTATTGTGAAAGAAAAGCATCTAGGAGCAGCAACAGCTTAGCCTCAATCTCAGTGGTGTCACCAAATACTGAACCATGTAAAAATTGCCCTTCCTCTGTTCCTCTGTATTTATGAAAAAATCCTCTGTATGTATGAAACTGCCTCTAGAACCAATGTCAGCCCAAGTACTGTGTGTCAGGAGCTTAATGAAATGGGTTTCCACACATTCCCACAGATGTGCTCTAAAATGTTGTGAAAAGCCTTTCCAGAAGAGTGTAGGTTGTTATAATTTCAAAGAGGGGGGTGGGGGGCAACTCCATTTTAATGCCCAAAGTTCTGGAATGGGATGTCCAACATCTCATATATAGGGCAGATATTTGGGGGTCTACATACTTTTGGCCATATAGTGTAAGAATTATATCAACTTGACACAAGTTGACGAACTGCATTTTTTGACTGTGCCTATTTGAATAAGCATTTACAAATATAGGTTCATAAATATAGGTTTTTGCAGCCTCATGAAAGCATTATGTAGTTATCACGGAGCCTTATAAACACTGTCCTGCAGTAAAGTGTTGCCAAAAGTTGAAAACCTGTATATCATTACATGTAAAGAAACACTGGGTCTTGTTTCTCCAGCTCTGGTGCTCCCCAAAGCAGAGAAGCTCCTGAAGGTCAGTATTCAGCCTTACATCAGCTCCATCCTGGAGGCTTTGATGGAGCCCACAAGCCGAGGCTTCTTTGAGGTGCGTGACGTCTTCTTCAGGGAGTTGGTGGACATGAGCAAGAACCTCCTGAATGGTGGCAGCAAGGAGAAACTAGGAGAGGTGAGAGAAATGACCTTGGTTATTTTAGCACTTGGCGTGGGGCAGATTTTTGCAGGGCAGTTTGGGTGTATAAAAGCATGAAAACTAGGTGACTCTTGCTTAAGAGTGAAAGTTCCCTTGGCTTCCTGTAGATTGACTCAGCAAAATTCTGCTAAATCTCTTTCTATTTCCCTATTACATACAAGGTGACACATGCAGTTCTGTACAACCTCAGAAAATTGTATATGCAGTTATTTCTCTGGGCGGTGAAGTTCTTTTTTGTAAAAGTTTTTTTGTAAACAGTAATGCAAGAATTATTATAAATAAAAATGAACACTATCAATAGTAGCTTAATATCTTTCAATGTGTCTAATTAGTTCTAAATCACACTTTGAGACGAAGTATTTACAGCTACCATCCAATACCGGACATGCTCAATTGGTACTTTATTAACTTGTATCATGTGGGCTTGTGGTGGGATTAAACAAATCCATGACTGAATCTCCATCAACCAAACTTTTCTTTATCTGACCAGCTCACAACATCGCGAGTTCCATAGTGAGTTCATAATAGGTACAGAATAATGTGTAGTTGTTACTGGAACTGCACAAAATGTTGTTTTTGAAATGCAACTTTCAGAATGGGGTGGCCAGGCTACACCCAGCGATTTTGGTGGGTGTTGCTCTGGTAGAAAAAAATGACTTAAAATTAGTTATTTTATTAACATGACACAAAAATGATGCATTGTTTTCTTTTCTAAAGTAAACAAAGTTTTTTTTCTTCTTCTTCTTTTTTTTTTTTTTTTTTTTTTTTAACATTTAGACTGTCCATGCTAGAGCTTACACTTGAGTTTAATGATTTAAAAAGACAGCCAGACAGCAAAGTATAGGGTAACATCATGAGTGAAAAGTGCAAACGTATTCCATCCTCAGGTGAAAATCCAGCTTACAGCACATTACACTCACCTGTTTGCTCAGCAGAGTAGTCTGATGCTGCAGGATATAAATGGATCATTGAGTGCAACATTATCAGGCATATGTCTTATAACTGATTGCTAACTGCGCTGGACTGGTAACAGACTCTCTCACTGGGTCAGAAGGGTGACCAGGCTTCATTCCAGGGTGTCACTGACCATTCCAGCCTCCCTTTTTGCTACTATCCCTGTGGTTAGATGTTATCACAGAACCAGTTTTTGCAGCAGTGATATCACAGAAGAGACTAATATACAAATTAGCCCTCTAACCAGCCACAGTTTGTTCTACTGTGTGCTATGAGCAACTTTACCAATCACAGTTCCTAAAGAGTGCTTCTCTAGGTGATAAATCAGGGTATTTACATATTTACATAATCTAACAAAAGTAAAATGCTTGTCAAAATAATACAAGCCATTTGTAAATCATGCAAAATTATTGACTCAGCAATTCATTTGCAATACTGATATCATCCATGTCATGAAGCTGTCAGTTACTGAATGATAAACCTTCAGTCTTAGAGATTAGATTGCAGTTAATTGTCAGGTGTGTTGGTAGATAAGAAAACGTTCAGAAATGCTGATCTAACGGTTATCTCTTGCATTCTCCAGCACATGGAGAAGATCTCTATGCTGGCCTTCCACCCGGTGAAGATGCAGGGATGTTATGAGAAGGTTGAGCAGCTGAGTTTGGAGGGTCTGCAGCAACGGTTTGATGTCACCAGCCCCTCCGTTTTTGTCCAGAGAGCTCAGATCCTCATGAGGGAGGTGAGACTGTAAAACACAGCCCTTATTCCACCACACCTCTGCCAGCCTGTGTTGTCAACATCTAGATACTCCGGGGAAAAAAAATCACTCTTTCTGCAGCAACATGGAAAAAATATCTAATCACCGTTCAGTTTGAACTATGTTGCCTATGCGATAATTAGAGGTCAACTGCCAAGTATTTTCTCTCGAGGGGCGACGCTTTCTCTGAGCAGCAGATGGTTAGAATAATTGTCAGCATCTTTATTGCATATCGAAAGTTTGAAGAAGAAAAAAAAAGTTGTGTGTGTGTGAGTGTTGGGGGGGGGGGGAGGGTGTGTATGTGACTATTTTGCTTAAGTTGTGGTTTGTGGTTTTGTTGTTGTACATCAAATAAAATGCCCTGTTGAAATCGTGCTGTTATTGTGGTGAAGGAGTCATATTTCAGTAGGGAGTAATGCTTTTTACAGTTGATTTCAACAGCTAACAACCAAGAGTAGCCAATAGGAAAACAGAAGTGATGCAATAGTTCAAAGCCATTAAAAGCACCTAGAACCTAATTGCCAGGGCTAGTCTGGACTATCAGTTCAGTCAGTAGGTGAGCGAGTGCTGGTAATAGTAATATTGTTGAAGGCCTCTGTTGTTGCAGTACTAACTAACCCTAGTTGCAGCTATTCCCTCTTGGATAGTGCTAACCATAGTTTACATGCATCTTTGGAAGTTCTGGGTCCTTCTAAAAGCTTTTGAAGCCTAACTGGGTCCAAAATGAATGATTGTATTGACAAAAACTCTTCCTGTACTTCTTCAAAGAGCTTGTTATTGAAGCAGAGGGAGTGGTGGCACAAGACTAAACATGTATAGCTCATGTTATCAGAGCAGGATCAGAAGGCTCTCACAAGAAGCACGGTTATTGAGACAAGGGTGCCACACGGTGGTGAACATGGAGAAATGTTGTTATAAGCCATATGGTCAATAAATGGTTACTCGGCAATTAAATAGAAATTGTGTGATAAAATGTGCTTATGATCTTATTTTCACTTAGGAAATCAACAAAATGTGTAATTAGACTGGGGGTGTTCAGACTTTTACATAGGACTGCATTGAATACTGTGCATGAATTTACACTTACTGGACACCTTATTAGAAACCCTTACCTTGTGGTTCATGTTGCAGGAGTACAGTTAGGGTCTGTTTTGTGAACATGTATTAAGCCTAGCCTTGAATTAAATAGCAGCACCAGTAGTGAATAACCATTTGCACATTCTACTTAGTTTAGGCTTAGGCTTTAATCTTGGTTTGGGGAAACTGACCCATAGAGACTGTAACCCATCTGCTGCCATGTGCAGTTTGTTAGCCATCTTCTAAACTTTCATGATTGGTCAATGTCTGATTGCAGAGCTGATCCTGGATATTTTTGAGTAGTGAACTACTTTCAATGCACCAACAACTAGGGCTTGTGATTTGGAGAATTATACTAAATATAACAAAATATATTCAAATTATAACCTATATTAAAAATATAGGTTATAATTAAAATTGTAGCTCATGTAATCAGAAAATTGCTTTTTCATTTTGCAGTTTTAGTACACACATGATTAATTTAGCCCTAGCAGCAAGACTGCTGCTCTATTATTCATTTACTTACTTACTTACTTACTTATCCCCCAGATCATTTTTATTCATTTCATTCAAAGTAGTTTTGTGCCATTTCTAGACAGTCATGACAGCTGGTGCTGTTAAACAATGTCATAAATGGATGAATTCATTAATTGATCATTATATATAATTTCGCAAATTAATTGTAGATCCACAAGCTCTTGTTGTTTTCTTGTCCTCATCTGTTTGTCTTGTCTCTTTTGTGCAGCAAATGGATGATGCCGTGTACACATTCGAGCAGCTTCTCCACCAGAGCCTGGAGGGCCAGGAGGAGGAGGACCTCTGCAAAACCATTCAAAAATGTCAGGACCGGGTTATCAAGGTCCGTGAAAGTCCATTCGTCATTGATAGGAACTTGGAGTGATAGAAATTTCCCTAAATGCTTAATATCTGTCTTTTATCTCTGCAGAAATTTGACTATGACAGTAGTACTGTGCGTAAGAAGTTCTTCAGAGAGGCCCTTCTCCAGATCTTTATCCCATATATGCTGAAACAGCTCTCGCCATCCTGCTCTGCAGTAAGACCCTCAAATACATGTGCTTTATAGATTCATTGCATGTTTTACATACTGGTCATCTAGTGCTGTGCTCATATGCTAAGGTAAAGTTTGTCTGTAGGATCTTCCTCGTTTCCGAGAGCTGATCTTTGAAGACTTCTCTCGTTTCATCCTGGTTGAGAACATCTTTGAGGAGGTGGTGCTTCAGACTGTCATGAAGGACATAATGATGGGTAAGGCATAGGGGTGTACACCTCAAAATGATTTCATTTAGCTCCTGAGTGGCGCAACCGTCTAAGCGCTGGCGCGGTCATCAGGAGATTGCGAGTTTGATCTCTGGTGATGCTACAGCCATCCGTAGCTGGGAGTCCAAGACAGCACAATTGGCCTCGCTCTCTCTGGGTGGGGAGGATGGTCCCCCTTCTCCCCCATCACTCAACGCGATACTAGTCAGCGCAGGCGTCTGTTGGCTGACGTAACAGATCTGGCGGTTGACGCTTTACTCCGAGCATGTTCGGCTGTCCCGTGATGTTGCGTGAGTGGCAGTTCAAAAAGAAGTGGTGGTTGGTTTCACAGATCTCAGAGGAAGCCTGTGCTAGCCTTCACCCTCCTAGTATTGGTAGTATCGTGTGACTGGGGGATTCCTAACTAGTGAGTGAATTGGGGAGAAAATCAGGTAAAGGTAAAAATAAATGGTTTAATGTGATTGCATTTCTTTAGGAAATGATCCTTTGTGAAATCTTAAATTTCACCACAATGTGATTATTTTGTACGATTTATAATTATTTTATCATTTTATATCATAGTAGGATCAACAATTACCCTAAAAACTGCTACTAAGACGAATAGTTTCTAACTGTAGCCTCTCATTTCCAGCTGTGAAGGAGGCTGCTGTTCAGAGACGACACAACCTGTACAGGGACAGTATTGTGCTGACCAACAGTGACCCAAACCTGCACCTGCTGGAGGAGAATCCCCCCATCGACTGGGCCGGAGAGTACGGTGGAGGGCAGACAGAGGTGGATGGTGAGCAGGTGGGTGAAGGAGATGCGATCACCCAAAAGAGGCGCAGGATGAAGCAGGTGGTCTCCATGATCCAGGAGGATGGAACAGCCACAGCACTGCCAGAGTCCTGCCTAGAGGTTCCTGGGGTGGAGGACATCCCTGAAGAACAGGGTGAGGTGGATTCGGACACCAAATCCTCCTCCGCATCTGTAAAGGAAGTGCCCAATGAAGAAAGCTCCATAGGAGGAGTCAGTGTGCCAACATCTACAGAAATGCCTCCTGCTATACCCAATGGAACTACAATAAAGGAAGAAAAAACTACAAATCCCAGCGAACAAGAGGCAGAGCCAGTGTCTCCTCAGGATTCAGAGAGCAAGATAGCAAGCGCCATCCAGGAGATAGAGAATGCAGTGCAGGAAGAAGAGCGTGAACAGAATGGAGAGACAAATGAACCAGATTCAGAACAAACCTCCATTCCAGCGGAGCCAGCAACAACTCTGGTCACGAAGGAGGTGGAGCCTGTGTCTGAAAGCCAGAGGGAGGTTCAACCAGAGTCAGCACCAAACCATGAGGCTTGCAAGATTGATGCTCCTCTGTACTCAAGGATGCAGTCACCTTCAGAAGCAGAAGAATCTATCACACAACCAACGCAAGAGGAGCAAAGCCAGCAACCAGTTGACATGGAACCCGCATCAGAACCCACTTCAGAACTCCAGCAGAAAACCGACTCCAGTTCGCTTCACCACGATGACAGCGGCTTCCAGTCGCCTGCCAATGAGGTGGCTGAGGAGGAGGAACCTCAAGTTCAGGCTGCTGCGGCAACAACGGAAGCTGAGGTGGGAAGAGAGAACCACAATGACTCTGAAACTGGAGAAGAGGATGCTCAGAAAGGAGCTGGCACAGCAGCTACGCAAACATAGATCGCTAAAAAAAAACATAATTCATAAGTGCATTTTTTTTTTTTATAGTACACTTAAGCCCACTGCTCGACAACACTGATGGTTTGACAGAGGAGGGTTTTTATGGTGTTTTTGTTATTTTGTTTGCTTGTTTACATACAAATTATCTCATGCTTTGTGAGTCGTAACAGGTCTTACCTTGTCACATTTCATTTTTTGCACGTTACATTGGATGGGCTCGGTCATGTGTTTTGTGAGTAAAGCATATTGTAATTTACTTCATATTTCAGTTGCTGATTTTTATAGCTGTGCTTCATTTCACTTTGTATTGATATTCTACTGCAGAATGGTTGCGATTTACAGAAGGGGGTTAGATTTGACAATAAGACTGCTTAACACTATATAGCTGACTCCATGCTGGCCTTATCTGGTGTGGTGTGCATTTTTATTCACATTCTTTATTATAAGCCTGTTATCTTTGCCTTGCTTGACTACAAACTGAAAACACTGAATTTTATTTTTTCATTTCATTTTTATATCGTTTTATTTTTACCATGTATAGCCAAATATTGCAATTTTTTTGTATATTACCCTGATATTTTGAAAGACGTCCAAGTGTAGTGATGACGTATTACTTTTATTTGATATTAAGATGGGCTGTTTCCATGTACCCAAATGCTGTGGGATTAGGGCTGTCTGTAGTCTATTTAAACACTGCCAACAAATGAATCACCTTTTATGTTGGTAACAGTTTACTTGAACCCTGCTGTGTCATAAGTTGTCATTATGGATGTGTCTAATTTAACCATATCATGTTACCATTGGTGGTAATAGTCATGAAATTTCATAATGTTTATCACAACTGACACAGCATGAGCATGTGATTTAAGAAATATGCCATCGAGCATTATGGCATCTATTACGACAATTACTGATAACAGTAATGAAACGCTGTTATAGTACTGAACAAAATCTGTCCAGAAAACACCTGACACGACATGTTTATGTAGCAGGGTTCAAGTAAAGTTTTACCTTTCAAGTCTTTCTTGGTTGAAGCCACTTTCTTTTGAAGAATGAATAATTGCAGACATTTTCGCTGGCTACGCTATCCATATGATCATTTTATGCATGAGATGTTTATTTTAATTATGTGATGCTATGATTACAGTGGAAAAATATTAGGTGACTCGCCTGCTCTTTGCAGTCAGAACCATGTAATTACTGAAGATGATGCAGTGGTTGGAGGGTAGATAGACTGTAGACGTAAGTGAGGGCTTGGGTTTGGCAGGAGAGGTTCTTTGAGGTGTGCAGACAATAATAGTGGACAAACGTGCAAGTGTTTTCAGGGGGTTTTGCTGTATTTCAAATTGAAATGACAATCCGTCAAAATTATTGATGTGCAGATACATATTCTCAGTAATATTTGACCCAGTCACTGCGCTAGAATGCTTTCCACCACATTTTTAGCATAATTTTTATTCTATGTGAAATGATGTCTATCTGTGTATGCGGTTTAATTTTTTTTTTATTTATTATCTAATGCACTTCATTGCCTTTCAAGGTTTTGTGTTGCATTTAAAATTATCGGTAATAAATCTGTTAGATATAACACTTGAATGTTCCAGTCATTTTTATTGCCATAGCTGGTTATGAGTGTATATAAAGCCTTCAGTGACATTCATCATTAATATTGTTCTGTGTTTTCTTGTGTTGCTGTTATCATTTCACTGTGCCAGCAGAGGGCGCTATAAGCCTTTCACCATATTTAAAATGCTCTTGGATTTTGTGGTAGATATAGTATATTTTTCTGTAGATATTAGGGAATTTTAAGGCCTCATAATCAAGACCTACTTTCAATCCTGCAGTCAGTTTTTGAATTGTATTAAAGTGTTTTGTCTAGCACACTATAAAATGTGGTCACTTGAAAGAGGTTGGGTCAGATTAAATGTTTTGTTGATTTTTCTAAACAAACGTAAGGTAAAGTGATGTTTCAGAAGTGCATCTAAAGTTTTCTTCAGTTTTATCCATTCCTATTTATTCATTTGAACCTATAAATTAGTATTACATTGGATTCTTATTATACATGTATTGTTGATTAAGTCAAACTAAGTGAATAGATCCTGTACAGACAACACGCTTCTGCACATTTTACTGCAAAATTACTGTTTACTTCCTGAGTTTAACATTTTAAAGGGGGAGGGAGCATAAAATAGCCTGAGAAGAAGTTGTCACTTTTTTTCCCTAATACGTAAAACTCAACAAAGGAATACTGAATGTATAGGCCCACATTTAAGTTAAGATATTTAAATTAAGGTATGCTCACTTATTTTCACTTAAATTAATTTGACTAGGGGCATTCAGACCAATAGACATCAAGGTGTCTGATCTGCATCAGGGTGAGCAGTTGTCATGGTGAATTATTATTCATTCCTGTTAATAATTGATATTGAATTTGTTACATATGAACTTGTTACATCCCATTCTTGATCCATAGGGTTTAATATGATGTTGGCCCACCCTTTGCAGCTATAACAGCTTCAACTCTGCTGGGAAGGCTTTCCACAAGGTTTAGGAGTGTGTTTGAGAATTTTTGACCGTTCTTCTAGAAGCACATTTGTGAGGTCAGATACTGATGTTGGACGAGAAGGCCTGGCTCGCAGTCTCCGCTCTAATTCATCCCAAAGATGTTCTGTCAGGTTGAGGTCAGGACTCAGGCCAGTCAAGTTCTTCCACACCAAACTCACTCATCCATGTGTTTATGGACCGTGCTTTGTGCACTGGTACGCGGTCATGTTGGAACAGGAAGGGGCCGTCCCCAAACTCTTTCCACAAAGTTGGGAGCACGAAATTGTCCAAAATCTCTTGGTCTGCTGAAGCATCACTAGAACTAAGGGGCTGAGCCCAACTCCTGAAAAACAACCCCACACCATAATCCCCCCTCCACCAAACTTTACACTTGGCACAATGTAGTCAGACAAGTACCGTTCTCCTGGCAATCCCCACACCCAGACTCTTCCATTGGATTGCCAGATGGAGAAGTGTGATTCATCTCTACAGAGAACACCTCTCCACTGCTCTAGAGTCCAGTGTCGGCGTTTTACACCACTGCATTCGATACTTTGCATTGTGCTTGGTGAGATAAGGTTTGGATGCAGCTGCTTGGCCATGGAAACCAATTCCATGAAGCTCTCTACGCTGTTCTTGAGCTGATCTGAAGGCCACATGAAGTTTGGAGGTCTGTAGCGATTGGCTCTGCAGAAAGTTAGTGATCTTTGTGCGCTATGCGCCTCGGCATCCGCTGACATTTTATGTGACCTTCCACTTCGTGGCTGAGTTGCTTTTGTTCCCAATAGCCTCCACTTTGTTATAATCCCACTGACAGTTGACTGTGGAATATTTAGTATCGAGGAAATTTCATGACTGGATTTGTTGTGCAGGTGGTATCCTAACATGGTACCATGCTGGAATTCACTGAACTCCTGAGAGCGACCCATTCTTTCACAAATGTTTGTAGAAGCAGTCTGCAGGCCAAGGTGTTTTGATTTTATACTCCTGTGGCCAAGGAAGTGATTTGGAACACCTGGATTCAATGATTTGGATGGGTAAGTGAATACTTTTGGAAACAGTGTATATATACACTGCAAATATATTGTCATGAAGTAGAAATGTACAGACGACATCCAGTTCTGCTTCAGCTGATCAACCCTTCATTAACGTAAATTTAGGAAATCTATGCGATGACTGGAGCGTACAGCAATGTCTGGAACCAAACCTGTTCTTGTAACTGCAATATGTTACTGTTACTTTTTCAAATCAAGTAACTTATGTTGTACTGCGTTTCTGTTTATTTGTGCTTATTCTGATAGTATATAGGTTTTACTGGCAAAACCACAACATAAATAGTCTTAGCACATAGTTGGCACAGTACAGTATGGGTACTATTAAATAAGGTAAATAAAATGTACATGGATTTGTACTTTGCTGATTATTTTCAAACGATTGTATTTCTTTCATTTCTGTGTAAATGCCTTTGTGAGGAAATGAAGCTACTCTTTTATTATTTTAGTCATTAACATTTACTCACCAGTTCCTTTTTTTGCTTTAATTTTTGATTATGGTAGGTTGGTGACTGCATCTGCACTGTGATTGGTCACATCTGTGTCTTTTTTTTGACCGATGATGCATCAGAAAGAGATTCCTATGCTGATAGATGCACCATGTACTAAGAAGCCCCAGTGCAGTTCTATAAACTGTTCAGTAGGTTTTTTTTTTTGTTTTGTTTTGTTTTGTTTGTTTTTTGAAAGGTCATTTTTTGTCGAGTGACTAAACTAATGGTGCTGTTACTGGAGTTAAAAATTGCCTGTCCAGTTTTGACTTTTATAATAACTTGTATAGCACTGACATTTGCGGGAAATCATGTATACATATTTAAAGCAAAAGTTTGAGCACCCCTAGTCAAAGTGTTCTGTCGGTTCTCTAAGTAACACATCGCCTACAGGGAACAACACAACTTTTCTACAGATTGTAGTGGACCATTTCTGCTTATTTGCTGAGTTTGACACACTTTTTTTCAGTGATCTGTTTAGCCCCCTCCCCTCCATATGTTTAATTCACTGAGTTCCAATAATAGGGGATGGAAATGTGCGAAAGTAGATAGTGTTAACTCATTTTCAGACCATTTTCAGCTCCCTGCGTACGACTGTACACTGTTATTGTTATTTCCAGTGGTTTAAATGTTCATTTTATTTTTGGTCTCTTTCTAAATTATCGTCTTCTCATCGCTCTGGAGACGCATCCTAGCATTTCTTTAGTATTATTTCATCCTATTGGTTCATTTAAACCTATTAAGACACACCAGAATTCCCTTGGCTTCATTTAATGCATGTGTTGAAAAACAGCGGGTCCTTGATGTTGAGCGGCGGTGTGGAAGTAAATCTGTATTCTGTGTTTTGTGATCGGTGGAGAAAGCGGAGCCGACGAGCGTCATGACGTCACACCATTGCGTGACTCGGCGCGGATCGTCCGCAGGCAGCAGCGGGGCTGTGCGGGTGAGCAGCAGCAGCAGCAGCAGCGGCGCGCTCGGAGATGAACGACTGAGCACAGCTGTGGATGTGAGGAGGTTTGAGTTTATTAACTAGCAGCTTCCTTGGTGTTTCCGTCGTCCCGGGCCGGGGGGATGCTGAGCCCCGGGTCCCACACTTTGCCACAGCGATCATAAGGAGCTCTGCAGCCGCAGCATGTCTTCAGCACGGAGAGAAGCGCAGAGCACGCCGAGGGCCTCGCTCCTCACCCGGGCTCTGCTACTCGCCACCATCGCTATCGGCTCTACTGTGGCAGGTGAGCGACTTACGCTGGAAAAACAAATAGCGCGTTGGGTTGAGAGAAACGTGTAGACCGTGAATAGATTATGGGCTTCAGTTTGGCAGTTTGTGCTGATGTATAATATCCACAATGAATTCATGAAGAATCAGTTGATTTAAAGCGCCGTTTACGCAGCAGTTCCTCTGTTTATGTTGGTATAATATTTTCTTCGTGTATTTTGGATGTACAGATCTATTTCTTCAGCTTAACTTACACGCCCTTTTGCCTTATGTGGCCTCAATTCCTTATTTAATTCACATTTGCTCGGAGAAAACTAAATCTGTTGTGTTTATTCTGTTAACAGGGCAGTGCAAAGGCAGAACATGCTATACTAGAACCATTATTATTTATTGCAATGCATTCTAATTAACCTTACTGAAAACCAGCTGGTTTATGCTGGTCTGGTGCTGGTTGACCATCATACTAGCATCCCAAACACAGCATATGCCATTTTTGTTGGTGACCAGCATACCAGCTTCCATTGCTGCCCCCACCAGGGCAAGCACCCTACACTATACCAATAAGGGTCCTTGGGCAAGACTCCTAACACCACCTTGGCCTACCTGTGTAAAATGATCAAACTGTAAGTCGCTCTGGATAAGAGCGTCTGCTAAATGCCATAAATGTAAATGTAAATGAAGATGCTGCTGACTTGCATACTAGCACCCGAAACCACACCACATGTATTGGTTTTGCTGGTAATTAGCAGAATAACTTCCATTGCATGCTGGTCTATGCTGTTTTTTTCTTTTCTAGGAGGGAAGATCATGTAAACAACAAAACCTGGTCTGTCCAGTGACTGACAATAGCTCAATGAATATCCATGCACTATGTGACCTTATTTGTGACTAAAAGCCCTGGCAGTTTGAATCTCTGTTACTAACAGACGCAGAGCAGAGCTAAGTGTACTCAGGCCAGGCCAGATCCATCTGGCTGGGGGGAAAACAGATTAGCCATGTGTGACGCAAGTGTGGGAGATGTGGGCCCTCTGAACTGTCATCAGCAAAGGCCCAGAGTGGCCAGTAAGACTAACATAGGCTTCAAACAAGCTTGGATTTAATATTTCCTCTGGCCCTCCATGCTTCTCAGAAAGCTTTTATCAATCACAGCAATATTGCGATATGTAGCTTGCGGCGTATGTCTAGTAATGCACAGGGAATTAAATCATCTTCTTAATAAATGCTTACATAACCATTATGAGTGTCTTCATACTGTTGAAAATGTGAATTTTTTTTTACTTGAAGGCTTGAGTAGTTAAAGTTTCAATTAAAGGAGGGAACTGGCCAGAATAAAGTCTCTACAGCTGTTGTGAACAAGCCTCCTCGCTTCTTATAGCAGTCTCTAGAGTGAGACCAACCAGTTTAAAAACCCCCGTTGGAGGACACATGAGTGGAACCTTTGACTGCAGCTACTTTGGGTGGATTTTTTTGAGGTTTGATGTGCCAGATTGTACCCATTAGCCTGTAGATCTGTGGTTGGGCTAGCAGTCAAGATTGCTTGACACCACAAGGATTCCCAGTGGTTTTATGGTGTGTTTGAGTAATGCATGCCGAGTATTGTAGTAAGAGAATGCTGATAGGCGAGAACATTAAAAAATGACAAATTCTGTCAATCGTGTGAGGCTGAGAGATGGAGTGCTGTCTACAGCATTCTGCATAACATGACAAATAACCTGTTAAATTCCAGGTTTCAGCTGGATTGCCCCCTTTAAGAAACACACCCACCCACTGTGCCAGGGGTTTCTTTAGAGTGTTGCTTGTTTAAGCTCTTATCTACGTGGAAACTGGCAATCAGGGTGCTGGAAGAAAGTGAATCACCAACACGTTCTTTGTGTCACCCCGGCATGCTGACGTTTAGATAGCAATAGGATCAGCATCAAACGCCGTAACCCCCCCTAAATGCCGCAGCCTGAGATGAACGTTCAAGCCTACGGACCACCGAAAAACCTTATACATATTAATATCAGATGATACCGCATGTTAAAAACGATCACATCTATAGCAGCAACCCCCACTCATGAGCTTTTTACGAGCCCACACGACCCTGTTTGATCAACTAATTCAATCTCAATCTCTTATCTCGGCTTCTGCTGCTGATAGGACAAATCTGAGCTCTGCAGTGTTTGTGTTTCCATGGCGCATATTCTGAGAGCCAGTGCTCGCTTCAGTACGAGTGATGCCGTGTCTTGGCACAAGCCGCTTTCTTCTGTTGCCTAGCAGGAGAGCTCTCCTTATTGAAGCTCATTGTCAACATGACAGAGTGTAGGAGAACGAAGCGTATCATCAAAGAAGTTGTTTTGTAAGGGAAGTGCAGATGTCACTTTAGGTGTAAATACTGTAAATATTTTATCATGTAAAGGCATAATTCAGCAATCAAAAAAAATCTAATGTAGACGGTTCTTTGGACAGATGTGTGCTGCATTGGCTAAAAACAGCAGTAGAAACCACATCAAAGCTTCAGTATTGCCTGTATTTGCCCACTAGTAGGCAAGTAAGCCAAGTGCATTTGAGATTATTTAACAACTCAACACAGTCTAAGGTAAATATTGGATAATTGAACTTTTTCAATTCCTTGAGACCGCCGGTGGTACCAATATTGAAATATTTCATATTTCATAAGTTACATTCCAAAGGTGGGTGTCGTATGAGGCTGTAACTGTCTTCTTTACAGTCAATAGATGGTGATGTCATTTTAAACCTGAAGAAGCTGAACTTGCATTTGTTTTCTATTGGAAGTCGACCCATTTTTCCACAAATCTGGGCTATAAACTATAAACGGATGGCGACTCTTCAGGGATCTGCTCTGTAAAATTAAAAGATTATTTTTATAAAATAATACAAAACATCTAAGATTTTTGGCTTACAGCCGTAAATTGTAAGTATATAGCAATATGTGCATGATCATAAAACACATGCTCTGGTAATTTGAGGGGAGCTTTTACAATAAATAAATAAAATAAAAATTTTCACATATTTCATGCAGTTACTGAATAATTTGCCTTACGATTTGGTCATGTAAATTCTGACAGACGAACCAAAACGCACCCTGGAGAATAAAGGGTTAAGCCTGCATCTTGCATGATGCTAATGGCTGGGCTGTAAGCTTCCATTCTATGTTGGCTACATTCATAGCACCAGTACAAAACTAAATGTGTAATATAGACTTTTTAATATGACAAATCTTTAAAAAAATCTCTTGAGAATTGAGTGGAGGGTCGAGTAATGTGAGCTTGTATTGTGGTCTCTGTAATGAATCGCTTCCGAAGTGTCTGCGCAGCTGCTTATGGCGATAAACGTTGCGGCTCTCCTAATGAAGTTTGAAAAGCCAGCGTCATGGAATAAAAGAGTTTGATAAAGTGTGTAAATGCAAAGGTTCAAGGTCCACCGTTCACTCCAAGGTCCACATACGACAGCAAAACTGCAAAAACAGGCCTCGTCAGAATAATTGTGTTTGTGATGTCACAAAAACCAACACATTTACGTACATATATCTGCCTTTTCAGCTTACATACTGGCCATTCATGCTCAAGATATAAAGGGTCTTTGGATGTGGCACAATGCATGGCAGCCAATCAGAGCATTGTCCATTTACATATGCCAGTATTAAAGGCACAATATGAGCCCATTTGATACTAAGATAAAGAGAGATTGGGGGGGGGTACGCAAAAAATGTAGGATATTAGCCATTTAAGGTATGTTCTTTTGAAAGCAGGTCAGCTCCAGAACCAATGGGTCTGGGAGGTTAAACCAGTCATGAAATTATGGCATGTAGACAAATCCACTTTCATCAGCCATCACAGCACATAACAAGCTTCGGCCGCAGTGTGAAATGATTCATTTCGTAGAGGGTTGCAAGCTGAGAAAACTGTTCGCACGCCTCAGAAAAGCTGTGAAGCAAGTGATTAAGCCAGTTTGGGCTGAGAATTTGCACTACTTGCATAACCATGAGAAAAATCTCAAGATGGTGATGTTTACTGCTCTTACTTTGTCATCTTCATTAGTTAGCATTAAACCTGTTAGCTTCATCACATTCATCAGCTTGTTAGTTCTTTTATTTGTTATAACTGCTTATTACAGGTTAAAGAAGTGTTTATGACCTAACTAGTATCTATTAACAAACATTTTAAACCATAAACCTTTTATAAGGGTAGTCTTATTTTGAAGGTGATGCTGAAAACAGCACAGACAGTATAGCTGCTTTTGGAGAAATCATGTCAGAGCAAGTTATGCAACCACAAGGAGAGCTTATTGATCATTTGGTTCAATGAGGAGGAGGGTTTGGTATTGATCCTTACGGAGGAGAGAGATGCAGGTGGAAGGAGGAGAAAAGCATAATAGGACTGTTTTGGGTTCTCTCTGAGGGCTAGATAACATCATCTTGGAGTTGCAGCCACATTGTGTGAAAGTGGCTCAAGTGTTAAAATATAAAGAGCTAAAAACAAATCCTGAGATGAGCTGTTAAAGAAAGTATTGTCTTTAATTTGGCTGATTTTGCTTCTAGAAGCAATTTAGAGCTCTGTAGTGAGTGATGCAGTGGACAGGCAATTTTTAAGTCTATGTTCTTCTGCACTTGTTGAGTTTATGTGGTCTACCACTTTGTGGCTAAGCTGTTGTTGCTCCTCAACTTCGCTTCTATTTCAAAGTAGTGCTTACAGTTGACTAGGGCAGATCCAGCAGGGCAGAAAATTGAATGAACTGACTTGTGGCAAATATGTGGCATCCTATAGGAGTCACGTCCAGTGTTTTTCTGTGGAGATCGCATAGTTATAAGCTTGATTTTATTCACACTCATTCAATGAGTGTGACTGAAACACATGAACTCAAAATTTAGGACTGTCCTCATACTTTTGGCCATATTGTGTGTCTGTTAGTGTGACATTATTATAGACAACTATATTATACAGTGTCAGACACCATATAGGCAAGTTTATCTGAGGTTACTTACAGTGGCACTTTTTGTTAGCTGGCTGAATATTGAAAATTCTGATAAACGATTGTGGATTGTGCTGCATCACACCACAGAAGTCTTTATTATCCTGTAGATCTGTGACTAGCAGTTATGGAAGAAAATCATAAATTCTTATAAATCAGTGATGCTGAGTTATATGATGCTGCACTACAGAATAGTCCATAAC
>NC_051230.1:10438653-10576153 GCF_015220715.1 Pygocentrus nattereri | reverse complement strand
TGCTTGGTTACATAAGAAAAGAAATAAAAGGAACAGATAACCTTTGTTGAACGACTGAAAAACAGTGAAACGACTGAGACGCTTTCAAATAGAACAGTGTTCAGTGTTGTCGTTGCATTGGATCAAGTTTTTGTTTTTGTTTGGATTGAATAGTTTATGTTCAGAATTAATAAATGATGCAACCAGTAGAAATACTGAAATCATTCTTTGCTTTGCATTAATTATTAAGTTGTTAAATCCTACAGGCCACTTTAATCACCCAGATAGCTTGAACTTTTATGGAGTTATTCTTGATCTCTCAAAGCTTACAGCCCACTTGCAGTTTTTTCCCCATCACATTCCCCCATGCAGGATCTCTCTACTGGTCGCATGTGGGAGTTTCTATGTTGTTTCTGTATGGAAATGAAAGAAAAGGATCAACAAAAGACTCATTGAAAGTCATTTGATACACCAACACATTCTTCAGCTTTCTGCCATGCAAGAGACCATCTGTTGGTGTCTTTATAAAATATGATATATCATAGTATCATATAATACAGGAAATCCTGACATTAGCTCCTCCTCACTGTTTAAAAGGGTTTTTTTTTTATCTGATGTGCATCTGACATACCAGTCTACTTTTGCCTGATTGGCTAGATGTGATGCAGTGTCCCCTCTCATTGTCTAAAGTTGACATCTTCTGAACTCTTTGGCCACACAGCAAGGCTGCACAGCTCTCCATAGAAATGAACAGGATGCGGCGCAGCAAAGTTGCAAGTGAACTCCTACCACTAGGGACAGTAGTTAAAGTTTTGGTAAAAATTCAAATGTGTTTTTTTTTCTCTAAACATAGTCAGTTAGCCAAAGCCTGAGGCTAATTTCACTAAGAACTAATGGATGCATGCCTGACCCGCCTCCCTACCCACCACTTCACCACAGTGGCTGTGTTTACATGCAAAGTTTTTTGCCAATCTGAATAAATACATTCCAATTATAGATTCTCTACTCAACAATCTGATGGAAATCTCTGTTTACCTGCTCACTGTAAGTAATCCTTGTAAAAATTCTGCCTTGTGTGGAGAACCACTTAGTATAGATGTTACCGTGACAACAAGCATCACGTGAGTACAGTCGAAGTGAGAAGAGCAGCAGTGAGCAGTGCTTGTGCTTTTAATTACTTTAAAATGATGGCAAAAAGGGGCAAGAGCAAATCGTCATGTTCTGAGACACAAGCTGGATGTCTGTCCGTCCCAACGTTTTAGCTGTGGCCAATCCCACTGACTTTGTTACACAGCGCTGCTAAGCTGAGGTGCAGACTAGCTTGACACGTTTCCTTTGTTGCAAGATGATGTCATCTCGTAACACAGTCCTTATTGCCCACCTACTGGCAAGCTTGGCATGCCATCACAGGCTCATTGGGAAGCAGGGTTTAAAGACACAGGAGCTCTAATAGAGCACTTCAGACAGATGGTATAGATGCACATTATGAGAAAAATAATGTTTTGTAACATTGAAGCATGAAAATCTATTCTAATAGACCTCAAAAACAAAATTATAAAGGCAGAAAATGAGCATGATAGGTCCTCTTTAAGTAAGCTCTCAGATAATGGGCAGATATGAAATATTAACATATTTATATCTTATGCTTTGTGTATTATGGAGTGAATTGTATCTGAAACTGACTTCATGGCTGTGAATCTACATACAACAGAATTCTTTACACAAAGTTGTTATCAGCATTAGAATCTCAGTTGATATCATGCAGGTATTAAAAAATCCTATTTTTTTTTGTCGTGTTTAAAAGGCTGCACTTGACTCCGCTTGTGTGGTTTAAACTGAGTTCATTGCTAAATTAAGATTCTGACTTGCGATTCACTCCTGCCCTGATTAACAAGATAAATGCACTTGTGCCTCACAGAATACCAAGTGAATCCGGAAGCAGACACTAATGTGAGTCGATGATGAGGCTGAAATAGTGAGAGTCTCCATTTTTCACAGTGATCGGTATTGCTCGTGACAGCTGCCGCTGTGGCCTTGCTATTTCAGGGTCCGAGATTATTATTAGATGTTCTTTTTCCTCTCTGTAGGAGGAGTTTGGTTGGGTGAACTTGTACTCTTATTGTACTGGAATTTGTAGGTTACACACAGATCATTTCACACAGATTATCACTGTGCATTCATGTGTTATTAGAATTGACTAAGGTTAATAATGTACCCCACTGTGCAAAAAAAGAGTCAACATTAGTTTTTTCCAGTTAAAAGGGCCATTAAGTACAAGTTATTCGTTTTTTAGTGTTGGGAATGGGAAAAAGTAAACATATTTAGCAGAAATTTAGCATATTTTGCACAGAATCTTGTTTAGTGTGTCAGCACTTTGCCTTTATTACAGATTTAATAAAGACTTGCTTTCAGTTTTTGAAAGAAATCTGCAGGAATATTTTTCCACATCTGCAAAGTTCAGTGTTAGAAGTTTGTTGCCTTTTCTGCTTCTTATGATCCATATAATCCCAAGTACATTCAGTGGGTTTAAGGTCAGTCCGTCATTCAGAGAACACCAGCAGCTTCTTTGTTCAATTTGCACATTTTCCTCTTTTCAGCTTCTTGATAGCTACACATCATTTCTGACCCACATCATTGAGTCGTCTTCTCACAGTGGAAGGATGGACAGAAACATCTATGGATCTTTTCAGATCTGAAGCTAGAGTGGAGCTTGATTTTCTCTCTAAGTGCTGTTTGTTTGATGGGGACAGTTGTGGTGGTCTGCCAGCTCTTGCACGGTTCTTATGAATCCCATTTTCTCAATGGCTTTCAGTTTTTTGAACTTTTGGAAACTTCTGTTATTCCTCTTGCGCTCCTTTCACTTTTCCTTCTCCAAGTGGATTATCATGTATCTAATCTTCTCAGAAATATTTCCTGAAAAATGAATAACTTGAAAACTGTTTTGAAGGAACATTAAATAAATGAAGGGTGGTCTCTGACTTTGCCTGTATGTGAAGGACATTTCACAGAAGGGGAATAAGGATTCATACACTTCATTGTTTACCATCCCTTATGGCATGCTGTGCTGTAGCTTTAGTTTTTCGCTAAATTAAAGTGTTCTAGCATTAAGCAGCACTGATCATATTTCATATTAAAGTGTTTGATGTTGATATATTCAGTTCATCAAGAAAAATCCTTTTCCCTTTTTGCCGTATCTTAGCAACACGGTCATGTTTTAGGACCTTCCAGAGTTCTATTTTTCAAGGTCTGCTGTGGATAGTGAAGATTTGTATAATTCACCCTTTCTTTCTTTTTCTCTTTATCAGTTTCGTTTGATTCAGATAACTTGGCAACACCTTTGGTCCCCTATGACTGCTCAGTCATAGGTAGGCCAATTGAATGGAACAGCAAACAGTCTATTATGTCCTTTTGTTCTGATAAAGTTAAATATTTGCTGGAAGTGAATGTTAACACCGCTACTGGCAAACATCCCCAAGAGAACTACGTGTAATTCATGCCAGGTATGAACAGATGAGGTCATTATAAATTTATTTCATTATGTGGACATAGTTTATTTGATTTTGGATCACTGGTTCTATTTGTCATCGTTTTTTGAGAAAGCACTTTGGCATTTCAGGTTGAGCTGAAACTCCCTGAAACGACTATAAGAGGCCTTCAGCTTTGCCCTCTTTGCCTTCTGTCTGGTTTGTGTGTCCCAGTCTCTCTTCCTCAGCTGGTCCACAGATTTCTGTTTTAGGACAAAACCTCCTGGAGGAAACGGCTACATACTAGGATCCGACCGATATGAAGACTGTTGAACAGTATTGATAAATAGTTCCGGTAACTGGTGGACATGGCGATATTTACTGTTATCGTGATAAATGACATTTATATTACACTATTCTTTTCTGAGCATATCGTCAATATCATTGGTATTTAAAGAGCACTGACCCGCTGCATTTTTCATAACAAAGAGAGCATAAATAGACCTGTTTAATTGGATTTAGTACAGTGCAGTATGTGAGGCGTATCAATAAAAATCATTCAGAAAACTAAAACTTGTGGAGAAAATGTCTTAAGTTGTAGTGATATATTTTTGCCGTATCACACACCTTTACTTAATTCTGACCAATATAATTTTATATGGTTAAAAATTAAACAGACTCCAGTAGTTGCAGTTTACTGGCTGTTATGATTGTCCATGAATTGTCCAATATGACAGTCCTTAATTTGTCACATTTCTTGAACTGAATAGCAGAAAATGATGAGGTTTGTAGGGCAGTGTTGGTGTATTGATGGAGATTGATGGCGATTGTTGAGGAATGTTGATATTTTGGTGAAGAATGATGTGTTTATTGGGTCTCTGAGTGGATAATTCCAAAGGTGATGAAAGTTTTCAAAGAGAACTCTTGTCAGGACATGTCTTCTGTGAATTCCAAAAAAATGAAAAGTGAATTCCATGCAGTTATAATTGATGTTTGTAGAGGGGCAAGCCTCTAACACCTCTTCCTTCCAATTTGCAACTAATAAATTCCTATTTCTACCTTCCGATTCCCATGACAGAGTTTTCAGAATGTCCACTGCCATCCCATCTCCTCGCTGTTCACTCCAGACCCTCCCTCAGTCAGTCTCCCCTCATACTACCACCATATGCTGAAAGCACAGTTAAAACTTGCAGACTACTATTGTCGTCATACCTTCATCAGAATAATGTTGACTTTCTATTTGACACCTAAATATCAAGCCAGACCTTCTTTCTGAGCCTCTGTGTGTGACGTAAGATGTATGACAGAGTGACTTGCAGAAGTGCACATAGGCCATATTTTAGCGTGTTTTTCTTCATGCAACTTCTTTCAGTTTTTAACAAAAACTTACATAGTGCAGCTTTCGCATAGGAGTTGATTTTAGGTGCGGTTAAGCAGGAAAAGTATCAAATTTTGGGGGAAATACTGGCCCACCAGAACTGCTCTACAGAGGCAGAGAAACAAGCATTATACTAAGAAATGAGCAGATCAGAGATGTTTATTCATTAAATATAAAACAAGCCAATACATTTTGATGCTTTGTTAGACTTTTGGCTGATGTTGACCTGTAAAAATGTAAAAATTGGCCAATACTTTTGGTCAACCTGATACATCGACTGAACCCTTCTTTATATCACCATATCATCATATCAGCACACAAGTCAGTCACCGCTCTGCTCTCACCGGGGGCGTTATAATGTTAAAAGTAGGTCTGAGACCTCCATTGGATCTCATTCCTCTTCCCTCACTCAAAGATGAAGGAGGTTGCTAGGCGACTGTTAATTGAGGGGAATGCGAGCAGGTTCCCAGGGGCAGAATGGAAGCGAGTGAGCAAGTGGTGGAACTGAAGAAGAAAGGACGAAAAGGGGACGGACACTCCATCCTGTCTGCCTTCTCGGCTCTTCTACCTGTTCCACGGCACCGAAAACTGTTAGTCACACACAGCTCGAGTGTGAGATTACATCTCAGCTTGAATGAACAGCATGCCACGCATCACTGCTCCGCTAAATGAACCTTTGTTATTCAGCGACAGTGAATACCAGAGGAAGTGCATTCTTAGGAGGCAGAAGAAGTGTGCAGTCTGTAAATGGTGTATTACATCTGATCGCGAAGGGCCACAAATACCTATCCATCTCTATATTGTGTTTACAGCCTTTTCCAATCTTGGGATGTGTAACAGAATTTCTGGGCCGTTAACAACATCCCAGTCAGTTGCTCTGTCCACAGTGGTATATGGACCATCGCATATTTATTGTACCCTGTAAGATGACCACATATTACGATTTTGTCAGTGGCATTCCGATTGGCTATCCATAATACTGCCTTTCCGAGCGTGTTATATAAGCTGGATTGTTTTCTAAAATTAAGCTTTTGATGAAGTTAACAAATGTGATCCTGCTGTTTGCAGGAACCACTTTGTTTTATGTGGGTCTGGTTTTGTTGTAGCATTGCATTGGCTGCCCCTACGTTTTGCATATCGGTCAAATCTCCTCTTCCTGGCAGTTCCTGGCTGTGTTGCGCCACCAAACCTAACAGATCCGTTTCACTAGGCTATACTTACGCTAAATTGATAAATATCACCTTGTCGTGGGTGATGCAGATACCTAAAACCTTTATGCATTTTAAAACAAGTTCAGATGATTAACGTATTCTAATATATTGTCATATTCTTACTGTCCAAAAAAAGTATCTCCAAAATGGCAACTTTACAAGAGATTAATGTGCATTAATGTAATGAGATTTTATTCCAAGCAAATTTAAAGCATTTCTATTAATCCATTCGTTTTTTCACACAATGTAAAGGGCAGCTACTGTGTAGAAATGTAGAAAAAATACTGTACATGCATGTGTATTTGTTTTTCAGGGTTTTTTTTTCTTCACATGCCATTTTGTAAGCACATTTACTGTAAGATTTTATTATAGTAATTTTACACATAGAGAAATTAGACATGACAAATATTGTAAATTTTGCATATTTGGCAGAGCTCTTGTCCAGAGGGGGTTACAGGTATAGCATTAGAACACATGAGGACCCTTATTTGTGCAGCAGTTCCATTCCTGCCTGAGCAGGGAATCAAACCTGTGTGTGAGGTGGTGGTTTTGTCCACTGTTCTTCATTTCAGTGAGTTAAAGAAAAATGAAAATGGTCATTACTATATGCTCCTCAGTGTGCACACAAGCAGTAATGTGTTGCTATGGTTTTGGTTGTGATTATTCCCTGTAATCCCAATATCTGACTGAAATGGGAAATGTAATTATTCTTATCAGAAAATATATCAACCCTCTAATATGTAGTGCACCTCTGCTGGCCCTTTTAATGGAATGATTTATTGGAAAGCTCATCAGTTATTAAAGATTAGAAGCAGGCTGGACGGCCTTGCAGAATGTGCTTGCTGTGTTTCTTTCTTCTAGCCAAGCTAGCACGGCTGGGTCACCTTGAGCTTCAGCTGAGCTAGGGCCAGATATGTACGCCTTCAACTCCATCCAAACCACTCTGGCCTGGGCTGAGAGAGCCAGGCAAATGGGGCAGGATGACCCATGATGACATGCATGTGTGTGTAACTGGATATTAGGCTTAAGAGCTTTTACCTCTCAAGATCTGCTCTCGAAACTCCAAAAGAGCTCAATCACTTGCTTTTAACTGTAGCTGATGTGCTAGAAATATAATATAACGTAACATACTTCAAGACATTTCCACGATACACAATTTGTATCATGGTATTTGTTTTTTTTTGAGGTTTGCCAACCGGTTGGAACATACAAAATGCCATTCACAGGTGCAAGTCAGGGGTTAATATTGATAGTTTAATGCTAATTATTTATTTCCCTCTGCTGCTTACACATCAGCAGTAGCTTTACCATCTGGCAGTGCAACCTTTACTCACACCTCCAAGTATTTTGTTACAGCAATAGGCTTTTTGCTTCCACCAATGACAGTAATCATACCTGGGTATCACAATTATTAAGGAGCCCAAAAATTTCTTTCATTTGTTTTTCAATAAAAGTGTTTGATGTAAACATCGTCAAAGTTTCAAAGCATACTGTTTACAGTCCATACAGTCCTCCTATGGAAACTAAACTGGAAAAAACAGTTTGTGATGTCCTTTAAACCCACACATTTACATGATCTGCATATTCAGCTTACAGTAATTTAGCCCTGCCCATTCACTTTAAAGTTATGAGGAGCGTTTCAGCACAGACTGCTTTTTAAGTAAAACACATTGCAGGACGGCCAATCAGAGCAGAGGTCATTTAAATATATCAGGTTTATAAGCACTGTAATGAAAACAGCCAGTTTGGTTCTAAGGATTAAAAAAGAGGCTGGAAATTGATCTTGTAAAAATGAATTCTTCCACCTACAGCATGATTAAGATTCAAAAAACAGTGCCAAATATAAGAAAGGCTATGAACGAGTATACAGTGACTGTTTTAAACTCTCAGTTTGTGACAACTTTTTAAGAAAGAGCTGCATGACCTTTTTTCAATCTTGGTGATTGAATTATGTGGAATTTGGGGAAAATAATTGGAATCCCCTTTAAAAAAGTAGCATAATAGGCCGATATCCTGCTAGGTACTTCTTGCTTTGCATACTAACTATACACTGGATTATTGCAGGCCCTCTATAATTGGTCTAAACCTGTGCAGTTGATCAGTGTTCTACACTCTGAAAAATATGGTTCTTCAAGGGTTCTTTAGTAAAGAAAATAGTTGTATAAAGAACCATGAATCCTTATTATTAAAATGATTCTCCAGAATGATGGTGCTATGTAGAACCTTTTTGAAAGGGGTTCTATTATAGCACCCACAACGGTGCTTCTATTGTTAAAATGGCAAACATGTGACGATAGAAGAACCCTTTTCAAAAAGGTTCTGTATAGATTTCTATATACACTATATACATTTTATAGCACATTCACCATTAATCTCAAGAACGCTTTCATGATTGAGTGAAGGTTCTCTGAATGTTCATGATTCTTCATAAAAACCATTTTCTTTAATAATGAGCCTTTTAAAGAACCATATATTTTAGGAGTGTTATAAGTACAGACGTTACCAGTGATATAATACTCTGTCATTCACATCACATGTGATCACAACAACAATGAGATATAAGATATATGATGATATTGCTCACCTAGACTTAACCACATTGAGAACAACTGATTTAAGATTTCAGTACACGTCTAGGTGCAAATACAGAGCCAGTGTTGTAGAACATTTCTTTAAGCAGGGATGGATGTGGCCTTCATGTGAAGAAATGCCGTTGCACTGCATCATAAGATGGCTTCCCATCTCTGGGGTGTGTGTGTGGTGGGAGATGCGCTGGTCTTTACTAATGAGATCATGTCATGTGCCTAACAGCTGAGGAACTGGTAGAGTGCAGGTCTGTTCTAGGGCTGTGCAGTATGGACAAAAAACTGGTGCTATGATTATCACTGTGTGTTGCAGTTGTTTAATGTTCTGTTACACATGTATTCTATTTTTTCCCTGATACTGAAAGACGAACTTGTATGCAACGCTTCTCTGACTTTTGCACAGTACTTTTGCTGGACTGCATGATTTAACTGGATTTATCAAAGCACTCAGACTCATCTGGAACTGTGACTAGTCAAGAAATTCGTTTGCACCAAAAAAACAATTGCATGTTGCAGCCTTATGTGATATCAGTGCCGCAAAGGCCAATATCACGATAACAGGTAACAGATGATATATAGTGCAGCAGTAGTCTGAGGCTGTGCTCTCAGTGCCGTTCCTCTCTTTCCAGCATTGAAGGGAAACGGTGTGGAAGCCCCCCGTAACTGCAGTTCAGTCTTTTAGCCATTTCAGCACAGACACTTGGTGTAGTTTGTAAGCTGTGCTGTGAATTGACCTGATTTTTGTTCTACATGAATAAAATATCATGTTAATACAAGTGCTGTCAGTTTATTTATTTTAGCAATAATTCAGTTGATGCCATGTGTTTTATTTAACTGATGAACTCCAGTTCAAAGAGCTGTATTTTTCAGTGTAGTAACTTAGTTACCCTTTATTAATCCACCTCCGGATTTAACCCATCTGTTCAGAGAACCACCCACATATATGCCAGTTAATCCGCGCACACACACACACACTAGGGGGCAGTGAGCACACTTGCCCAGAGTTGTGGGCAGCTCTACCCACAGTGATCAGGGATAGGGGAGCAGTTGGGGGTTAGGTGTTATGCTCAAGGCACCAGTCATGTCCTGTCAGCTGTCATGTTCAGACCTGCAACCTCTGTCACAAGGCTGGTTCCCTATCCTCCAGCCCACAAATGCCCCCAGTAAATCCCAGACTTTAGAGAGTAATTTTTCAAAATTCTTACACAATTCAACCATTAAAGTCATTCAGAGGCTGTTTATGTTGCTTTTTCATTAAGACTAATATGGGTAAAATTAACTCCTTTCTTATTTTCTTAGTGCCTCATTCAAAAAAGTCTGGGCTAAACTTTACCCTGAATGGACAAAGCTGAACTGCTTTGGGCTGAATAGGAAGATATATGTAATTGAGTCAGTTTTGTGACATCACAAAAGCAATTAATTCAGAACAGGCTCTTTGTGGCTTGGTCTTCACATATGTACTGTATGAACTCGGCAGTGAACAGTATCTTGTTTACATACTACAACTTTTTAATTTTTAAAACAGGCAAGGTAAAATCAGTTTTCCATGAAATGTGTCCTTTAATTTTCAACTTTAAGTTTGTGGCTGATGCTTCCTCTGCCTAGCTCCGAGTAGCTTGGGAAATGTGCATATTATACGTTGTGGTAGGCGCAGTGCTGTTTGAACCGGCTTGAACTCGCTTCCGGTAATTTCTGAGTGGGCAATATGATTCACAGTGCTTTGTAAAAGAGCTTATTATCATGTTGTATAATCTCAAATATGTAAATGTATTGTCAGTGTCCGATCAAAATTGTTTTTTTCTTTATGGCATTTGAAAACACCATCTGCACATTATGTGATTATTTATGAAGAATGGACCACAAAAAATCCATGATAAAATTTCATTGCATTAACATACAGTTAACTGAAGAATGTTGGGGTTTTTTTGGCTTATAAAGTTACCTTTTCAGAGATAAAAGATTTTGTTACAGCAACTATATAGTCCTGTTAATTATAATCACAGTTAGTTAACCTGTGCTTAAGAGGAAAATCGTTATAGACAATATGATTTTGCAGCTTATAGAAAAGTCCATCTTGATTTTTGTAAGTCGGTCACTGTCTTGCCTATTTTATGCCAGTTTGTCCCAAAGACACCCTCCTCCTCCTCCAGTTCAGTCAGATGCTGCACCCTGGTGACTCACATCTGATGATGTCACACTCTCCCGGTTGCCATGGCAGTTGTTATGGCAACTGCAGCCAAGGTTTCAGAAGCTGAGAGCCATTCACAGGTGCAAGTCAGGGGTTAATATTGATAGTTTAATGCTAATTATTTATTTCCCTCTGCTGCTTACACATCAGCAGTAGCTTTACCATCTGGCAGTGCAACCTTTACTCACACCTCCAAGTATTTTGTTACAGCAATAGGCTTTTTGCTTCCACCAATGACAGTAATCATACCTGGGTATCACAATTATTAAAGAGCCCAAAAATTTCTTTCATTTGTTTTTCAATAAAAGTGTTTGATGTAAACATCGTCAAAGTTTCAAAGCATACTGTTTACAGTCCATACAGTCCTCCTATGGAAACTAAACTGGAAAAAACAGTTTGTGATGTCCTTTAAACCCACACATTTACATGATCTGCATATTCAGCTTACAGTAATTTTAGTAAAGTTATGAGGAGCGTTTCAGCACAGACTGCTTTTTAAGTAAAGCATATTGCAGGACGGCCAATCAGAGCAGATGTCATTTAAATATATCAGGTTTATAAGCACTGTAACAAAAACAGCCTGTTTGGTTCTAAGGATTAAAAAGAGGCTGGAAATTGATCTTGTAAAAATGAATTCTTCCACCTACAGCATGATTAATATTTACTCACAATTTTTCAGTCATGTTCAAGTCAGGAGGCAAATGTTCCATTTTAACTTCATCAGTAAAAATAAGTCATTTCTGAAATGTCTCTGGCTTGTCTCTATTGTTTTGCATACTTCACTCCGGTGACTTTTGTAATGAGGCTGCAGGTAAGGTTTTCATTCTTCCATGTAAATCATGTTTGTGCAGGCATTACTGCACAGTAGAACAGTGCACCACCATGCCTGCATTAACTAAACCTTGTTGACATACAGGGTTTTTGCTTTGCCTTTCTGGCCAACATATAGGCTGTTCTGGCTGAGAGTTTTCTTAATGACATTTCGCACATTTCAAATTGTGAGATGGAAGCACTTTGATGTCTTTTTATAGCCATCCTCTGCTTTTTGAGTCTTGGCGCATTTTGAAGAGTCAGAGAACTGTCTTCACCCAACAGTTCTCAATGACAGTTCTGCACCTGCTTGACCTGTCTTAACTAATCAATTATAATTAAGTTTTTAATTTTGTTGGTCAATCACAAATAATGTAAGTGTATTAACATTTGCAGAACAGAGAGATTTCAGAGGCTGCATGCCGTTCATGGTTGTGAAGGGTTAATGTTATTAGTTTAGTTAATGCAAAAGCTACATCTTGCCACCATCTTTATTTGCATCTTCAAGCTCCAAAGCATAAGCTGCATCTGACAGGCCTTTGTTCGACTTCTGCTCAGTGCAGAAGTGAAGAAATGCATTAGCATTTGGAGCTAGCACACCAGCTGGCCGTGGTCATCTCTCTCCCCCACACCTCCCCAGCATGGAGCTGCTAGCTAGCTGCTTGGTGTTAGTTTGTTGTGTTGCTCTTGGTGCGACATGATATTTCAAACGAAGGTGTTTTTTAGCACCAGCCTGCTGTCTTATCTCCACTCCCACCTGCTGACCCACATCTCTCCTCGGAGGCCGTGACCGCCACAAAAGCGACATCACTGCCCCGTTTTCATAGATCACTCCTGACAGCTGCCTCCTCGGCAGAACAACAGCAGCAGTGGCTCACGCAGCGCAGCAGGGAGTTAATGTCACAGCCCGACTTGTGTGACCTTCAGAGAGATGTTATGTAGCAGAAAAGTCTAGTGGCACCGTGGAAATGACCCTGGCTTCTAGTGCAATAAAAATGCCCAGCACAGAGAAGTCAGTGCTATCTGAGCACACTGTTTTAGATCTGAACCTTTAAGAGTCGAGAGTTATTTTCATTTTGTATATGTGTGCTTACTTTTTGTATAGTTACTTGTTTACATAGTGATTGCTTACTTATGTAACGAATGAAACTCCTATTCAAACCAGATTGTGTTTCAACAGATTTGAGTGCATGTTTCTGTTTGATGTCAAAACTTTCTCCTAACCACAAAACAAGACTGAACATTCCTCAGTAACTTTTTATCAATTTAAAATAATAATAAAACCCTCTTCTACATAGTTTTAGTAGAAACTTTAAAATCTGCTTTTTTGAAAGATTGTTTACCCTTGTTAAAACGTGTCGTCCCACTTTATATTGTGTCGCTAATAAATGTGTAGTTAGACATGAATAACATATGCAATGACAATGTAACTACTGAAGATTTAGTCAGATGAATTACAGGAGTACAGCCAGTGTAATTACACATATGTATCAACTTCAGTTTTGCCTCATGATACAGTACAGATCCTTTCCAACAATAAAAGGCAGTGTTTTACATAGCATTACATTTATGTACATAACTGTGCGTAAACAAGGCAACCTAATCAGATCACATTGATTAATACCATTCATTATTACACTGTACCTATATAACAACTACACAGGAGCGTTCCTGTAGTGTAGTGTTAAAATTACACTTTACACTTTTACACAAGTGGACAGTTCCTGTGTAGTTGGTATGTAAGTACTGTGTAATAATGGGGTGGTAATATAGACATTGCTTTGGACACATTTATGCTATATATGTTACATGTTAAGATAAGTGGACATCTGCTGTACTGTCAGATTACAGAGTGATTAAAAGTGGAAACTGGTTACAGCACTAGCAACATAAATGCTAGCTACATTTTAGGAAAACTGGCAGATATAGTGTAAGTAATGTCTTAATGTAAGTTATTAAATACTTTTACTGCGGAATAAAAACTTCTGAAAACAACCTCTGTTAGAGTCTGATTACAAATGTAATTATATTTGTTATTACCCTTGTGTAAATACATAAGAGAGAATTGGCTGTTACTATTAAGATACACTTGTGTAATTACATGAGGCAAAACTGAACCTGATACCCATGTAATTACATAAGGTGTTCTCCATCTGTAACATTGCCTTAATCATTAGTAGTTATATTGTTATTGTATATGTTGTTCACATGTAAGTACACAGTTATTAGAGACACTTAATATAAAGTGAGACCCTAAATGCAATGCAAATAAATGAGTGAAAATAATGAAACAAAATGTTAGGAGAGATATATTGTTTATATTACTTTTGGGTCATTTCTTTGGGTCCTTTCCTCATGAAATTTACACACAATGTAAAGAGCAACAGGCTTTTTCAAATTATGTCAAAAACTGAAAAAATGACAAAAATGGAGATTAGGTTTTCTGCCAACAGTCGCAATATAGGGTAATTATATATTTAATTATATATTGAAAAATGTAATTGTTATTTTATTTGATTTTAGGATCTCCAGCACCTCCTTCAAATATTTAATGTAGACATTTCAAGAAAAATCATTATATTCTAGAACAACTTGGAATGTATAACAGCAAAATGTGCAGAAGTAGCACTCTGACATGTTTGCCCTTTTACTTAAAACTACTATGTAGTTGCTCACAGCATCAGAAACTGTAATAAAAGTGACACCAACAGTGTTTTTCAATCACTCACTACTACTGTGATTGTTCACCTCTCATAAGAACTACTGGCTAAAGACATTCATTATTAAATGCTCACACAATAGAAGCTGTTTAGTTTTGGGAATCCCATGTATGAGAGAACGTACTTTGCTCAAAAGCTTCATTAACGCATTTGTTAGTTGTAAGAGCGAACGTTATGATGAAAGCTCAGACTGAACTGCAAGTCTAATCCACCTTTTACACTCTAAGGGCAGTAATGGATAACTAAAATGTTGTGCACATGATTCTGGTATATAAATCACAAATAAAAATGCTATGAAAATGTATAATTCCTCGTAATTACTGTTGATGATGGAATAATGTTAGTGATAAAAATGACTACTGTAGTAAAAAAGTAGTCAGTTAACTACCAAATAGTGGCTTATTTAGACTTAATAAGACATTACAAGTGCTCTGGATAATGTCTAATTGATGCTTAATAACTGCGTAATACCCACCACTGGATTAAAGCTTACTAAGCACATAAAAATGCTCTGAAAAATGTTTAATTCACCCTAGTTATTGCTTAATAATGTAGTAATAAGCAGCCAGTTAATTACCAACTCCTTGCTTCTTAAGTATTAAGAAGCACATAACAACTGCATTATAATGTCCCCCTATAGTGAAGTGCCAACCCCCCACCTTTTTTTGTAATGCTGGCACTATTTTCCTGTCAGAGCCACCAGTAGTCAGTGTTCTGGGACTCGATCATTTACAAATTAAGGACAAAATAAATATAAATGTTACAGTGACTTTAAATACAGTAAAACCAGTATGCACTGTAAACCGCATGTATTACTGCAAAGCTTGCTGCTGTGTTTTTTCTTGTTCCAACTGCAACACAAGTGTGCTGGGTCTCTCTAAAACATGACCTGACTTTAATGAACTGAGTTCCAGCTCGGGGCCATTTAGACTTGCTCAGTCAGCCTGATTAATCAGTAGCCTATTTATCTGTTTTCCACTTTTTAAATATCATTTAATCATCGTCTTGTATAACTTTCTTTTGTCCAGTGTGAGAGCGAGCTAAATTGCTGCGTCATGTGTTTTGCTCCCCAGGGTTTTGTGTTTTATGAATCTTTCAGATCATAGTGACTCAAGTCAGAGTTTCATCGTTTACTGTAATAGAAGCTTACAGTAATAGTATATTACCCGCCGGCTGTATTCCTCTTCTGCTTTCCGGGAACAGCATATGTTGGAGGAGCTGTAAAAATTCATTGCATCGTAGAGCGTAGTTAGTAGGCCTAAAGCTGCTCAAGAAGCTCAATTGATTTCTCCTGTCTGATTTTATTACTTAATAAATAGAGCATATAACGTTTGCTTACTTAAGATGCTAAAGCCATGTGGGCCATTGTACTCTGAGGCTGTTTGCTCATCAGATGTTTGGTTGACTGACTGACAGCTGAAAGCTGTATTTATATGGACCTCTGTGTGTGTTTTTCAGCCGTAGGTCAGTGCCCCCGCAGCTTGGACTGTGCCCGAGAGGGCCGCCATTTTTGCCAGCCCGGCTCGACCCTCTGCGGCCCCTGCCTGGCTCCACTCGTGGAGAACAAGAAAGGGAAATGTGTGGTCAGGAGACGGAACCACTTCAGTGAGTATCCTCTAAAGCCAGTGTCTGCAGCCAAGAGGAAGACAGAGGAGGTGTCCCTGTCACACTAATTGTTCTAATCAGCAAAGTGCAGTGAGTCGGCCTGTAATGGGGGTTAGTAAGAAGTGGTGTCTGGGTACTGCTGTTATAGACCTCAGCGTTAGTCAGTAAATCTACACTGCAGATATTACTTTGTATTCTGTTTTATAGATAGAGCTCATAAATATGTATTAAGTTGTGGTTGCACAGCATTACTGTCATATGAAAACAGAGTGTAGGAGAATGAAGTATATCCTTAAAGACGGTTTTGATGAGGAAGTGCAGGTGTGGTGAACATGTCACTGTTCTGCCTTTATTTTGCAGTTTTTTTTTCCCCCTGTAAATATTTAATCACGTAAAGGAATAGGGAGAAAATAAATCCTATTTACACAATTTAGACAAAATTTGGAGAAATTTATACAGAAGAAATGTCAAAAACACTAGTAGAAGTGACTCTGTGCCTCAATTTCGACAGACTTTTGTTTGTTTTTACAGATAACAGGATATTGTACAGCACCAGAAATCACAAATCACCATGATAGTATAAAGAATCTTATATCTTTACATCATTTGAAAATCAAAGCTGTCATTTACATTTCATTATGAACGCACCAACAGAAATGGACCAAGATTACTTGGAAAAAATCTCTTTACATAAACATTATTTACATTTATGGAAGTTATTTGTTTCTGGATTTCTGTCTAAGCGTTGGGCCTCCATGGCCAAAAAAGCAGGAGAGCTCAAGTGGCCTCCCCCTCTTTTGGTGGGCAGTATGGCTATTCTCCACAGTCACTAAGCACAGTGGTCACTAACATATTTAGACCTTTTTGTTAGCTGATGTAACAGAATTGGTGGTTAATGCTCTCCTCAAGTGTGTTGAGTTCTCCACTGGTGTTGCTTTAGTAGTTTAAATGGATACAGCGGTGCTTCATGTGTTTGGGTGGTAGCCTTCACTTTCCCAGCATTGTGTGTTAGGGGGAGACCTGACTAACATGTGGAATTGGCAGTTATTCAATTTTGGAGAAAATTGGGTCAAAAATGAAAGCTTTTTTCCTATAAACTTCCCATTTCAGGGATTAGATTTTGTTATGATACAGACTAGTCAGCTTATATATTGCTGCTGTCCAAAAAATACTTTAAAGGTAACTTTAAAGGAGAAAAATAGAAATTCTTTACATTCAATGTAACTAATGTAGTGAGATTTTTTCAAAGCAGTTTTGGAGCATTTCTATTGGTTCTGTCATCATAAAATTTTGATACAATGTTAAAGAGCTGCTGTGCTCAAACGCTGTAAAAAAAATGGAAATATTTTTTTGGACAGTGATAATATTTAGTAGTGGGCGTGACTAAACACATCACAAATGTGAAATATTAATAAAGCTATACACATTGTTCTGTTATTTATTTATTTTATTTGTTTAATAATGTGCTCTATATTAATACTTTTATTTATTTATTTATTTAATAATAATACTGCTGCTACTAATAGTAATATCTTTATTTAGGGAGCACTTTTTATACCAGTGACAGACAGGTGATGTTTTTCAATAATAGACAAGACAATGACAGATCAAGTAAAAAAGAAATACAAAAGAGACATAGCATATTATTTGAAAGCTAAGTTAAAGCAATATGTTTTCAAATGTTTTTTAAATGCGTGAACTGAGCTTGACTGTCTAATAAAAGGTGTAATTGAGTTCCACAGTTTAGAAATGTAAGAACTGAGAGAGTCTCTCCGTGTTTTCTGTATTTTAATGGAAGGTATTTGTAGGAGGCCACTATCTGCAGATCTAAGATCACATGTTGGAACATAGACAGACATTCTGTGATACAGGCGGTGTTTTAAGGTCATTTAGAGCGTTTGGAAAAGCTATAGGAGCATGAAGAGTTTCTCCCCCTCATGCAGCAGAGGTATAGAGTAGACACATTTTGACGTACATGTAGAAGTTCTAGTTGCTGGGACAAAATTGATCCATCATCTTGGTTGTCACCATGCCAACACCAAAAAAAAACAAAAAACTGTGATGAGTGGAATGAGTTCATGTTGCTTATGAATGTTTGGAAAAATTTAACAGAGGGTGAAAAAATAATGTTGCATTTTTAGCATCAGAAAAATTCGCTTTGCAAAATGTTCAGTTGCACACATGCTCCAGTTAATTTATTGATGTCCGGATAAAATGCAGAAATTAAAAGCAATCTGTGGGTAAGGGCCTTGAACTGTACTGAAATGCAGACTGTAGCCTCTAGAAGCAGGACTGAACACACTGGACACAGGCAGGCCAGAGCAGCCAATTTTGAAACCTTCTGGTTATTTTTCTTTAAATATGCCAAATGACAACTGGTCGACTAACTTTTCTATGATAAATAGATGGTCATACATCCGCTGCACTGTAAAAAAAAAAATAAAGGTTCATAGTTTGCTGCTGGCTCGAACATTTATTTGGTATAGAACCTTGGCCTGTGGGGGTTCTTTAAACTTCATGAAAGTTCTTTACAATCACGCATCTCATTTACAAAAATAATTCTTTAAATAACTATGCATTGAAAGATTATTTATGGAGCCAACAGTAGTTCTTTTGTGGCATCAGTCCAAAGAACCCTTTGTTCTTAAGAGTGAGCTGGTGTAGGACTGTGAACCAGTAGGCAGTGAACATGTGGATGACAAGTGTATGCTGATCTAGCACTCAACATTTGTGGAATGTTCCTTCCAGTAAAGTGTAAAATAGTGGGATCATCGTCACTTTCATTATCATCATCCTCCTCCTCATGAGCCACATCGCAGTCATGCACAACAGTCACCATTGTTATTATAGCCGCATGCTTTTAGATCTGACTAAGCCAAGTGATTCACTTTTTCTACAATTCAGCATCAAGCCACACGGCTGCGGAGCGTCTTTATCCTCGGTGAGGGGAAATTGTCTCACTAACAGCAATTTCATTTCTTGGTCCCTTTGTGTGATTTCACATCTGATACACAGTCCTATTAAGAGCAATTTAGCCATATAATGGGGACTTTGGAGAGCGCAGAATGACGGACATTTGAGTCAGAGCTGAGAGACAATTAAGGCCAATAGTCCTGGGGTCCGTTATTCACTCTCCACATTTTTTGGGCTTGAGTGGAATCAATCCTGAAATCCACTGAAGTGACCACCCACTCATATATACTGCCTCATGTCTGCCCTCTAACACAGCAGCATGTTGTCACTGTAATAACAAAACCTTGTACTTTCTAATACTGTAGATTTTAAGGAGAAGGGAAAATGTTCTTGACTTTAGTGTATGTTAATGTGACAAGATGGACCATTTATACCCCTTTATCATGAAACGTTTACAAGATGAAGGGCAGATGCCATTTTCAAGATGTTTCAAAAACTGAAACCCAGAAAATAAATGGGTCATCCTCCATTTCAAGGGGAAACCATGTCAGCCAGATTGCAGGGCTTAAAAAGATGCTTAAAATATTAGGCATAGCTCCAAATGTCGGTATTTACATTTACTCAATATTATATAACACTTTCCCTTATGAGTCTCTGATTTTCCTTTTATTTTATCCTGTTTCATAGTCGCTCTGCATCTGTAAAACAGCTCATCAAAATCAATTTTCAACCATTTTTACTATAAAACAATATTTTTAAGAGGTTTAATATAGGAATATGTACTGCATTTAAATCTGTCTTTTATTTTTAAAATCCTTTTTTTGGTCACTGGTGTTGTATTTTACATTTTAACATATTTCAACTCTTACTAAACTGCTTCTTTGAGTCAAGGCTCATCAGAGAGGAAGATCTCAAGGCATGAGAAGGCGAGTCAGACTTAAATTATTTATTAGCTTTAATTATTCTTATTAACTTTAATATTTAATTAATTTATTAGGTTTTGTTTATTGGGCAGCTCATAACTTCACTGTGTCACCAGTGTTATGTACATTAATGGCTGTGTAGTCAAATGTTGTCAAAATAATGCCAAATATATTTTTTTAACTTATTTTAAATAACACAAGGTCACCTGATTACCGATGAATCAGCCAATTTACAAAATTTTCAGTTTTGACTAGAATGTCACTGGAGTTACATTCACTGGTGTTACACCATATTCATAACACCAGTGAGGCTAAAATAGGTTTGGAGTTAAGCTCTAATTTTTGCATATATGATCATAGGAGATGGTAATGGACATATTAAGATTAATTCGTTTTGGGATGAAAAAATGTGATTTTTTAAAAATGTATCCGCCTGAATCCCCATTCCAAATGGAGAAAGACCCACATAAATAATCTACCATTCTCTCCTTCACACAGCCTTTTTGCTTATTCACGTTCCTGTTCTCTCCTTCATGCTCTCTTTATCTTTCATCTTTCCTTCCCTCACTCCTTCCCCTGCCCACTCTCACATCCTTGCTAGTCTCTCTCTCTCTCTCTCTATCTCTCTCTCTCTCACCCTCACCCCCGCGGTAGTGAGGGGGCAACAGGAGGAGAGGGAGAGAGAAAGAGGGGGAATAGATGAAATGCAGCTTTTGCGCTCTGCATGCTGCAGTGGCTGGGATGACGAGTGATTTGCAGAGGGAAATCACGACTATATGCAAACCGCCTGCTCTCTACTGCTCTGCCTTTAACCCCAGCTCTCCTTCATCATGCACTGCTTCTCAAATGTTTGGGGACATCTTGCTCTTTTTTAGAAATTTTCTAAGTAAAATTTATTGTTTATTACTTTCCAGTCGGCCACACAAAGGTGCTATTTATTGGTTATCATGATTAGGACAGACAACTATATTTGCATCTCTAACAGCTTTTCTGTTGAGGTGCTGAAATGTTTAGTATCACGTACATGACTATCACAGTGACAATGTGGTAAATACTGTGGATTTTTTCCCTTTTTTATTTGGAGAGAGACGACAAGATAGAGCTTTACTCATGCAGCTGCAGCTGATGCTTACTCTGCTGTCTCTACTGTCTCATGCTGGATAAACTTTCTGAAAATAAGCTGAGCATCAACCGATCAGATTGTTAAAGATTGGCAAGAAATGCTTGTGTCATGCCTATAGTCCAGCTAGTGGGAGATTGTTACAGTGGTTGAAAAGTGGGTGGGAGTGGGAGAGAGTGGCATTGAAAACAAAAAGGTTTTTTTTTTTATATTAAATATTAAGCCGCATCAGGGCACAGAACTAGCCTACAACTTTACCAGCATGCCCAGAGCTCCATGCACAAGGTAGACACCCAAAGTGGTCAGTAGTAGATGAGAAATTTGGTCTCACTTTATTTGGATGGTCAACTATAGTCCACTATAGATTATCTATAGATGTTCAAATTGTTAACAAACTATCTGTTAAAACTTTAGGGTAAGGATTGGAACCTGGTTTAGAGTTAAAGAAAATTGTGGTCAGTTTAGTAGACATTTAGTTGAATGTTGTAGGATCTAAAGTGGACTATCCAAATAAATTGTTAGCCAGTTTGTTTTTTTCTCATAATTGTTAACACTTTGAGTTGGTCCATGTATCCTGAAATTTTAAAGCAATATATCACCTATGTATGTATATATATGTGTGTATATATATATATATATATATATATATATATATATATATATATATATATATATATATATATATATATATATATATATATATATATGTGTGTATGTGTGTATGTGTGTGTGTGTGTGTATGTATGTATGTATGTATGTATGTACTCACCGGCCACTTAGGTACACCTTGCTAGTAAAAGGTTGGACCCCTTTTTGCCTTCAGAACTGCTTCAATTCTTCGTGGCAGACTTTCAACAAGGTGTTGGAAACATTCCTCAGAGATTTTTGTCCATATTGACATGATAGCATCACGCAGTTGCTGCGGATTTGTCGGCTGCACATCTGTGATGTGAATCTCCCGTTCCACCACATCCCGAAGGTGCTCTATTGGAATGAGATCTGGTGACTGTGGAGGCCGTTGGAGTACAGTGAACTCATTGTCATGTTAAAGAAACCTGTTTGAGATGATATGAGCTTTGTGACATGGTGCATTATCCTGCTGGAAGTAGCCATCAGAAGATGGGTACACTGTGGTCATAAAGGGCTGTGGTCATAAAGTAGATCAGCAGTTTCTGAAATACTCAGACCAGCCCGTCTGGCACCAACAACCACGCCACGTTCAAAGTCACTTAAATCACCTTTCTTCCCCGTTCTGATGCTCGGTCTGCACTTCAGTAAGTTGTCTTGACCACCTCTACATGCCTCAATGCATTGTCGCAGCCATGTGATTGGCTGATTAGCTATTTGTGTTAACAAGCAACTGAACAGCTGTACCTAATAAAGTGGCTGGGGAGTGTGTGTGTGTGTGTGTGTGTGTGTGTGTGTGTGTATATATATATATATATATATATATATATATATATTTGGTGATTTATTTTTCTACATCATTTCAACACATGACTTGTCCTTTGCATTGTGTGAACATTTCATGATGAATGGATCAATAGAAATGCTCTAAAATGACTTGGAATAAAATCTCTTTACATTGGCTTGCATTAAAAAGAGTGTTTTTGCCTTCTCCTGTAAAGTTACTATTTGGACAGTGATTATATATACAAACAAAAGAACATACTGAAGACAGCAGTTGGGTCAGTTGTTCCTTCAGTTTTAGCAAAGAAAAATGTCAGGATCTTTTTTTTAATGACTATTTTAGGTTACAGCAAATCGATGAACATGCTTGTTTTCATTGAAAACATTTTGAAAAAGCATGATGTAGCCCAGTCAAGCCAGACATGTAACTACTATCAGGGAAACTGGTGAAGTAATTGCTCAACATTTGTCAGGAATTGGCCTTTTGACTGACATGAAAGCCAACCAGTCACAGATGCTTGTTTTTGAGCGATATGTAGGGACAGATGATAGTCAAAACAGGGCGGCAAGAATAGACCCATGTGAAATAAAGTGCTTTGTGGAAGCAAACATGTAAATATTATCCCATTTACTAGCCACTAAAGAAAACTACCCAGTAACACACAAAAAGCACAAACCTTTTTTCAGCTCTTGCTCTGAAAGCAACTACTACTGCTTCCCACTAGACTGTTGAAAAATGGTGTACAGAAGTGCAAACACACAGCAGTACAGACAGCCAATCAGAGTGCAGTTGAAAAAAATCAGACAATTGTGGCCTTTTTAGTGTACAGTACGCATTAGATGGTCTGTGTACCTCTGTGGATGGAGCATCTGAGGCTATTCACAATACCCATCATCAAGCTCGTGCACGAGAGCAGAGGAGTTTGGGCCGTACCCCGCCTTCTGAAATATAGCGTAATATCGGAAGTGCAGAGCCAGGACTGGGCAGTGCCAGGGATTTCGACATATAATCAATACAAATCAGCCAGCAGAGGTAATAAACCCTGCAGCAGTACACATTCATTTCCCCCTCCATCTCTACCTCTCCTTTCTGCTGGTCTTCTCTCCATCTTCTGCCGTCTGTGAAGGTCTTCTCTGCTTTTCAGCCCTGCAGATCTCTGACTATCAGCTGGTTCGTGATCCTCACACATGTTCTCGGATTGTATGGCTCATCCTCTTTGTCAGATTGACACTGAAAATATTCAGTGTTTATTGTTTTTGTGAAAGATGTTAAGAAGCTTGTTTATGAGGCTGATTGGCAAAGTAAGAGTGTACGCTTGTGTTAACACTGGGATTAATGAGGAAATATAAATGCTGGCTGTGGTAATTGTCATTCAGAAAAGAGAAATGGACTTGAGCTCCACGTGCCTGATTTAATGAACAGTCTTGGTAATTGAAAAGAGAAAAAGGTGGAAAAACACACTCAGTTTCAGTGTGTTTAGTTTAATTGACAATTAAACAAAGCATACTGAGATTGAGGGGTTCATTTTCTGCAGATGCTGAGCTTATAGCTGATTGGCTGATCTTTGGCCTTTGCCTTATACACCAGTTTAAACACTCTGAATATGTGGATCCAGTTACATCACATTGAACCTCTGACCTCACAATGGGCTAATTTGATCATGAACATGAGAGGGAGTGTGTTATCACGAAATAACATCAAGGCTGTGATTTGGTCGCATGAGCTGAGATCATCAGAGCTGTGATGTTATAGTGATAACACGCGACCTCTAGTGTTCTGTTGCTTTTATACAACGGTTAAATAACTAAGGTAAGAAATGAATAATCTGGGCCATGAACGCGGTGTTTCATATGTTTTAATGTTCGCAGTTCCTTCCTCCAAATTCTAGTTCCTAAACAAGCAACTTGTTGCTACTTCAGAGTAACGAGCTCTGTCCACTCACTGGAAAACCAGCAGTTCGTTCTCCAGCTCCTTACACTAAATTGAGAAACTGTCGTCACCACTGAGCAGCTTTTTCTATTTTTAATTGCAGCAGTTTTATGGCTCAGTCCGATTTGGTCAGACTCTGATGAAACTACACGTTTGGCAAATGGTATTGGGTTCTTTTCTGGCTGATTCCAGGTTGTTTAGCTGTTCTTCTTTCACAGCTGCCGACTGAAAAGCTGCTCAGTGGTGATTATAGTTTGGGAATTTAGTGTTGTCTCATCTTCAGAGTCTGACCAAATCTTAAAAGTATCCATTTTCAACGTTCAAATGGCTTGAGAGTCTCCTACACAACATAACTAGCATAACAGTTAGAACGCTTATCAACCAATCAGCTTGCATGGCCTGAACTAACTGCTGTATAATAGGTAACGATGCAGTGCATTATAAAATCACAGATCTTGCCATGATTTGGTGCAATTAGAGTAGCGTGTAAGTCAATCTACTTATTAAATTTCCACTCAAAACTGCCATTAAATACAAGTTATTTATTTTTCAGCATGAAGAGACCGAAAGCAGAAAACACGGATTTAACTGATTTTTTCAGTATTTTTTCAGTAAGTTCACTTTTTGTCTTTTATTACAGCTTCCATTTTTTTCAGGAGTCTTGCTTTCAAGCCTTGCAGGGATGCTTTTCTACACCTCCAAAGTTCAGTCTTAGAAGTTTGTTGAACTTTCTGCTTCTCGCAATACAAGTAATCACAACACATTCAGTGATGTTGAGGTCTGGACTCTGAGGTGGTCAGTCTATTGCTCTGAGAACACCAGCAGCTTCTTTGTTTTATTTGCAAATTAGCTTTTCTCAATTTCTTCTTGACACACACATACTTTCAGACCCATAGCAATGTTGAGTTGTCTTCTCACAGTGGAAGGATGGACAGACGCATCTGTGGAGCTTAGTCTGGTTTTTCATAGCATGATTCATTATATGAATACACAGTTGTGGCTTTACTTACACAGATTTGAAATATATATAGATGCAACAACACAATACACCAAGATTTTTTTTACTTTTAAGTTTTACATTTGACAAAAGCCAGACAGTTATATTATAGCCAAAATACTAATGCATACTTTGTGTTCTTACCTTTCAGAATCAGTGCAGTTGAATGGCGGCTGCAGAGCTGCACATTCCTCAAACCTTACATGTAGCACTATCCTTCCAGCAGTGTGTACACATAGATAGCTAATCAGATATATTAGAGTTCAGGCAAAGAGAGTTTGGAGACATAGAGTGAATGAGTGATCAGCCCTTAAGCCTAGTGACAGATTTGGATTCCTGTCTGGTTTTCTTCTAATTAGCATTGTCCAGAGTTTTCTTTCTATTTTTAATTGTTTGGTGGTGTGATTAGAGTCATTGACTGCCTCTGGCCAGCCTGTTGTGGATATTGAATGAAAGGTTTCAACCAGTCTCTCAGGCGTGACTAGGAACTGAATTAATATCACTCGCTGAATCCTGTTAAATAAAGACCAAGGTCCATTTAAACACTCATCAGTAATGTTATCCAGTTGAAAGCCTTGTCGCATTTGGTCAGATCTACAAATATACAAAAAACTATCTGGTGAAACTCAGCAGCAGTGTTAGGTGTGGAATTATTACTGTATTCCATATGCTGTAAAGGGATGTTTGAACAAAGCCACTCTTGGTTCCCTGAAGAACATTGGGCCTCATTCACCAATAACTTCCTAAATTTTTTCTTAAATTTGTTCCTGAGAAAGGTCCTAAGAAAAAGTCATGACTTGTTCTTAAACCACAGAATTGTTGGCATCTGTGTGCTCCTGAGTTTGTGTAGATTCTGCTCTTACCTAAGAACAAATCCCAAATAAAACACTAGTGAATCAGAATCAGAATCAAGCTTTATTGGCCAGGTGTGCTTACACATACAAGGAATTTGATTTTGGTTACAGTATCAGACAAATATTTACATGTAGTGAATAGAATAAAATAAAAATATAATATACACTATATATAAAATAAAATACAAGAAAAAATCAGATAATATATGCATTCCTACCATCACCCACTCATATACACACACACACAGTCATACCTGTAACCTTTACATTGTGCAAAGTATGAGTCTATAAAAGAATCTGCACCGAATGATTTTAAGTAGAAATGTCTTCTTAAGAATCATTGGTGAATGAGGCCCAAAGGCTTAAAGAACCGAACTGTCAAATAATATAAAGGATCTTTACCATTTTAAGGTTTCTTTCTAGAACTTTTATATCTGGAGGTTCTTTAAAGGTTCTTCATGATTGCATGTCTCATTGACAAGAATAGTTTGGTAAAGAACCATCCAATTAAAACATGTTGAGAAGGTAGAGAACCTGTACGTTATGTGGAGGCTCTTTAAACTTTAAAAAGGTTCTTCACACTCATACATCTCATTTACAAGAATAGTTTGGTAAAGAACCATCCAATTAAAACATTCTCAAGGGAATGACATTGCTCCAAAATGGTTCTCCTAAGAGACTCCAAAGAACCCTTTATAGAGCCTTTCTGTTGTGTTTAGATTCTCATGTTAGCTACAGACAGGGTGAGCATCTACAGTGGACCATCAATACAAAGTGCTACCAAAACTTTCCTTGTCATGCTTCTGAAAATAGACGGAGGAAAAAACAACAATCAGATAAACTCACTGCTGCTTACAGATGGAACTTTCCAGGTTTGAGCATGGAACATTCTGGAACATTCCGGGGCTGATAGCTATCTCCCATTTAGCACATTCACTGCATCCTCCGGTTCATTCCGTCCACTTGTTTCATCTTCAGGGTGGCCCCCACACCCCCACACCCCCTCGGCTTTTCCATCTGTTGCCATGGTGATGGGTTTCATTCATGAATTTGATGAGGCTCCGCCCACCTCCAGCCTGCTTGCGTGTCCAACTCCCACGTCGACAGAGCAGCACTGCAGGACAGCCATGCTGACCCATCCACCCACACATAGACTGCGGCGTGCCGGCGTGGCACACACATCAGCTCACACACACACACATCCACATTGCAGCACTCACTTCCACACACACACTGACACACAGCAGATCATTCCTCATATGAGCATGCATTTAATGCAGATACATGTTTTAGGGCATTGTACAGCTTCAATGCAATATTGTGCTGCTGTCTTTCATTCTGTCTAATGTACACCTGTCACTGTTGATTATATTAGTAATCAGGTTATCTACTGATTTAAAAAACAAAACAAATTGACTAAAAAATCCTAAAATACTGTACTGGAAAAAATAAATATGGAAACCTATTAAAACTTAAGTTAGAATGTAAAAATGCATAGTAGTTATGAGAAATTAAAATATCTTATCATTGAAATGATACATATAAATTAGAAATGAAAAAATATAAAAAAGATAAAGATAAATGAAAGAAGACAAATGGTTAATGTTTAGTTATGCAAGTAACTAAAGTGTGTGTATGTCTGTATACACATATATACACATAGATGTAGTACTATGGAAAGGTGACTATTCCTCATTTGTTTATCTCAAGTCGAAACGGTCATTAAATACACGTGGTCTTAGAACAGTGGACTGACACCCCCCCCCCCCCCCCCCCCCCACAGTCCAGACCTCAACCTCATTGAATGTGATTGGAATTACTTGGATTGTGAAAAGCAGTAAACGATGCCACCAACTTCTAAGACTGAGCTTTTTAGCTAAAGTGTGTAATATACCCCTGCAGATTTCTTTGAAAAACTGAAAGTGAGTCTCCTGAAAAGAATAAAAGCTGTAATAAAGTTAAAGTGTGGACACAATAAATGCTGAAAGAAATGTTATTATATTTAATTGTTGAGGCTTTTGTGTAATTTTCTGTTATGTATCGCTGCTGCCAGAACAAACCTTGTATCTTTTTTTTGCTGTTTTTCAGTTTTTGATATAATTTTAAAATTACCTGCTGCCCTTTACATCATTTCTAAATTTCATGATGAATGAGCCAAAAGAAACAGCCCAAAAATGCTTGGAAAAATGTCTGGTTCCATTGACTCCCATTAAAATTGAAGTAGGTTTTTCCCTTCTCCTGTAAAGTTACCATTTTGAGATGCAAGGTTTTGTTCCAACAGCAGCGATATATCTTCACTGCATTTTGTCCTGGTGCTGAAAAATGAATAATTTGTATTTAACAGCTGTTTAAACTGGAAATTAAATCAATGAAAGGTGGTCTTTGACTTTGGTGCTGTACTGATCACACACCTGCTCAAATGCCTATTTAGTCAGTGGTTTAGATATATTAGATATATAGCATGTGCCATAATGTGCTTAAACCGTAGCATTTGCAAACAAATCATGTACGCATGCATTTTATAGATAGACACATAAACAAGTCACATCTAATATTAGTATGACTCATGCCTACCCAGAGGAATATGCTTCCTTCTATTTCAGGATCTCTAAATTGCCTAATTTCGCCAGTTTTGTAAAATTACCCCTTATATAACAGCTACAACTGTCCATGTATTATGCATTTTATCCTTCTCGTGACGTCACAAATGCAGAACACGATCACAGAGTCACGCAGGCCCTTGACCCTCACTAATGTGGTTTTGCCGAAGAGGATTGCTGTATTTTTTCCACTAGATTTCATACGTTCCTGGTTTATTTCCCCAGGCATTGAGTGTTGTTCTCGTTGTTTTTTTCCAAAACATGTGTTCATGTTTGCGTTGTATACTCTTTACATGAATGAGATTGATTGTTCATTGTGGCCTGTACTACGCAGGGCTTTTCCACTGGAATGAAGTGATAGACTGCTAGAGGAACTGTCAGTGGTGCTGAAATAGACCGTAAATCCTGTGAGCAGCACTTTCACAATTGCGCTTTAAATCAGAGAGCACTGGCAGGTTTCTTTGCTTTCACTCCTCTGGCATAACAGGCATGGGCAAAACAGCCAGCTTCAGTTCCTCTGGTAATGTACAGTACTGCGCAAACAGTGGGGAAAATTAGATTAAAAAAGCTTTTTAAATGGGCAGTAAGAATTTATTTGCTCAGAGGAACAACAATCTGAGGGGGAAAAAAAATTATACAATAAGTAGTGGTTGTGTGTATGTCAGTGTGTTTAAATATTTTCAAACCTCTCCTCCTGGAAGAAGAGTATTAATTGTACTCATCATTCAGTACCTGATCTGGCTAATCAGTACTTCATTAAATTAAAAAAATGGAATTTGGAATGGCCCTGTGATGGACTGGCGGCCTGTCCAGGGTGTATCCTGCCTTCCGGCCCGATTCGGAATTTATTCATCTTCTATGAAGGGTCAGTCCAGATAAAGTGCTACCGATAAGTCTTGTTACTTTTTACTGTGTTTATGTTTGTTTGTAATTTGTAATTATGTGACTATATGTAATGTCATTGCTTTTTACAGGCAAAACACGCTTAGTGCCAAGATACATTTTCTGTCTGTGTGACATTCATTGAGCTTCCTTTTTTGTACCTAAACTAATTGGCCTTTTCATCCATAACACTGACCATATACATGTCCTTTGTAGTTTTACAGACAGCAGTAATACCAGCATGGAAGTGTATGTAGTGTTAGTGGATGTACGTCAGGTTACTTTACAGTTGCTTTCCTTTACAGGCCACTTTAGTAGAAAGGCCTACCTTGTTGGAACACCAAGTAGATGTACATTTACAGACTATAGCTCGTCTGTATAGCTGTTTTCTGTGCATCATCCTTTAGTCCTCCGTTTTCTGACCACAGGGCCACTGTTGGCTGTATATATTTTGTTGTTGGATCATTTTCAACCCAGCAGTGTCATGAAAGTGTTTAAAACTGCAGTAGCACTGCTGTGTCTGATGCACTCGTACCAGCACCACACCCACTAACTAACATGCCAACATCATGACAGTGTGACAGCAGTGCTGAGAGTGGTCCGCCGGTCAAATGATATCTGGTCAGTTATGCTCCTGTAGTGGTCCCTTTTCCCTGATGGAGGGGGTAGAGAGGGGCTTCTCTATTGTGCAGCAACAGATTACAGATTACTGGTTACGGTCAGTAACTCTAAATCTGCAAAGTCATATGTGAAGGTTTGAACACTCCAGTCAAATTACGTTTTGGTGACTTTCTAAGTGAAAATTAGTGAACACATCCTTTATAGAGGACACACTTAAATATGAAGTGTGCTTCAAATTTTAGTGCTCAGTTCTGTTTATCTGTGTAACAAAGATTTGATAAGGGGTGCCCAAACTTTTGCATGTGACTTACATTAAAAGTTTTATATATATATATATATATATATATATATATATATATATATATATATATATATGTGTGTGTGTGTGTGTGTGTGTGTGTGTGTGTGTGTGTGTGTGTGTGTGTGTGTGTGTGGCCAATGAGTGTAAATACTATGTGGATGTACCTAATAAACTGGACACTGTATTTGGAAATGAATTGGCAATATGGAAAATAATGAGTGCACACAGATAGTAATAGTCTCTCTCTCTCTCTCTCTCTCTCTCTCTCTCTTTCTCTCTTTCTCTCTCTCTTTGTCCCTCTCTTGCTCATACAGAAGTGGCTGAGCTCCCTGAGCTAGATGAAGAGATTGACTTTCTCTCCTCCATCATCACCAAACACAGAGAGTCTGAGATGAAACATACAGGTAGCAGAACACGCACATCATTATTTAAAATATATAAGATATAATACTCAGACAAACACACACAGAAAGACCTGCACACTTAACTTCAACAGCTAACATGGCGTAACAGAAATCAATGAGAAATAAATTCTCAAACTATTTAAATAAGGCGATTCTGCCATTTGTCTTGTTTTAAATAGCTTGAAACAATTCCCTTTGTCATTTAAGCTTCTTAATCCCTTTATTTTCTTCCATAGCACCTTCTCAGGTTGCTCCTAAAGTGAAGGAGGACCTCTCACAGCTAAGAGGTCACTACAGACCAGTAGCCTCTCCTAGCTATGCCCCGACAGGACGTCCTGTATCCAGCGCACTGACCACGTCATCACCAACGACCAGCCCAAGCTCTCCTAGCCCCAGTCCCAGGCCCGGTAGTCCCCTGTTCTCAGCAGTGCAGAGCGCCCCCATCATCATCCCCTACCCCTCAGAGGACCACTCTTTCATTGGTACGTTTTCCTCTTTAACCTCTGAACCTACAGCTGCATTATTCAGCTATTAATCACAAGACGTTATTCAGTGACTGGTATAAATTATTCATTGACTGTTAGGAGTGTAAATCTCTGACCTCACACTGTTTCAGTTCCTTTCTTTTCAGTGATGATTCAGTGCTTCATGAATTCTCAGATGACACCACAAGTTATTATGATTTCAAAATTATGTTTACAATTACACTGAATATTCAAGTGTGACTGAAGGAGCGATTTCCGCAGAAGTGGGGTACACTCATGCAAAAGTTTGGGTGTTCCTAATCCTTTTTATTTTAGGTTACCACATCCTCTACAGAGACCTCACCTCTGCACCTTTTAATGTACAATTACATTTTTATCTTTAACAAATTGGCCAAAAGAACATAAAATGTGGCTTGTGCAGAAGTTAAGGCACATTTAATATGTTAAAAAAGAAAGAAATTGTGTGCTAAAATTTGCAAAGAAATGCCATATTTATGCATGTTCACTGTGGAGCATGTGTTAATTTATGTTTACTTTTTTGCCTAATTTGAAAAATTCATGATAAACAGGTCAATAGACATGGTAAAGAATTGTCTTGGTACATTAACTTCCATTACAAGTGTAGGTTTTGTTCTGATAGTGATGTTATACGACAAACAAAACAATACACTCTTTCATTTTAGATCAGTAATTTTATTTTGGCCCAAAATTAGCATAAAAGGCAAATTTCCATTTTTTTGGTGGGCAGCAAAGTAAATCTTGAAGTTTAAACAATTATTTGAATTGAGTATTCAAGCAATAAGATCACAAGAGGCGATCAGTGGGTGGGCTGTTTTTAGGGAGGACATGACCTGTGGTAAAAATATTGTCTCTAGTGGCTTATAGTTAAATATACTGCCATGTTTAGATGTGTTCTCAATAGACCATGTGTTCATTTATTTTCACTTAGAAAATCCAAAGTGTGCTTTGTCCAGGCGTGTTTACATTTTTGCAACACAACTGTAATAGTGTTTAATTCATTAATTTGAAAATGAATTTTGCTCACCAAATGACCACTGCAGTGATGATGCTGATTTGCGCCTCACTGTGATTTCATGGGTTAGCTTTAAGCCAACATTACCACATATTTGTTTTCCCACACTGAGTTTAATATCAACAGCATGGGCTTTTTGAAGTGAGGAAGAAATTCAAGGAACATGTTCTTTTCTTTTTATGTATCAGTTTTATATTATTTAATCAATAGTTTAACACTTGACACTGAATATCAGTGGAGGGGAGGTTTAGCCTGTTAGCTGCCTTTTAGCTTGTTTAGCCCGTCTTTTGGCCTAGTTGTTAAGGAAACAAGTTGTCATGGTCCAATTGAGCATCACAACAGTCCATTCACAGCATACAGACTTTGTGCATTAACACGGGATTCAGTTGTTGTGAAGCCATCATAGGTGAGCATATATCAAGTGTGTTACAATGGCTTCAAACACAGCTATGAAACTAGACTGCAGTGAATGAGACACTGAAGTGTGGTTGCTGAGCATTTAATGGTTTGTGTGGAAACATCTGCTGATTCTGACGGGTTCCTCAGACTGAATCTGAGATCAATGAGCGGAAAAGATGGTTAGGAAAACATCCACCTCATAATGTGTTTGGAGTTCATCTTTGATTTACTTTTCAACACTAATATGTTATTAATGTTTCCATAAATACAGATGTTCCAGTTGCACGGCTATAATTTATTACTGTTTGTTTGTAACTACTTTAATTAACTGTCTATTTCAATCTCCCTCTCTTTCTCGTTGTCTGTGTTCTCTCTGCAGTTATGACAGGAGTGTGTCTCTTGGTGGGTTCAGTGGCCTTGGTCCTGGCTGGAGTGTGTTGGGTCAGGTGAGGTTTCGGTCTCAATTTGTGTGGAGTGTGCACACTATGATACATAAAACATTGGAAAAACAACATCAAAAGGTTTTCAAGCATGTCTAATTAGAGCAGCAGAAACTGTAATTGAACAAAATGTGATCAAATGCATGTAAAGGCAGCTGGTCATGCTGAATTTTCTCTGACAGGATGCAGAGAGGAAGTCGTCTGGCTCAGAAAGTGGACTATCCAGCCTTTGGGGTGATGAGCCCTCATTCTTACGACAGCACCTCTGTGAGTGAAAAACATATAAATAGAGATAGAAATGTACAGATATACACATATTATGGAACAATGCATTTACCTCTTGCTCTTGTTCTTTCTCTCTCATTATCGGCTTTCAGTCTGGAGATAAAAAGTTGGCCCAGAGCGCTCAGATGTACCACTATCAGCATCAGAAGCAGCAGATGTTGTCTCTGAAGTGAGTAGATATAGAAACGGCATTACAACAAATAGCAATCACTCCACACCACTTCACATCTGAGCCCCTTCCACATTCCACTTCCACATTTTACCCTGCGAGTCTCAATCCTCAATTCCATTTTAGGGCCCTTGTACAGAAAGAAAAAAAAAAAAAAAATATATATATATATATATATATATCTCATCACATTCTCCATCAATCAGAAGAACCATTTCACCATTTCAAAGAGCCCTTTAATCATGCAAAGGGAAGAGCATGGTTCCATATAGAAACAGAGTATTCATGTTTCTATATGGAATCATTTTCTTTACTAAAGAATCCTTAAAGAACCATCTTTTTTAAGTGTGACTGACTGTTAGGGCTGTTTTTTTGGACATGGATTAAACCTACTCTAGGATTAAATTGCCATGCCAGTGGTATTTCACCATTAAAATACAATTTTGTCTAGGCTTAGGCTTAATCTGGGTTAGACTTAATTAGGCTTAGATTGGCCATCAGAGTGTAGGATTAGAGGTCTGTTTAAGGTTAAAGACAGTATCTCAAAACATCTATACTGGACCGTCTATTAAATGCTGGCTTGACCAGGATACTGTCTTCATTGTTTTTGATGTCGTAGAGTTTCTGTTATTATTGCTAATTGTTCTTCTCTATGTTCAGACAAAGAGATGAACCCAAGATCCCAGAATCAGGAGCCACTTCTGATGAGGAGAATGAGGATGGAGACTTCACTGTGTATGAATGCCCTGGGCTCGCTCCAGTAAGTAGAGTTACTGTATGTGCGTGTTTGAGGGTAGATCTCTCTAAGGGTGGTCTACCATAGGGAACTTCCCTGCAGGTAGAATCAATGCTATTATTTGTCACCTACAGTGACATACAGTGTGTACCCGTGGTGTATCCATGAGGGGTAGGCGGCGGGGTGAAGGTGACCAAACTTGGAAGCCATGCCCCTTCAGATGTCCCACCAATGCCAACTTCAATGCCAATGAAAATATACAGAATATAGAGTTGCTATGGTCAAAGCCTCTGAGTTCTTGCGTCCTCATGACGTTTTCCACCTTAAATAAATAAAAAAGCTTTCCTTAGCTCAGAGATCTTTAGCAAATGCTATTACTGAGCTGATGTTCCGCAGCTCCATCTCCGATCATGTAAAAATGCAACCATAGCGAGAGCGTAGTTGTACTTGAACATAGTAAAAAAAAAAAGTTCATTACTTTGAAAAAGGTGCGCTGTCAGATCCTATAGTAACTAACATTAACCAGTTAATTAAAAGCAATCGTGTGGTGGGTTTAATGTTCAGCTTTTTTTTTTTCTCGATTATGATAAAGGTGTGGGTCATTTTCTAGCTGTTTACCTAAAATAAAGTTATGTTAACTTGTGTATGTGTATGTGTATGTGTAACTAATGTTAGTTGGCCTCACTACAGCCATGTCTCTGAATCTAAATGCTTACCAGCTGGCCCTCTCAACCTGTAACCAAATCCCTTCTTTGACTACATTCAGATTCCAAGCCTCATTGCTTAAATGTTTTTTTTGCTCAAATCCGATCTCTCTGACATGATAGTTCACACTGGATTAGGTAAGTGATTCAGATCTGTCATTAATGTGAACAAAAAAGCGTCCTGAAAAGACCCGCATGCGCACAATTCATGTGAATGAATCATTATCAAACAAACTCATGAGCAGAACGAGCCTTCGCTGCAACGATAATCAACTCTGAGCTGTTCATTATTAGAGTGAGACGAAGACAGAAAAGTCTTGTTTTTCCACTCTTTACAGGCTTTAACTTCTGTTTGGCACTGCTGCCATGGTAACGCTGAATGATGGCACATGCACAATGGAAAAAGACATGATTTCTGATCTGAGCGTCACGTTAAGGTCACATGGCCACGAATCAGATACTTATGCAATCTAGGACCACATATGAAAGTGGCTCAGGTCGGATTTGTGTGTCCACACAGCTCTGAAAACATCAGATCTGAGTCACATTAGGGCAAAAAATCGGATTTATGCCACTTCAACCTGGTAATGTGAACATAGCTTTTAATAAAATCTTCCTTTCTCTCACTCTAGACTGGTGAGATGGAAGTGAAGAACCCTCTGTTTGATGACTCCACCCTTAACCTTCATCTTCACCTTGATCTTCAGAGGAGTTACAACTAAACCAGGACGTTCTTGCACGATCACGCTGAAGATACCGCGATCAAATCACCCCCTCAACCATACTGACGTTTTCGCCAGTTACCCTCTGGACACTGGTCGCCATGTGGAGGAAAGCAGTTGAGAGATGAAAGAAGGAAAGAGAAGACTGCATGGACAGCACAGACTCTTGGTGTCTTGTGGGCAGCTGGTTCATTGTTGTAGAGTTCGCTTTCTCCTCCTGCTCTTTCTCCTCTTCAACCTTCATCTCCATCCAGTGTTTATTTATTTATTTATTTATTTATTTACTGACTGTTATGTCTGGTGTCTCTAGAAAGTGAACTCAAGACACAGTCAAGTGGGTAATTAACTTGTTGACCTGCCTTTTAAACACAAATACACCTGCACAGATACCAGATACCCCACCCCTAGCCACACTGTTCTGCATGGTGGCTTGTTCATTTTCTCATGAACTGAGCATTTTGTCAGATTCTCACTGTTGGAGTCCTTGATACACTGCCAACGTTTTGAAGCGAAGGCCTCTTTTTTTCTCTGTTCTGTCCGGTATGTAGCGCTTAGCAATGCTTCATTTTTTCATCATAGATTTCATCATAGATTTCAGCCCTGCAACAGGAAGATATGCGTTTGTGTAACCTTCAAAAGTCGTCAGTGTACCACAGCCTTTACAGTATATGCACGCCTCAGTATAGACCATAAAGTGCATGGCCATTCAACTAGCCATTCTCATCACCATGGACAGCTCCGCCACATGGAGAAACATCTGCAGCCGATCCTACCGTCTGCACTCGCCAGCTCCAGGAATCCTTACTGGACGTTTCCTTTAGGAAAAAAAGGCTTTAAACTTTGCACACTCTCAACTTCACTCGTTCCTTCAAAGCTTGAAGGACAAGCACTGCAGTACCGAACAGAAGTCTGATCAACTTAAAGCTATTTATCTGGACAGTATGATATACTCACTTAGAGAAATGTTAACATTAGCATAAATGCAACTAAACACAAGTTGTGCTGTTCTGGACAGTGTGGGACAGCCCAGGATTTTTAATCGTCCTCCAGTGTCTGCTCTGGCTACGGAAGTTTTCATTAAGTTAAATTAAAATCAGGTGTGCTGGTGGTGGAATTAAAGTCCATACAATTGGTGGAGCCACTGGATCAAACTTGGTCTTCTAAATATCACATAGCATTTAGGATTGATATCAGTATCCACAGATATGTCCTTTTAAAAAATTCAAAAAGATTTTTAGATTTGACCAATAGTCACACCAATATTTATATTTATTGTGCTCTGCATAATCTTTAGGCGACCCTGAGTTACTACACCAAAATGTCTAGAATTGTATTCTTTTTACTGCATTTGTAAAAAAAATAAAACAGTGCTACTCCACATAGCTAGTATAAGGCAAATCCAGGTAGATTTAGTTACAATTTCTTTGTTTTATTTACATGATTATGTATCAGCATCAACAGATTATGTACTTACAAACATCAGATATCTGCATTGACTCACTGTTTCCCTATTTTTGCATCCTTAACGTCAATGCAGTTGCAGAAAACGAGATAATGTTTTTACTTTCTACTGTATACATGTTTGTTTGCGTTAATTACAATGTTATAAGCCATTTTAAATGTACACATTGCCCAGATAAGTAGTTTTAAACCTTCTGCTCCCAGGGCTCAGGTTCAGTATCAGGTCACTACCCAGCCATCCTCTCTGCCTTTTATTTGTACAATATTGTGAATACTGTGCAATGGAAACTGAACTCATGCATAGAACTACTTGATGCTTAAACATATCAAACCAACAGATATTAGATAATATCCCATATGGGTAGAGACATATGGGCATAACGGATTTGAAAAACTAGAGAGTTAGAGTGTAAAAAAAACATGCAACAGAATGTTGACTTGCAGTACATGAGGTCTATGTATGTATGAAGAAGCCACACTAAATATGTAATTTACATATGTCACGTTTCTTTCTACCAAAGTAGAGTCAGTGATGGTATTTTTTAAGAAGCACCAGTTGTGGTTTTAATATTTTCATAATTGTGCACATATGAATAACCCTAAATTATGATGATGTAGCCTTTGTATAGTCCCGTATGGTCCTACTATGCATGATCTGAAGCTGTGGAATGGTAAAGGGAGTTGGTATGCATTTATGGTCCTTTGCAAATTGCTTAAATAAACCTATACTTACAGTGTGCCCTACGTTTGAGTTGTGCTTCAGGCAGATGCTGCTGAACTGAACAGGCGACTGTATGCTGAACGCTGCCCGGCTTGTGTACAGTGTACTGTATTTGTACAAACGTTCTCGTCTCTGCAGTGGATTTTTCTTTGTGCGTGCTGATATTACTCTCGGTTCAAGTGTTCACTCCTCGCTGGTGCTCACGAAAACTGCTAACAGTAGCGAGATTTCTGTGGCAGTCACTGTACCCTCTACTTCAGTCAGGCTGATAACAAGGCCCTTGATGACAACACAGTGGATTTCCTCCAAAACGAGGGAGGAATCTTTGGTATGCAAAACTAAATAGTGGGACCAAATATAACACAGTTTTACATATCGCTGCTGTCACAACGAAAGCTTGTATGTCCAAAATGATAACTTTACAGGAGAAGGAAAAGCATGCATTATTTTCAATGGAAGTCAATAGAACCAGACTTTTTTCCAAGTCATTTTGGGCCGTTTCTTTTGGTCCATCCTTTATGAAATTTACACACAATATAAAGGCCAACATGCATTTTCAAATTATGTCAAAAACTGAAAATCGACAAAATGGAGATACAAGGTTTTGTTCTGACAACGAGATATGTGCATCATTTTGTATATACATATACATATCTCTCTCTCTCTCTCTCTCTCTCTCTCTCTCTCTCTCTCATATGTGTATATATATATATATATATATATATATATACACACATCTCAAAATTGACAGTCTAAAAAAGGACTTTAGACCTTTCTTATTACCTTCATAATTAAGTGTCTTTTCCTTTTGGTTTTACCTCAGTAGCAACAGTACGATCAGTACATTCACTCAGCTGTCTTTTTTTAACCCTTAGAGGCCTAACAGTGATAAGAAAAGCAAGGTATAATGGTCTATTTTGACATTCATTATTTCTCACTCATAACTCAGGTAAAACGAGCAGAGAAATTCTGTTGAAACTGCAGATTCTAATCTTTCAATTCACTTAAAAAAAATAAAGGGGAAATGCTCGGTTTATATGAATTCAGTCAAAGTCGCCCATTGCAGAAAAAAATGGAAAGTGCAAGCTCAAAAGTGTCGACACAGAATGTGAAGTGTAATAACAGTGTAATTGTGAAGTTACATAAATGGTAGAACAAGCAGCATTAATACTTTTTAAGTGTTTCTCTCTTGAGAAGAAACAAACAGAATAAAGAAAGGAAACGTTTAAACAGGTCATCACTCAGTTTTCTTGCTAGTGTTCTCAAAGTGATTTTCAATGTAGTCATAACATGAAGGGCAACAGGATGGGAAATATATATATATATATATATATATATATATATAGATATATATATAGATATATATATAGATATATATATTATAGAGTCAGGGAAAACCATCATCTACATGAGCCAGCACTGTACATTTTGGTCTGACATATACTAAAATATACCTATTTTCAACGAATAAGTGTAATGTTTAATATGCATGTGAAGAATAGAATATTTTGGAAAGAAAGAAATAAATATCTCCAGTCATTCAAATGGTTTGGATATGTTATACTTTATTTTATACAATAAGGCAAACAGATGTGTTAAAAGCTCTGTGTGATGTTGCTGTAGCTTTCTAAAATCTCATATTAAATGTTTGTCACTGTCTTTTTCTAAAATTAAAAACATTAAAAATGAATTCTCTCTAACATTTTTGTTTTTTATACCCAAGAATGATTTTATTGGACAATGTAAGAATGTGACATCACTGCCATCTTCTGGCCAAAAAACAGGAATGAACTTTCTGCAACATTCATTTCTACTTTGGCTGAATTTTTTGTATTGATTTAATTAACAGTAACTTTTAGATGACTTTTTGCCGTAAATTACAAGAGTATTGTGAATTCTTAACAGGTTATTGTGTAAAAAACGAACAAACCCAGACTTTTGAAACCTAAAATGGAATAGTGTTTTTAATCCTCCGACACTCATGCAAAAAAAATGCAGTCAATAATTTTGATGACAATAAAACTGTTTGATGACAATAAAACTATGTTTAGAAAGATGAACCTATAGTTCATATACCAGTCAAGTACTGATGCTCTTGATGCATCAAGGGAGTCAGTGATCAAAAATGAAGGAATTGTGGTGCTATAATGAAAATTAAGGGAATTTTAAGTGGTAAATGTTTCTACAAACAGTACAAATACATTTTCTTATGTATTTTGGTCATTTTGGTCCAAAAATTCAGGCAATTTTTATACTTTATGAAAAAAACATTAAAATTACACACAACAGTAAAGCTGTAGTCTTATGTATTTTAACCTTGTTGGTCCAAAAATGCATTGTGATTTTTTGGAGGTATTTGTGTGGTAAGTACTTATATAGACCACACTGTGACACTTTCTAGTGATTTTAATGAAAATAAAAGAATATTTACAGAAAGATTCACCAGGTTTTGCGAACTGATTTTGCTGTAACAACTTTAATGCATTTTCAAGAAAAATCTGCAGCATATTTGATATAATCCACCATGTGGAGACATTTTCCATGAAAATGAAGGGAATTTAGGAACAGTCCAAAAATGTGCTGGTATGTAAGACTATAGTCTTAGCTACTTTGATCATTTTGGTCTTTATTATAATGCTAAATACTCCTACAGAACCTTTTCCATTCATTTTAAAGCAATGATGGTTTAGGTATGGATAGTTTTACTGGACCAATAAAGATTTGTCTCCATGTAAAAACTGCAACGTTTTTGACATAATCCACCATGTGGACACATTTTTAAACAGATTTAACAGATTTTTTTCATGAAAGAAATGAATAAAAAAATACACATAACAGTAAGACTATAGTCTTATGCATTTTGGTCCAAAAATTAAAGGTAATTTTTATACTTTATGTACATGATAAGTGCTTATATAGACCACACAGTGACACTTTCTAGGTATTTTACTAACCTTAAAGCTGTATTTTCAGAAAGAGAAGCCTATAATAAAGACACTGACTATTTAGCTGTACCAATGAAAGTCCATTGCCAAGACGAATGTGCAATAAATTTGATATAGTACCCCCAAGATGACATTTTCCTACACATTTAACTGTGGGTTCATGAAAACAAACCAGAAAAAGGGTCTAAAAATGCAAACATCAGTAACTGTAGTCTTAGATGTTTTGGCCATTTTGGTGCTAAAATTCACAGTGAATTTAATGCTAAATTTGGGCGATCAGTTCTCCTATAGACAGTGCACAGACATTTGCTGATGAGGTTTGGTACTGATGGTTTTGCTGGATCAATAAAGGTTTTTTTTTTTTTTTTTCCAAGGACAGTATGTAATATATTTTACACAATGCACCACATGTGCATATTTTCAAACTTACACTGTTCTTCAATGATCAGGGGTCCCACTGAACATTTTAGGCATAAAATAATAGCTAATTAACACCACTGTTTCAGCTGTATTTGATATTTACAATAGAAATCATGTCAATTTTAATGGTCATTCATTTTATTTAGCCTGAATCAATCAAAAAAGTCTTAAGTGTGCGTAAGAGTGTGAAAGTGGTCCTGGATGTAAGGGAGCATAAAGCAAATATCTGGACAAATATGCTTACATAAGCAAAACAAAAATGCAGCCTCCAATCACTTTAAGTCATTGAGGTCAGCCTTATGACAAATCACAAGTGCTTTGTTTGTTTGTTTGTTTGTTTGTTTTTTGGGCCACATTAAATAAAGAACCAGTCAAGAAAGCTGAAAGTATTGGCAGCTTCAGGCGAACGCTCAGAACTAATGGAGGACATCTGAGTCAGGAAAACTGGGAGTTTCCTGCCCAGGTACTCCTAAATGTTACTAGAAGCACATTTCATGTCAACTGTTCAGAGATATGAAGGCCTTAATGGAAGTATATTGGTCAAGGGTGGAGAATAAGACAAAAGGACTCACATGACCAAAAACTGGACAGTTGTGGTGTGAAAGACAGAGCAATGCGTCAAAAATTGAAGTTTAACTGCTGTGCTTTGTGTGATGGTGAGGTGGTGGTCATGGTCAGGGTTGTTTTGCTGAATGACAGATTCGGTGACCTCAGTTCTACTGCTCAGGATGACCTGGACAGACAAATCAAAGCAATAAAAACACCCAGAAGGTCCTCCATATCTAGAAATTCCAGGACAGTCTCAACTTTAATCAGAAATAAGAAGTAACAATTAAGATACACTAATATCAAACATCAGTGAAGTACTGTAACGCTATATGAAAGTCATGTTAAAGGTACAGAGAGAAATTGTATAGTTTAATACGCATTACTGATTACAATAGACAGAAAATGTCAAATCAATAAACAAAAAGACAAAACTTTCCTAATCAGTTTGCATCTTTTTTTGCTGGGTTGAAAATTTTCCCCATAAAGAGGACGTTTTTAGTTTCCCGGTCAACAATAAAGATCATAAATGGGCGATCGAAGACTAGAACTGGCGTATGAACCCATGACATGGGCATAAAGCCTACTCCAGTCACCGCAGTTGCAGTGGCCCCAGTTTCATCCACATCCAGACTAGCTTGATGGTCAGCCTGAGGACAAAATACATTGTCGGTTAGTTGAGATAATCCTTTATTAGTCCCATGACAGGAAAATTCACAATAAAGCAGTTATATTTCACAACCAACATAGGCCTCTATCCCCCAACCCTGAGGATAATAGTCCACTGAGCAAACCAGACAACTAACCAAGCAACTGACAGCACCCAAGCAAATACTCTGCTGTTTCATAACTCCAGTACTGTCAGCAAGGTTTAGAAGGATCTGCTACGCAGTGAACCTTAACCTTAAACGTCCTGCTGTCTTTGTTTATAAAACACTTTTCATTCTAGCTACAAAACTGATATTTATCTATAAAGGTCTCGAAGTAATTTTACCCAGAATATAAGAAAAAAACAGTAAACAGCTGAAATGAGGTTTAAACGAGAAAGGAAAACATGAAATTTATGAAAAGGGATAAAATGAAGTAGCATTACCTGTAATCCTGATTTGTTCCCTTACCTCAGACACGAAGAGATTTTCCTCAGAAGAAATCCCAGTGAAGTTAGCTTTGTTTGTAAACATGTCTGCCATTCCCATTCCCGTCAGAATATTTTTCAAGGAATATGATGTTTTTAGGGACAGCTTGGGTACATATATCTCAAACTTTCTGCAGATTAAGAAAAATGTATAGTATTCAGCCATCAATGATTGTTGATGAACGATTGTTCAGCACAATTATTTATAAATGACATCAGCACAAATGTAATCAATTTCAGGAATTTTTTGCAATGCGTACAAATCTCAAATTCCCTTCAAATGAAAATTACCGTTTCATCGCCCATCTCAGCCACTTTACTATGTGTTGTGTAGATATAGTCTCCTCCAGAGCACTGAGACCCTTCTCTGGGAGAGCCAGCATCATGGACAAAGAATCATTGTAGTGGAGAATAAGGACTTGTGCAGAAAGCTGCTGATCATAATGGGCATCAAAGTAATCTTTATTATACATCATTTGAACTGGAACAGTAGTTTCATCATCCAAATGGAAGTCCCTCTGTTGAGTAGATTTGGGGTCGAACGGGATGATCCATTTACCTGTAGTTTAAAAAATGTAAATATTCATTGTTATGAAGGGCATAGTCATCAACATGATACAACCATAAATGTGAGAGTGAAATCAGACACACTTACCCTTGAAATATATATAGCTGAGCAGGTACATGATTGTTCTGGAATCCAGATCTTCAATAAACTTGCTAATTTTGCCGCGTGTCTTTTCACTGACGTACTTGTTTATCTGCTCAGTGGTCTCTGCGGTTTTGGTGAAATCAACAGAGAAACCATCTGAAAGGTAGAAACGCTTCATCTTCTCCAGAAAATCAGCATGAGGCTTAAAAGTGTCCTGGACGTAGAGAGCAGTGCCAACCTCCAGATCCACACCTGTCCTCTGATTGAGGGTCTGTAGGAGACTGAGGAAGGCCTGGTGCACCTCCTCACTGGTCAAGATGGAACTGTTGAATCCAAGGCCACTGAGAAGCTGCTCATGGGTCTCACCAGCTGCTCCTAAAGAAAGGGCAGCCAGCGCCGTGGACACGCTCAGTGGAGAGAAGAACACATTCCTGGACTGGGACTCCGGCTGTGCCACTATGCTTTTGTACAGACGGAAAGCGAAATCGTTGTTCTTCTCAAACATCTGTATGTTGTTTTCAGTCTCCTGTTCCAGAGCTCCATGTATGCCGGTGTAAAATAATGCTGAAAAAAGACAAGTCCACAGGCAGAGGATGTTCTTTGCCATTCTTCTAGAGACAAAAATGACACATTCAGCTGTTATTTTATATATATATATATATATATATATATATATATATATATATATATATATATATATGTATATATATAAATATGTATATGTGTGTGTGTGTGTGTGTGTGTGTGTGTGTGTATACACTTTTTAAAAGCCGTATAATGCTTCTGCCTAATATTTTTAGAAGATTCCTCCATTTCCATCCATGTTACACTTTTATTTAATTGTTTTCATAAGTCAAGCCTGACTTTCTATTAAATCCATTTGCAAAAATCCTGACTGCTCATTGGCTTTTTCTTAATGATGACATTTCATCAATAAGCAACTGGGTGTAGAGTGAAGCAATATGGATGCATACATATCGCTGCTGTTGGAAGAAAAGCTTGTTTCTCCATTTTGGGTTTTTTTTTCCGTTTTTTTTACATAATTTAAAAATACCCATTGGCCTTTACACTGTGTGTATATTTCATAAGGAATGGACTTAAAGAAACAACCCAAAATTACTTGGAAAAACGTCTGGTTCCATTGGCTTACATTAAAAGTAAAGTAGGTTTTTTCCTTCTCCTGTATATATATATATATATATATATATATATAGGAGATATGAGGTTTTCTTCCAACAACAGTGATACGCATTTTGTATATATTGCATACACAATGATCATTTTAATCTTTTGATCATTAAAAGGCATAGCATACTAGACCAAACACTAAAAATACAATGACATCCATGCTGCATTCAGATTAGCATCTGCCTTTCCACTGCAGCAACTTACACATACAATTGCCATACTAAAAACTGTTTAACCCTACCGGTGCTAAATTTGTGTATTTTCATTGACAATGCTCTCTATTTTTCACCCTTTGGCAGAAAACAAATTACAAATTTATGAAAGCAAACGTGCAAAACTTCACAAGACACATTTATTCGGTTACTTGAACAATGCAGTCCTTTGTAGGCAGCAGATATGTTTGGACGTATTTTTGTGGGAGTCGTCAAATGTACATATGCCTTAAGGTGCAAATCAACGTAAGACTTTTTAAATGTCTTCTAGTTGAATAAAATTGTGAAAAAATTCAAGAAACTCACCCGTCAAGTAGCTGCAGCCGCCTTACCCAAACACATGCACCTCTGTAGATGATAAGTAAGTGCTGTACTGTGTTAAATTTGCACAGTAACCAACCTTTACACTGTTTACTTTCTGTGTCTTGGGTCTAAATTCATTGTAATCATTAACAGCCACACACTGGTCAAACGCTGTGGATATGAGGGTGCATGCCGATGAGTTGCCCCTACATACTGATAACTTCAATGCTGAAATAAACAGAATCGTTTAGATGAGTATTTTCCGCATTATCCTAGACAACTCTTACACTTATTGTTAAGGGTTGGGAAGTGGGGGTCTGTGTTTTCTTCTTTAAATAATCTTAAAATAGAGTTTACTAGAGTTTATTACCCCTCATGCAGCTCAAAGTCATGGTCTCCCATGACTCCTGGGGCTTTCGTGCAGATAGAGTCTGAACTATCCAACCCGTTCCACTCCCCCTTATCTACATCTAAAACTCTTCTGTTGTGCTTTGATTAAAACAGGCACATTACAGAGAACACACTTCTGCACAAATTTAATGCACAATTAAGAGCACACTGCATGCACCACATTGCATCACATCAATCAAAAAGGGGCAGTCATGGGCTGGAGGTTAGATCCCCAGAGCCGACAACACATGACTGAGGCGTCCTTGAGCAAGACGCCTAACCCCCAACTGCTCTCCGGGCGCTGCAGATTGGGCTGCCCACCGCTCCAGGCAAGTGTGCACACTGCCCCCTTGTGTATCTGTGTGTGTGTGTGTGTGTGTGTGCACTCACTAGAGTGTATGTGGTGTTTCACTTCATGGATGGCTTAAATGCGGAGGTGAAATTTCCCTGTTGTGGAACTAAGAAGGGTCTCTTAATCTTAAAAATGAAAAACTGTTGTTAAACTTGACATTTATCGAGTCTCCCTGCTGGGATTTTATGGAAGAGATCAACTACATGACGTTGTGCACCGGATTTGGGGTGGCCTTCATTGTTAATTTGATAAATTTCACATACTGGAAAAAATACAGTATAAACAGGAGCCAAGGTTTGTAACTTATCAAGGATGTGTGCTTATTTTCACCTAGAAAGAGCAACAAAATGTCATTTGACCAAGGGTAAATAATGAAGATGGTAACAGTAGCACAATAAAGGACAGTAGTTCAATAGAAAGTGTCCATTTTAAGAATTGACTGCATACTCACACCCTTTCCTCGCAGCACACAAAATTCCTCAAACTATGTTTCTCCGTGATTTGAGAAGTGTCCTTTGGACACTGTATTCCCTGTATTCTTTGTGTGCACTGACTGTTTCTCTCTCCATATCCAGGGCTATCAGGAGGGAAAAGATCTTTCACAAATATTTCTGCCCTCCTCCTATAATTGCTTGATGGAAAAAAGTTCATGATCACAATGATACCTGACCAAGTCTGATAGACATGATTTAGTCTTACGTTGTTCTGTCAAAAAACTCCGATTTTTATTATTATTCATGTTTACATATATATTTACATATATTACTAACACTACATAGCCAAAAGTACATGGACACCTGAACATCACACATGTTTAGACATCCATGGCCATAAATATAGAGTTGCTCACTCCTGAGTGGGGAGTGAGCAATTCTATATCTCCTCCAGACCAAACCATGTTCCAAACCAGGGGCTCAGTCCTGCTGGAACAGGAAAAGGCCTTCCCCAAACTGCTGCCACAAAGTCGGAAGCATTGAATTGGCTAGAACATCTTTGTATCTGCAGCATTAACATTACCCTTCACTGGAACTAAAGGGCCGAACCCAAACTCTGAAAAATATCTCCAGACCATTTATCTGACATTTACTGATGGAGCAATTTGTTTTGGTAGCCAGCATTCTCCTGGCTTCCTCCAGACCCATACTCACTCATCATATTGCCAGGTAGTGAAACATGATTCATTACACCAGAGAACATGTTCCCACTGCTCCAGTGGCCAGTGGTCGTGCTTTACACCACTCAAGCGGACATCTGGCATGGCACATAGCGAGCTCAGGCATGTGTGTAACTGCGCAGTATGTAGGAGACAGTAAAAAAGGTTATGTGTAAAAAGCCTAGTCACACCAACAAGGACTTTTATTGAGAAATTGATTGAGGAGCCATGAGTCATTGTTAGTGAATCATTTATGAAAAATCTATCACAATCCCTTAATGAACCAATACTTTCTGCTGTTTAACCATCAGAACTGCACTAGAAAAGGACAAAGGGAGACATTTTGGTTATGACAGAAATCTTTAGAACTTTACTGTGGTAAATCAGGATTTGTTACAGTGACATTATGCAGGACTGATGCGATTTTGATGCACCAAAGAAAATCACACACAATCAAAAAACAGTCCCAAAGCCCTGTTACAATGTTACTCACAGAAATAAGAGTATGGTCCAGTGGTCTCAGCCCATCTCTACTGCACAGCAGTTATGCACCTACATGCATTACTCGGCCCCATCTTAAAGAGACTCCTTTTAGTAGCTGTTACAATCACCACAACCAAAGGATGCTCCTTGCCATTTTTCTACAGAGGGAAAAAAAATACAAAACATTGTCATTTTGTCTGTTAAAGCTGCAAGTGCAATCCAAGAAACTCACTTGTAAACTTGCTATCTTGATATCTATATCACCAAACTCTTACAGCTTTGTTGAGGGAGTAGTTTGCTAAACTAAGTTTAGTCCTCACCATTTGATCTATTCATTCATTGTTCCTGAACTTTGAGCAAATCTTATATTTTCTGCTGAGCAACATCTGCTAAGTTTGATCAGTCAAAGAATAATTTGTTTGTTTGTGTGAACTTGTTCAAGTTTACTCTCATCGTTAAAGGGATCATTCTGTTAAAACACAATTGGCTTATCAGAGGGAATTTTCCATCCTACACAAGTACAAAATCTGATGATTGTAAATTCTTCCTGTGGCAGTATCCATCCCGAAGTAAGTATTGCTAAAGTCCGGCCTTTTTCCTCCTATGGCAATGTGGAAATGCATCTGTAACAATCAAAACTGATTACTGTAATGTTGTTTGCTGAACCTCCAGAGTGAACAAGGCACCCCCTGCAACTTGTTAAATATGCAACAGATCAGAAAATTAGGATATACTTTTGTTTTATCCTTTTTTTTTAAATCTAGCCTGGCAGCTGTATATATCAGTGAATATTTGTCTTTCTGCATGGGCCCTTAAATCTACAGATACTGACCTTCATGTCAAAAATACAGTAAACAGCCAGATGTAACATATTAACACATTGTTGTTTCAGTGCTTTGAAAACACGGAACATCTGCCTTTTTCTTTATACACTATTTCAAATGTACTTAAATGTGTACATCTGTTCTACAGGAAGGAAATACATTACAACATGGTCAACAAGTCTTTCCTACAGTTATTACATTGTTACATATTTAATTCATGGAATAAATAAATTCAAAGTAACATTTTTTCAGTATAGTTCTCTATATCTACTATGACATGCTCACAATATTCAATCATCAAGACTACTAGTTTAATTGGGACATTGTGAAATGCCAAAAAAAAAAAACCTCAATTAATAGTAAATCCTGCATGATCATTTGAAAATGCTACAAAAACTAAATATTGTATGTTTTACCTTATTAACTTTTTGCAACACTTTACAAAAAATGTGTGATGGCAACATGTTTACCACTGTGTTACGTCATCTTTTTATTTCTAACAGCACTTTATACTTATTTGTGACATGATTTTATCCAGTTTTGAAAGCAGAATGTTTTGCAGTTCTTCTGTTCTATGATTTCCAGCTATGCAACTGTACAGGGTCTTCGTTGTCAAATTTTATGCTTAGTAATGCGCCACCCGGTTTCAGTGGGCGACAGGTCTGGACTGCAGACAAACCAGTCTACCACCTGTACCCTCTGATTAAGCAGCCATGCTGTTGTAAATGTGCAAAATATGGCTTGGTGTTGTCATAATGAAATAAGCATGGACCTCCCTGAAAAAGACGTCATCTAATAAGCAGCATTTGCTGCTCCAAAACGTGTTCAGCAGTAATGACGATTCCAGTTGTGCCAGTTACCCCCTAATACCCCCTCATGCCATAGACCCTGGCTTTTAAACTTTACAATACTAACAATTTAGATGGTCCATTGCTTCTCTCTCTAAAAGGTTCACTCATCAGAACACAACACAGATTTCCACTGTGCATCAGTCCTATTCAAATGAGCAGCAGCATTTCTGGATGTTGTTGACTTATGGCTTCTGCTGTGCATAGCAAGTAGGATTACGTGCATTTTTGGAAGCACAACTTAACAGTGTTTATTTTTTAATGCTTTGCCAAAGTATTCATGAGCCCATGCTGGTTTTTTAATGCAGTGCCATCTGAAAGGGTTGAAATCACAAGCATTCAGTTGTGGTTTTAAGCCTTGCCCTTTGTGCATAGAGATCTATCTGCATCTCCTGAATCTTTTGATGATGATGTGCATAGTAAGGGGTGAAATACCAAAATTAATTGCACTCGCTCACTAGAAAATTATATTTTTAAAGTGCTGGATTTTTTTGATGATGCATTTTTGGCAAAGTGGGAACCTCGCCTTATCTAAGTCAAGTCTAAGTGCTTTTTACAATTGATGTCGTCACAAAGCAGCTTCACAGAATTCCAGTAAAGACAAAGTTTTAACATGAATGTAAAACCCCCCAGGTGAGCAAGACAGGGGCGCCAGTGGCAAGGAAAAACTCCCTCAGAGCTGAGGAACAAATCTTGGGAGGAACCAAGGCTCACAAGGGGGGACCCATCCTCCTCTGGTCAAACTACCTACAAAGTGATTATACTACTAATATTAATAGCAGTATTAGTAGTAGTAATAGCTAGGAGTCCATGAAAACCTCAATGTAGGGTGGGCAGCTAGTCCAAGGCAGGTGGCGGTAGCTGGGGCGTGGGAACTGGTCTGAAGGTGGTAGCAGGAGAGACCGACAGTCAGTCGTCCTTCAGTGTCCGGCCGGACAGGTTTAGATGTAATGGGAGAGTTTAATATCAATGAGAATTTAGATGTGCATCGTAATAACTGAAGGTGTCATTACTGGCCCATAAAAATGTACACGATTCCTACATTAAACAAAATGCACACTACTGTAGTACCTGATGACGAATTTCAATGTTCTCCTCAAGGGCCCCGTCACAGAACTCACAGGGAGTCGCCACACTGTCCTCCAGTAGTCTGGATGATGGGGCTGTATGAGAGTGCGGAGACAGAGTCAGGCAGCGTGGTTAATGACTATCACAGCCTTTACCAAACTGCAGAAACTCCAGGTTATACTAATAACTGGAAAAAAGTTTCAAGCAAAGAGAAAATACAATACACAACTACTTGTACAAATAACAATCAATCAAGTGCACTCATCTAACCATTCAGAAAAGAAAATCAGATCTGATGGAAAAACATCTACAAATAAGCCATTGCTAAGGGTGCAAAAGACTTACCATTCAAAATGCAGAGGCTGGACATTTGAGTAGTGGAAGATATGAAAAGGTGAGTCAAAACTCCCACTGCTATAATTTTAAGATGATTTGGTTGTAACTCAAAGGGATCCCTCCATCTCAAGGAGCTGCTACAGAACAGCTGGCAAGACTGAAACATGTACTTATTCATTTTACCTTCGACTTATAACAAAACATTGTGAGATACTGTCATGAAAAAGTCATGTACAAGGTGCAGAGAGAAAGAGTCTTATCGTTTTTATTATTTTTTATATTTTTGGTTTCTTGCTATTTTAGAAAATGTTAATCCAATAAACAAAGAGACAAAACTTTCCAATGTCAGCTCACATCTTATTTTCTGGATTGACTATCTTCCCCATAAAGAGGACAGTCTTTCTTTCCCGGTCAATTACAAAGATCATAAATGGGCGATTAAACTTAATAACTGGAGTAGCAGACACTGACGCAAACATAAATTCTACTCCTGTCACAGCGGTTGCAGTGGCCCCAGTTTCATCCACATCCAGACTGGCTTGATGCACAACCTGAGGAAGAAAAAAGATTTCTAAATTGATCTGAATATCGGAGTTAATGATAGAACTTTAAAATAACTGTAAAACAGTGCTTTTCTAATCAAGCAAGTCACTAGCTGCATGAAACCCCAGGGTGATCTGCAATGGAAAATTTGTTTCTTACCTCAGAAACGACTAGTTTTTTACCAGAAGAAATCCCAGTCAAGTTAGCTTTCACTGTAAACATATCCGCCATTCCCATTCCAGCCAGAGTTTCTTTCAGGGAATATGAGGTTTTTAGGGAGAGTTTAGGGATGTAGATCTCGTACTCTCTGCAGACAGAGAAATGTTTGTTTCTAAATGTGTGCCCCATGAAGCTTCATAAAGATGAGGTTTTCAGTGAAACAAACTTTTTGCCTTCGAGGGCCAAAGTGTAATGTCTAGTGGGCCAAGTGGTAAGATGATGAAACAATACACAAATAAAGAAGGAAGGTAGTCCTCAAATACAAAACATTTTAAATTTGTGTTTCGAATAACAGACAATATTTTGTCACTACAATATTTCAAGAATGCAATGTAAAAACAATAAAAATGGAATAAAGTTAATTGAACATAACATTTGTTGGTTCTGTCATTGCATGAAGGGGTGAGGGTAACTTTTGGGTGGGCCAAAAATCCTCCTCACAGGCCTGCAGTCTCACTTTGGCAGCCAGGGTCTATGCAGAACTTTGTAAAATGGAATCTGATATTCAATGAGGAGCAGATTGCAGGTTTCTGTCAATGCTTTTGCAGTCAGGTCTTTCATGTTGAAGAGATCAACTACAGGCTTTCAAAGGCAGAAAAGAACTCTCACTCCCTATTGAGAATCATAGAACTCTGGACAACCACTCTTTTACATTTGGCCTATTTTGCCTTATAATGGTCTGTAACAAAAGTCAGTTCCACTAATCACTTGCTGCATTTAGACGTATGCAAAAGTTTGGGCACCGATATTCAAATGACATTTTGTTTATTTTTTATCACATCCCCGAAAGGGAAAACTGTAAATGTACTTCTGTACATTTTGATGAATAATTACTGTTTATTTGCTGAATTTAGTACCTGAGGAAAACATAACACTTAAAAAGTAGCCTATGCAAACGTTATGGCACACTACATAGTTTATATTTTATTTTTGTCCAAAATTTTATAGTCAGCAAATAAATTGTGCAGCCATTTGTTAAAAATGCCATATTTAACCTTGTTCCATGCCGAGGATGTGTTCACTTACATTTACGTAGAAAATCAACGAAAAGACATTTCAATGCATTTTGTATACAGTTGTCATATGTATGTCAAACATTTCAAATATAGAAAATAAAAACTGATAAATAGACTCAAATGCAAATTACCGTTCCTCCATCCTTCCCAGCCACTTTACTATGTGCTGTGGTGACACAACCTCCTCCAGAGCACTGAGACCCTTCTCTGGGAGAGCCAGCATCATGGAGAAAGAATCATTGTAGTGCAGAAAAAGGACTTGTGCAGAAAGCTGCTGATCATAATGGGCATCAAAGTAATCATTTTTATACATCATTTGAACTGGAACAGTAGTTTCATCATCCAAATGGAATTCTCTCTGCCGAGTAGATCTGGGGTTGAATGGGATGATCCATTTACCTTGAAAACATTTTAAAATATTCATATTTATCATTATTATAGACAAACTTTTATTTGGACAACTGAACCATCAACTTACCCTTGAAATATATATAGCTGAGCAGGTACATGATTGTTCTGGAATCCAGATCTTCAATAAACTTGCTAATTTTGCCGCGTGTCTTTTCACTGACGTACTTGTTTATCTGCTCAGTGGTCTCTGCGGTTTTGGTGAAATCAACAGAGAAACCATCTGAAAGGTAGAAACGCTTCATCTTCTCCAGAAAATCAGCATGAGGCTTAAAAGTGTCCTGGATGTAGAGAGCAGTGCCAACCTCCAAATCCACACCTGTCCTCTGATTGAGGGTCTGTAGGAGACTGAGGAAGGCCTGGTGCACCTCCTCACTGGTCAAGATGGAACTGTTGAATCCAAGGCCACTGAAAAGCTGCTCATGGGTCTCACCAGCTGCTCCTAAAGAAAGGGCAGCCAGCGCCGTGGACACGCTCAGTGGAGAGAAGAACACATTCCTGGACTGGGACTCCGGCTGTGCCACTATGCTTTTGTACAGACGGAAAGCGAAATCGTTGTTCTTCTCAAACATCTGTATGTTGTTTTCAGTCTCCTGTTCCAGAGCTCCATGTATGCCGGTGTAAATTAATGCTGAAAAAAGACAAGTCCACAGGCAGAGGATGTCCTTTGCCATTCTTCTAGAGACAACAGAAAAAGGATGTTTTGTGAGAGTTGATCTCTAGTAGTTTCAGATGGATGGAGTCGTCTCACTGAAAACTGACGGAAAGAATGAAGCGTCCAAATGTTATTAGCTTCAAAGACGCTGTACGCTTTCAACTGCTTTACAATTTCTCTCATTTTCCTAACTTTAAGATTTACTGCATTTATTTTAATAAAAGTACAAATTCATGAAAATTCAAGAAACCTACCTGTCAACTAGCTGCAAGTACCTTTTCCAAACTCTTGTACTTTTGTTGTTTGAGTGACTTCAGCGTTTTGCTAAATTTACATAGTAACCAACCTTTACCCTGTTTATTTTATCTTATCTAATCGTCATCTCCAACAGACACTGGAAAACAAATATTGTGGACAGTTACTGGAAGGTGAAACATCAGGACTGTTCAGACGTCAGTTTACCTCGTCCTCGTCTACATCTCTTGCTCTTTCCTGTCCACCCACCCACACACCCACACACACCCCTTCTAAGCTGCTTCTCCCTCTGGGACACGGGGGGAGCTGGAGCCTATCCTAGCAGTCATTGGGCAGAAGACAGGATACACCCTGGACAGGTCGCCAGTCCATCGCAGGGCCCCCTCAAACACATGCTTGATAAATGAAGTGCTTGATAATCTGAAGTTTAATCAGGTGTTAACAAATTCTTAAGCTCCAAATGATGTAGTACAGGAAGGTTCAAAAACTGCTTTAGAGTGACCTTCAGCATATCTGTCCAGACTTCCAATAATTATTACTTTTCATCAGCATCCATCATTATGCATAACTGTGTGTAGAAACATACATTACCCTTGAAGATCCCAGAACAGTCAGACTTAACACCTCAGTCCTTCCCAATATTTACAAAACGTTTAGCAAATAAGATTAACTTTTGGAACATTTGGCATCTATGTTTTGAGAATAATAGCATCTACAGCTGATAATACATCAACTGAACTGATACTAATACTAACCAATGTATTCTAAACTCAATTCTAAATCCTACAACACCTTTTTCTATGGTTTAAATCTATAAGCGTTGTGTGGACCCCACAATATGGACAATATATGCGTTTCACTGTCTTTGGTCTTATGCACCAAAACAAGGACCCCCTTGCTAATAAGTGCCTTCAGCTATTGCAGCTACAGTACAGTCATGGCCAAAAGTTTTGAGAATGATACAAATATTAATTTTTACAAAGTCTACTGCTTCAGTTTTTATAATGGCAATTTGCATATACTCCAGAATGTTATAAAGAGTGATCAGCTTAACAGCAATTAATTGCAAAGTCAATATTTGCCTAGAAAATGAACTTTAACCCCCAAAACACATTTCAACTTCATTGCAGCCCTGCCTTAAAAGGACCAGCTAACATCGTTTCAGTGATTGCTCCATTAATACAGGTGTGGGTGTTGATGAGGACAGGGCTGGAGATCAATCTGTCATGATTAAGTAAGAATGACACCACTGGACACTTTAAAAGGAGGCTGGTGCTTGGCATCATTGTTTCTCTTCTGTTAACCATGGTTATCTCTAAAGAAACACGTGCAGTCATCATTGCACTGCACAAAAATGGCCTAACGGAAGAGTATCGCAGCTAGAAAGATTGCACCTCAGTCAACAATCTATCACATCATCAAGAACTTCAAGGAGAGGAGGTTCCATTGTTGCCAAAAAGGCTCCAGGGCGCCCAAGAAAGACCAGCAAGCGCCAGGACCGTCTCTTAAAAGTGTTTCAGCTACGGGATCGGGCTACCAGCAGTGCAGAGCTTGCTCAGGAATGGCAGCAGGCAGGTGTGAGTGCATCTGCACGCACTGTGAGGCGGAGACTCTTGGAGCAAGGCCTGGTCTCAAGGAGGGCAGCAAAGAAGCCACTTCTCTCCAGAAAAAACATCAGGGACAGACTGATATTCTGCAAAAGGTACAGGGAGTAGACTGCTGAGGACTGGGGTAAAGTTATTTTCTCTGATGAATCCCCTTTCAGATTGTTTGGGACATCTGGAAAACAGGTTGTTCGGAGAAGACGAGGTGAGCGCTACCACCAGTCTTGTCTCATGCCAACTGTAAAGCATCCTGAAACCATTCATGTGTGGGGTTGCTTCTCAGCCAAGGGAATCGGCTCTCTCGCAGTCTTGCCTAAAAACACAGCCATGAATAAAGAATGGTACCAGAATGTCCTCCGAGAGCAACTTCTCCCAACCGTCCAAGAGCAGTTTGGTGATCAACAATGCCTTTTCCAGCATGATGGAGCACCTTGCCATAAAGCAAAGGTGATAACTAAATGGCTCAGGGAACAAAACATAGAGATTTTGGGTCCATGGCCTGGAAACTCCCCAGATCTTAGTCCCATTGAGAACTTGTGGTCAATCATCAAGAGACGGGTGGACAAACAAAAACCTACAAATTCTGACAAAATGCAAGCATTGATTGTGCAAGACTGGACTGCTATCAGTCAGGATTTGGTCCAGAAGTTGATTGAGAGCATGCCAGGGAGAATTGGAGAGGTCCTGAATAAGAAGGGTCAACACTGCAAATATTGACTTGCTGCATTAACTCATTCTGTCAATAAAAGCTTTTGTTACTCATAATATGATTGCAATTATATTTCTGTATGTGATAAACATCTGAAACACACATAAAAACCAGAGGGCAGCAGATCATGTGAAAATATAATATTTGTGTCATTCTCAAAACTTTTGGCCATGACTGTATACTCACTTACTGAAGAGCGTAATGACCTTTAACACAACATCCAGCTGATGCCATCTTTTCAATAAGTCAGTAACAATCATAACAGGAATTAGATTTTTTGTAAGGTTTTTGAAGTTGCTCTACATGTACAGGTTTATTTTGGGGTAAATACAGATGTTTAATTTACAAAACTAGTAATGTGCTTCGTAAACATCTCATTAGAAACGCTCCATTCTAGTGAAACTGACCGAGTCAGAATTGTTCACAGTGGTGGTGATCATAACCAGACATCTGAAGCATTAATGCCTTTAAAAGCTACCTCAGAGAAAGTCAACACAGCACTGGTGGTTTTCTGTTCTAAAAACATTGCTGTGTTCGTGTTGTTGACATCAGAGCCCCTGGTTCCTATCAGAACCACTGTAAAGAAACTAGTCTCAATTTCTCTACAGTTAATAATTTCACTTCAGGAGACAAAGTGGGATAGAGGCTTTTAATAAGCTGGTCAAAAGATTACACAAATTGAAAGCCTCAGCTTGGACTGATATTCTGAGATATTTTTTGTATATGGTATACATTAGGCAAAAACAAGAATGGAACATATTACCATATACTGACATGTTTTTATACTTACATGTATTAGGAAAATATAAAAAGCTATAGCATCTGTCCGGTCTTGATTAATTTTAAAATATTAAAGTAGATTAAAGTATTTTAAAAAAACTGGAACACAGACATGACACAGATTTTAAAAGTAGTGCAACAAAGGCAAAGTAGTTAAGAAACCAACAGAATATAATACATTTTTTAAACACAAACACACTTTCTCCACACATGGTACACACAAACACAAACAATTTACAGTAAATGTATTACTAAGCCACATTGCATCTGAAAATATTAAAACAGATTTACTTCTACTCCTCCTCTTTCTCAGTATTCTGCTTCTTGGGCACCTGGAGGTGGAATAAGATATGCATGAGTGTATGAATATAATACAATAAGTCTAATGTCAATTTATCTAATGTCACGTACTTTAGATTTGCAAAGTGTCGATGTCTATCCTAGAGTGGACTGAAAGACATACCTTTGATGTCCCGGTATTTTTTTGATTGCGTCGACTCTCCACTCGTTCTCTGCAAGGAGGCCTGTAATGAGGAACAAGAAAAAAATCTCAGACAAGGATAAATATTATGGCACTGGACAAGACCTGCAACAATGAGATGACTGTGTGGTGTTCAGGTCTGTAGAACCAATTTACAATATTTACCAAAGTAAAAAATGATGCGGTTTATTATGATTATTTTTTGCTCATTTTCTGTGAAGAACATTTTCAAGGACTTCACACTGTTCAGCCTGTACACATTACACGTGTGGTGTTGGGGTGAACCCATGGGGAATAAAAGTGTGGAAGTGCTGTGTCCCTTCACTCTGTTACACTCCTACATGGCCTGCTGTTATTGTGTGTGTCTGCGTTTGTGTGTGTGTGTATGAGCGTGACAAAATAGACAGGCTGCTGACTGGCTAAAGCTGCTAAAGGAGAACCCTATGCTGGCCACTTGTGATATCTGAAACATCTGGTGTTTTTTAATATCAATTATAATGGTTATGATTAAAAAAAAAACAATGTGGTGGGACCATCAGACCACTGAGTAACAACCACATCAATACCACACAAGGGTTAGAGACACAGAGAGGGAGTGCAAACATGGTAGCCAAATGGCTTTATTTTATTATGTCTATACGGGGTCTCTATATAGTTGCCAGGGTACTAAAAGGTGCAGCATATTGGACTGTGTTTGCAATGAATAAAGGGGGATGTGGTTGCCCACTGAGGCTAGCTAGTCATGTCCTTACCCTAAAGCCCCTGCAAGGCTAGCTTTGTCACCATCACTCAAAGGATCTGGGTTGAGGGTGTAGTTCTCAGCGGCTCTCCCTCGCTGATTCCTGCTTCTCCCTTGCAGCTCCACATTGGTGTTTTTCCCAGAAGAAGCAAGACTCATGAAAGGAGAGGGCTTCCATGGGTCTATACCTGAACTACAGCTCTGCCAACCCTGAAGAGCTGGCCCCAGGTACTCTTCACCAGGGTCTGCTGCACGAGCGCACACAGCAGTAGGAAATCATTATTAGATTATTCATTATTATTATGACCTAGATTATTAATCATTATGAAAGAAAACTAAATTATGATACCCATACACTAAGGAAGCACACAATCGTTTTCTTTTTCTATTATGATACGTTTCTGTGATTAACACATAGTTAAGGGCTGCGATGCTCCCCTGATGGAGCACCAACCCTGGTCTCCTACATGCAGAGAAAGTGACACATCCACTCTTTCACTACTTTACCCTTAACTACTATCTTGACAAACATGCTTTAAATAATATGATGTCTACTTTTAGTCACATATTAGTGTGCAAAATGTGTGAAACGCATGCATCACCGTGAGGATTTCATGATGTAAGCATAGTTAGAGAAAAGTTTTCAGCCACTTTTGCTTTTGTTATTTAATACGCTTCCAGTGCATATATCCACTTCATATGTACACATCTAATGTCTTCTGACCTGTACTCATATTGATGAGAAAAACATGTATTAATAAACAAAGATAAAACTGTCCAAAAGTTTGTAGTCACCTGCTCATCTAAAGCTTCTTCTGAAATCAAGGGTATTGTTTGTCCCCCTTTGCCTTCTTGCAGTGACATTCTCTAACTCTTCTGGGAAGGCTTTACACTATATGTTGGAACATTGCTGTCAGGATGTGATCACATTCAGCCATAAGAGCATTTGTGAGGTCAGGTATTGATGTTGGATGATTAAATCCCACTCCAACTCCTGGTATTACGGTACCACGCTATCATGATTGGAACACCTGAATTCAATTATTTGGATGGGTGATCTTTTGGCAATACAGTGTACAAGCTACGCCTGCACAATCGAACACCTGCATTAGGAGTGGGTGTACAATTTTCTGAATGCTTAATTAAGAGTGTCTACAAACTTTTGTATATTTGAGAAAGAAAAAAAAACATTCAGATGCGAGAAATTATTAATGGTACACTACTGCAGTGCCGCTTTTGGCAAATACAGTTTTGAGATGTCCAAACAAGAAGGAATTAGCTTTTTTTTGGCATTGTAGTTCAGTTTAGGCCATGACTGATATTGCTGCGTGAAAAAAACCAACTCTTTTATAATAATGTCTTTTATAATCTAGTATGCTTTGCATGAGAATATTTTTATTTTTGATTTGTTAATATGTAGAACTCAATTTATAACCCTGTTATAAATGTATATGTATATTTTAATGCAAATGGGAAAACATGTTTCCCATTCACTGTAAATATTTGTATAATATTTTACTCAGAATTCTGTACACTAGTCAGCTTTGCTTTTGTAAATTTGTACTTTCCTTGGCTGCACACTCAAAAGTCATTAATCATACTTTATCACTTTTTACATCATTTTAAATATGCCATTTTAAGTCCATAAAATGAAGCTCTACCTTACAGTTCAGACAAAGAGCAGAGTGTGCAGTGTGTGTGCATTTGTGTATTCTTACCCTGGTGTCTCACTCTCCTCTGCATCTCAGGAGAGCTCCTCCCACACCTCTCTTTGGGAAGGTGGAGGGGTTTCCGTGGAGACACTCCATCTGTTTGGTAAGCTGTCGTAGGACGTAGGTCACACTTATCCTGAAAAACCATGAACACAGAATAGGAATGATGAGCCCCAACTAGCTGGAATGTAATTCTAAATTCTCTCTACACTGCTAATATATTTACAAGTTTTCTTAATTGGTAATTGGTCCATTCTCCACAGTAAAACACCTCACAATGATTCTACAGTTACTACACCAAATGATTAGGCTGATCAACCTGTACAAATGATGGAATTCTTGGATCTAAAATTTTCTACAAAAATCTATGATAAACTAAGATGAACAAATCAATACTGTCTTTTGTCCAAGGCACCATTGCTGGTCAACAGAACGCCAGATGTTTACTCTGTCTCACTTAGACTGAGTGTAGTACACAAATGTAGTACCTGGTGATGAAATACAACATTCTCCTCCAGAGCCACACCACAGAATTCACAGGGAATGACCACATCGCCCTCTAGTGGACTGGATGGGGGGCTGTAGGACAGTGGGGAGACAGAGTGAGGAAGGTTTGGAGGGCTGGGAGTGTGGGGAAGGATCACATGACTGGCCCCATGGCTGAAGGTGTCTTCATACTGTAGAGACGAATCCTGCTTGCTGAAGGAAGCGATGGCAGAGGCTGGACTGCATCCGGTCTGGGAAATAAAATACACAACAGTAAACACCTGTAACAAAGTGTTATTTAAATGTTTCAGCAATATCAAGACTGTTCAGTCATACTGAACCTTTTGCAATGCTTTATTATTGTAACACTAATAGTGATTTAATAAATAACTAAATAAGGCTTGGTCTTGAAGTTAAAATACTGAATTATCCAATATTAAGGGAGAAAAATCTCTTATAAATATTACAATTGCATTTTTAATTTTTTCTTCTATATTATTTCATGATATGGAACGCAACACTTACATATGGAGTAAGTAACATTTAAAAAAGAGACAAGAAAAAAACCCTAGCGATAAACACTGGGAGCCTGAAACTTCAATAGAACCACAAATAGTGTCTCAGGGTTTCTTGTTTGTTTTGAATACTGAACATGGTGTGCCGTTTTGTTGCAATGTACAAAGCATGAGTGCTTGGTTGCTTCTGATTGATCGAGCTCATCTACAGGAAGTTCAAAAACTCCATGTTATGAAGCTTCCTTGCTAGAACAATGTTGCCGAAAATATACTCTAATTAAACAATTCCAAATTATAACAAATGGTGATTTTGAAATAAAAATGATTACATTTTCAGCTCTAATGCTATGCTAATTGATTTATGTAACTGGAGGGCAAGCCACTAATTTTGGAAGTTCCATCTCTTCTCCTCTCTAAAACACCTCTCTTCCTACTGTGTGCACAATAACAACTAAGCTAATATTATTGCTCTGTTTTCTTACTCTTCTCTTTCTTAATCTGCTTCATATTCTTTTAATAAACAATGGAGTTTCCTGAGGGTGTAAGTCCACAACTGGCTTTTACAGTCAGTCTCTGATTTAAAGGCACTCCAGAATATTTGGGGCAGTCCTGGGCTGGAGGTTAGGGAACCAGCCCTGTGACTGGAAGCTCGCTGGTTCGATCCCCTTGACTGATAGTCCATGACTGAAGTGCCCTTGAGCACCGAACCCCCAATTGCTCCCCGGACGCAGTGGATAGGGCTGCTCACTGCCCCCTAGTGTGTGTTCACTAGTGCATGTATGTGGGTGTTTCACTGCACAGATGGGTTAAATGCAGAGGTCTAATTTCACAGTGTGCAAACACTGGTTGTAAATTCTGTTCTATTTCTGTGTATCTTCTCAAGAGCTATGAGAAAAGTTTAATTACTTAAGCATGGCTGTGTTTGCATATTGTTAGCAAAATATGGCAAAGGTTTGACACCCTTATTGTTTAAGGTATTTGACCTCATGTCTACTACGGCAAGAAGTCCAAAGTAAGCAGAAGACAAGCTGAACACGTGTGTACCGGTCCTGCAACCTCCCTTTCAAATCTCCACCCAACAACACAGTTCACTGAAATGAGCTAAGCCATTATAAGTCTTAGAAAATGTACAGTAATTTCTTGTACACTTTAGAACAACAGTGAAGACATCAAATGATGTGCTTATGAGGATAAGACCGCCTCATGGACTGCCGCCATTCAACAGGTTCAACGTTGTGAACATTAGTCAAATTAAACGACCAGATATAAACAGGGTCAAAAAGTCTAACATGAGCAAGTCATTCAGATAACGATTTACATCAGTTCATATTCAAATCATGTGTATCAAATCAGATTTAAAACTAATTAAAACTAGCATTTACTTAACACACACACACACATATATATACATATATACACACACACACACACACACACACACATACACATATATATATATATATATATATATATATATATATATATATATATATATATGACTCTGCTAGGGCCAGTTTTTCTTGAGCTAATGTGGTCATCCAAAGGAATTTTGTCATACCAAGAAAATCAAGGATGTCAGCCGTGAGGGTAATGAATGTTGCAGGGCACTAACCAAATCTGTCATTAACAAATTAACAAAACTTTTCTGACAAGCTAACCTCTGATTTAGGCAGGCAAACTGTCTGGACAGGATGACCTTTAATCAAAAGAAAAGAAACTAAAAGAAACTGTTGGGGCAAGGGTTGAAAGGAAGCTGCATAGCAATATGCTGAGAAGAGATAAGTGAAGGCTTGGCTCTAACCTGGTGTAAAATGAGGTCCTCTTCTGGAAAGAGCTCTTCACAGAACTCACAGGGCAGCATGATCTCTGAGGCAGGGCTGTGAGCCGGAGCCGTGTTAGTGTTAGTGGGAGCATTGTTGCAGTAAGTATTGTTATTAGTGGTGGAGGACAGCTGGGAGTTGAGGGTGCTTCGAGCAGATTCCCTCCCTAGGCGGTGATCCCAGACATCAGTCCATATGCCCTGCTGAGTCCCCAGGTCGTCATCACTCTGCAGGCTGAGGGCCAGTAGGTAGTCCAGACCAGAGGAGTCGTAGTCTGGCAGCTGGCCTAGAGGCCACAGCAGGCTGTTGTTGTTGGTCTCCAGCTCTGCTTCCTGATCCAGCACTGAGGAAATGAACACATTCAAGCATGCTTATGTTTCTACGAGCTGTAAAACAGCAAAAGACATCCTGTTAACATAACAAGCCTTTTAAACTATGCTCTCCGACAATGAGAACACCACTGCTAATCAGAAGATGATTATCTTAGAAATTTCTGAGAGGACTTAGACAGAGTAGTGCACACTGATTTACCACTTCTACAGATTTGCAACTAGAGCTGGACAGTTATTATTATAATTATTGTGAAATTTCATCACAACATACTTTTCTGACGATGCTATAAATAACATCAATACTTTTAGACACTAAACAACTGCAAAAAAGGCAGAAAGACAAATGATAGAAAAGCCTGTAAACTACAATACCAGTGTAAACACACAGGACCAAGCAGCAGATTTGCTGTCGGCCATTCTGACTAATTTTCATATTTGAGTATCCACATGAGTTAATAAACTCTAACAAAGCACTTTACCAGGTAATTTAATGTACATATGGTAAACTGGAGCCAACAGGCTAACATGTGGCACAAATGAAAATGTGGCAGCTCCCAGTAGCGCACATTTGAAAACATGGCTTATTATTCCAAAACAACCAATGGAATTCTTTAGTTAAAGAAGTAACAGAGATTACCCCTTCAGATGACCTAACGAGCTTACAATAACTCTAGGGTTAACTTGTGCAGTGGTAGATGGTGATTATTTTACTTATTTTAAATAACAGGTGTGTTGCACCAAATTCAGACTCCCCCCTTTGTGTGTACATGTCATATGGACATAGAATTTTTAAATAAGATGTTTAAAAATAGAATAGAAAGAAATTTCAAACATAATCTAGCCCCAGTATGATGTGCACGCATGATGTGTGTGCACACAAAAAGGGAGTGGATTCTGTAGATGAGGTGGAGTTTTGCACCAGTCTAAAATGACGGCTCGCAAGTCATCCTGTTTACTAAATTTCTAAACTTGACAGAAGTTCTGGAGATAAATTAATGGAAAATATTTGAACATCTATTGACCAATGTGCTATTTTTTGTTTGCTACATTAGCGCTGTACTCAGCAAATACCATAAAAAAATATTCCCTCAGTTTATCAGGTAATTTCTGGTGCAAATGATGCATATTGGTGCATATTGTTTAAGATTTGTAAATTGTCTTTTATATCGCCAACCCTTATTCCCAACTGACACCTACATTGAGCAAATTCATTGTTCCTCGGGGCCATGTTCCTCCTGGTTCCAGATCCTATTGGTGCTCTGGTGCTATTATGCAGTCTGGCCTCTAGTGGCCGTGGAGGGCCCCTCCGGTCTGCTGACCCAGGGCTGTTGTTGTTATGGCTCCTCTCCTGGGCCCTCAGGAGATTGTGAATGGGCTGGGTCTCAAACCAAGCTCCAGGTGACTGAGACCCTGGCCGTCTCTCCTGCGGAGGGGTCAGACTCCCACACAAAGCTGGGTGGATGTCTTTCTCTCTCAGCATAACGTTGCATTTGCAGACAGAACAGGGCTCTGTGCGGGTCCCGCAGTACTCCTCATGCTCTCTGGCCTGGCAGAAGACCACCTCCAGCTCGCAGTACTGACAAGGAACCAGCCGTTGGCTGCACTCGGAGGTCTAAAAACAGACTCTATGTAAACTACTAAAATCACGACAGAGGCTGTTTCTACATGAAATGATAAATGATATGAAGGTCTACAGGACAATACCTGATGGGTCTCCATGAGACTTTTTTCAATCTTCAGGCCACATTTGCACTGCACCTATAATAAAAAAAACAAAAAACAAAGGAACTGCTTAAAAGTACGCATGATGGGCTTTACAGCATTGCCTTGGTTGTCAGAGATGGACGACCAATAATTCTCATTTTAATAAAATATAAAGTAACTCTAAGGGTAGTAGCACGATACTGATACTTTTAAAAGCCTTCTTGCACATATAAAAAGAGGATGATCTTTCTGATGTCTACAATGAAAACCAGTAAATATGCGCATTAAAAGTACATTAGAAAGCCTTAGTATTACATGAACCACTACATATACTGACAGACTGTTTAAGGGTGTGGGACTCTGTATGTCTCTCCATCTTACATCTTTTTTTTCTTCTGTGCAAAGCCACATTTTTGTGATTGAGTCTCTCCTCATTCAAACAGATATGAAAATAAAATAAACTGTCCTTAACACGTGTCTGATCATTGTGATATAACGGTACACCACAGTTCTTGTCAGTTTTGTCACCTCACTAAAAATAAAGACATCATGTAGGTTTCCTCACTCACTTTCAACTGGCTGGGTGCCAACTGTCTGTCATTTGCAGACAACAAAAGAGCTGACACGCCACCTTTCCTTTAAGGTTTAGCCTGAAGGTGACACTACGACTACCTTAAGACATCCCATCTTAGTGTTCTTTTCACAATTTCAGTGTTTTAAGGCACGTTTACAGGTATCATAAAAAGACACCCATTGCTGCTTAAGTAAAACACTTAAAAGTATTTTCAGATAAGGATCAGAAGTATCAATGCTTAAGTACTGATCTGGCCATCTCTATTACTTCTACCTGTGAATGCTCCTGCTCCTTATGCTGCGGCAGTTCAGCTCGAGGGACTGGCTCTTGGCACACATCACACAAGGCAATATTCCGCCGGCAGTGGATCTCATGAGTGGTGAAGTTGGCCTCTGGGATGTCATGCTTACTGTGGAGGTGGACAGGAGGAAAGAATGACAACCAGGAAGGGAGAACAATAGCATATATCAGGGGTGGGGAACGAAGGGGCAAAGTCCTTCACATTTTGGTGATTTCCTAGCTCGAGCATATCTACAAAACCTTGTAAACATCTACTGAATCAATGAGTTTGAGCAGGGAAATCCCCAAACTGTGCAAGAATCTGTTCCTTGGAGACCAGAGCCACTGGCATTTATGAGGAAAGGGTTAGGCTTAGGGAGGGTGAGGGGAAACTGAAACTCCTCACCAGTTGGTGCAAAGCTGGGTGCTTTCCTCAGCCATGACCTGTATGGAAAGAAAGATGCAAACAGTTGGTTAGCCAAGTCTGATACAACACTTAAGCCAAACAAACCTGTTCCACGTTCAGTGAAACTTTGTGTGAGAAATATTTTCACTACTCAACAAAGAAACCCAGGAGATATGATACGGTTTAACCCGCCCCTCTTTTGTCTGTAGACCGTCTGAAGATTCCCACTTTGGAAAGATAACAACCCGAATTGGTAGCATTTCCTGAGCTAGGTTACCTTTCTTGGATCCTTGGATACGAGGAATTACCTGGGGCAGATCATATTATTAACCGGTAACGTTAACTGAAAGTGTCTTGAGGTTTACCTTGTTTTTATGGTCAATCGAACAACAACAGCCGAGTCTTTCACCTCGAGAAGGAATGAGTTAAATGAACAGCAGCGTCGGTTGGTTACTTAAAGCTATTCAGCTACTGCATTGCTGTATATAAGCAGATTTATCGTCAGCCATTAGAAACTGAGCTCAGCTAGCGTTAACTTAGCTAGCTAGGTTAGCTTACTAACGTATAGCTCGTCAGTTTGTGACAGTACTAACAAGTAGGTAAAGCTGTAAACATGTAAATTAACCGCCTTAGCGCCCTCTAAATTAAGATTTCTATCATGACCAACTAGGCATTAGTTTTGCTTTCGTTAACGAGAAAGGAGCAACAGTGCTGGATGAGGAAGCCCAATATTTTTCCACCTTTTTTTTTTCCTTTTTGTTTCAAAGTAAAAGTCTCCGTGCCTATTTAAAAAAAGTTCTTCTGATTTTTGCATTATATTTCTCCTTAATTTAATACGTTATTGTTAAAGTTATTCACAGGGGATTACCGAGAACTTTACCAAGTCAGAATTATTCACAGGGGTAGCTACAATAATCAAACGTTTAATGCTTCATGTTTAATGTTTAAACCTAACGCTACCTCACCTCTCACAGGATACTACTACAGAAATGGTTACCTGATGTTGCCTGATGCCTGAGACATTGTTTCCTCGTAGTTTTGTAAAAAGATTTTGTCCCCAAACCTTATTTTTTACTTAACGAAGGGAAGATGCATGCAGGTGTTGTAAGACAAAAAAAAATTCCCTAATCCAGCCACTGTTTTATTAGGATCAACGTTAGATATAGAACCTCACAAAACGTGTAAATTCGCTGCTGGTATACCTAAGAATTAATTAATGGTTATCTATATTTCAGACATCCCCCAATTGAAGAAATAAGAGTCGGTAAGTTTCTCTACAATGCACCATTTCACCTCAAACCGCTTTGAATTACTTTGTTTACATCTCAAAGACTGAATAACACAGACATTTAGGGGGAAAAAACGGTGGAAACCGCCTTTAAATCGCACACAACGGAAATGCACAATAACCCCTTAAAAGCAGTGCGTTCACATACGTTCACAGAAAGACCACCAAACGTGAATATTCGTTAGGAAGCCTGGCCGGCCGTTTGTTTATGCAGCCAGACGTTGTCCACATCAAGCATGGATAACAGCGCTACGTTCAACCTTTCCTCGCTTATATTCCAAACATGTCCTGGAAGTGTCTTGAATGAAGCCGGAGACGTCCAGCGTCTGCACAAAAGAAAGAAAACACGCAAACATTCAATTTAGCACCATTGTTTTTGTGCCTTGCAGGGCTTTTATTTTGGAATACGAAACAGGGGTGCAGCGCCACCTGCTGACGTGAACCGTTTTGTATCGTAACCAACACAACCGAGACGGGACGTCGTGTACCGTTCAATTTATTTCCAAAAACTGGACATTAAAAGCAGCGCTGTTTTATGTGTCTGGTAACATGTGATAAAGCGATATGGTGGTATCAGACCGCTCAGACCTCGTCGAACATATTATGGTAGGAATTTGGGAGACTAACGCTATGTAGGGAACCGTTTAACGGTTAATTAAGCTAAATATGCACTGAATTTACAACAAGCGCGTCTGGAGATGCCAGCAAGTCGCCAAGATGCCAAAGCGCGGCAGTTTCTTTTGTGTGTGAAGAATCTGTTTAACGTTACCTCAGCATAGGGCTAAGCTAACCATGTCAGCATGAGTCAGTGACCTCTAGAGCAGGCTAATAACACGAGTAAAGGTTAGGTCATGCTAAAATATATAAGCGGTTTTTTTGTCTCTTTGCCGAAAGAGACGGGCTCACTTTCATTTCTCTCCTCGCCGTAGCCAGGTCACATGCTCGCTCGGGAATAATGGCTGCACAGGAACCGTCCCCACCATCTTCACTAGAAGGCAACAAACCTGGCTTCCCGAGGAAAATTCTCGCCAACAAGCTTGAGGACAAGCATTTGTGCAACATCTGTCAAAAAATCCTCAGGAGGCCGTTTCAAGCGCAATGCGGACACCGTTTCTGTTCATATTGTTTTAACAAAACAGTGAGGTAAGCGCCACTCATGGAGCCTTTACATACACACAGCAGCCGTCGAGCTTTACGATAAGCTTCCTACCAAGGCTGTCATCCATCTGACTGGCCCTCCCTGGCATAACAAAAGATGGATATGGCCTACCAGCCCCTTTTGGTGCTTTTGTGCTGACGTTTTGGCGTTTGTGTTAGTAGTGAAGCTGGTGTCTTTCAGGCATAAGACAAACAATAGACTGTGTTGGGGTGTAGCTGGCCAGCTGGCTGAGCTATATTGTGCTCTGTTGCCAGCCAGATTAGATCTGTGGTAGGTATTGGGACTAATCAGTTGTCATAGCCAAAATAAAAAGGTGCCAGCCAGACTGTCTTCATCCACATCTTTACAGTGGTATTTATGCCTTCTTATTATTTCCCCCCTTTGCCTTTTTTTTTCAGCTCTGGTCCACAGAAATGCAGTGCCTGTATAAAGGAAGATATATTTGAGGAGCCTACATCCATTCTGAAACAAGGCTGTGTAAGTTGACACTGTAAACAAAGCATCGAATGATCGTTAAGATCAATGATTTTGGACTCCTTGTGAATATTTAAGGATCCCCACGTTATTCTGGCCTGTGTTTACATACAGTGGTTTTTTTATCGCTGCAACCAGTTTTAAATTAGATACATAATCTGTGTAAAAATGCCAATCCCCTCCATATAATCTCCAGGCTTTTCCTGACAATGCTGCCAAAAGAGAAGTTGAAGCCCTTGAAGCTGTGTGTATCAATGAAGGTTGCACTTGGACAGGCACTATCAAAGAATATGAGGTATACTGTGCTTCCCTGTCATCAGTATCTTTATTGATGGTCAGATAATTCATGTGTTTGAGCTGTAGTCTTTACCATATTCATTTGTTGTCATTCTTCACAGGCCACACACGAGGGACAGTGTGATTTCATGATCATTCCTTGTCCCTCCTGCAAAGAGCTTTTAAGGGCCAATGAGCTCGAGCGTCACAATGAGAGGGAATGCCCTGAGAGAACCCTGAACTGTAAATACTGCAAAGAACCCTTTCATTTTAAAAACATTAAGGTGAGACATTTTACTGTGATGCAGACAAATGGACAGATCTTAGCCTTAAGATCATTCTAACTTTTAGAGAGTGTTCAATGCGATGCTTGCTCTACCATTTAAGAATCATCTTTGTGCTGTTGTGCTTTTGCTGTCTAGTTGCTTTATGATTTGTTTTCTTTTAAACGTGAGCATGGCATACATAGTTGTGGGTGGGCTTGGCAAAATTATGTAGTCGCCTGATCGCAGTTCTTTAAGCAGACTACAGTTATTTCCAACAGTGTTTAGATTTAACAATCCTCTCTTTACTTCACAACAAACAGAATTGAATTACGTGCTTTTTTATGAGTTGGGTAAATCGAGACAAATCATGGGTCTTACGAAAATAACAAGTTTTAACTTCTGACTCAGTGGTCTTACACCTTTAGAGGGCACTAGTGAGTAATGTTTGTTTATTTGAGATTGAGCTATATCTGTCATTAGTTGGAAGCTGCTTTTGAGAATGTTTGTAACATAGTTTACTGTTAAATTGTTAATGGCAATTTATTTAGGGTGGTTGGTTAGTGTAGTGGGTAACACCTCTGCCTTCCATGCTGGAGACTGGGGTTCAATTCCCTGCCTGGGTAACCACCCTACACTATGCCAATAAGAGTCCTTGGGCAAGACTCCTAACACCACCTTGGCCTACCTGTGTAAAAAACGATCAAATTGTTAAATGGATAAGAGCGTCTGCCAAATGCTGTAAATGTAAATTTAATGGCGATTAATAGTTCCTAGTTGAGGAAGATCACCAAAGGTTGATTTTTGAAGAGTGTAAAATTTTATACCTTGTCCTTCAGGCTCACGATGAGATTTGTCCCAAATACCCAATGATTTGTGAAGGCTGTGCAAAGAAGAAAATTCCCAGAGAGAAGGTAATTAAATATAGACCAACATTCTTATTTTTCAACTGTTATTATTATTAATATTAGTATGAAGGTTACAGTTTTGAAGCAGTGTTTTCTTATTCAGAGGGTGGTGTGTTTTGCCACATTTCTTCTTGCTTTTCTTTGTCTTTTAAAGTACGTGGACCACATTAAGCTGTGTACCAAATTTCGAACTCCCTGCAGATTTCATGTTGTCGGCTGTGACATGTCCGTAAGTAAACCTATTTTACGATCCTGTCTGTAATGTCTTTATAGTTCTTTTAATGTAATCACTCAAATGACTTTAATGTTCCTTCAGGTGGAGAAGGAGAAGATCCACGACCACGAGCGGGCATGTTCCTATGAGCACCTGAACCTCTTGCTGCACTTTATCATGGGCATCAAGGTGAACCTGGAGAGTCTGCAGCCCCAGAGCCTGGAGCTGGCCAGCCACAAGATCCAGGAGCTGCACCAGTCTCTGCGCGAGCTTGAGCTGAAGATGGGCCAGCTGAGTGCGGGGGCTCCCGTGCAGGGGGCCTGTGCACCTCCCCCACCTCCGCCACCAACCCTGGCCACCTCCTTCACCCCTCTGCCCACTGCGGTCGGAGCTGCCCTGGAGCTGCAGCTCCACAGTGAGAAGACCAAGGTGGCAGAACTCAGTCGCCGCTGCCAGGAGCTGGAGCTGAAAGTGGGCACCTTCGAGAACATCGTCTGTGTGCTGAATCGTGAGATGGAGCGCTCCGCCACCACCATGGAGGCCTACAATCGCCAGCACAGGCTCGACCAGGACAAGATTGACATACTCAACAACAAGGTGAAAATGCATTTTGGTACAGCTGTATCCAGTATGACTGCCTCGTTTTGGAGCTGAAGCTATATCAAGGCTAAGTTAAATATGATCAAATTTAACTTTTTTTATTCACACCAATGCCAGAGAGTTGACAAATAAGCGTAATCCCTAAATTATTGAGTTAAGACACATTTTCAGAAGTTAATAGGTGGTTTAAGTGTCTGTAGCATGGGACTGTTTTAAAGTGGATAATAAAATAGATAATAAAAATAACCATATCTGTAGTACATTAGTAATAAGGTATAGCATACACTTGCACAGTATTGTTATCGTGGACACTTGGATATACGGTCACTGTGTTTGAGGTGAATGTTGTAGCCCAGAAAAAAAAAGCTGGCTTCCAAAGATTAATAAAGACTACTGAAAGACTACTGTGCAATTAAAGAAAAGCTTTTTGGAAGTTTTTCTTTGAAAGACAGAAATACTCACAAAGTGCAGTACTATGCAAAAGTCAGAGATCACACTTTAATTAATTTTCAAAATAAATAAAAGTTGTTAGTTACCCACCATTTATTAATTTAAAAGGATATTATGCAAAAGCCTGCACAACTAAATGTAATGCACATTTTTTCAGTAGTTAATGTGTCCACCTTTTACTTTTATTACAGCTTATATTTTTTTCAGGAGACTTACAGTTTTTCAAAAACCATCTGTTTTCAGAAAACTTCAGATCCAAAGTTTTTTAATTTTTCCTTTTCACAATCCATTTAATCCCCATTATGAATGTAGACTCGTCAGATCTGAAGCAAGAGTAGAGCCTGATTATCTCCTCTGCCTCAAAGATGAAAGCTTTAAGTTCTGTTAATGGTGATGGTGACAGTTTTGGAGGTCTACCAGGTCTTGCCTGGCTGATAGGAGTCCCATTTTCTCTGTAGCATAAAAAAAATTGAAACTCAAGTTTTGTAAACTTCTTTTTTTGCTTATTTTCCTTTGACCATTTTTGTTTATGCAAATGAATTATGTTATATCTAATCAGAAATATACCATTTTAGATGCACATGAAAGAAATCTGCTGGGCAGCTAAGGTGAGATTGGGTAGTTGTGTGAATGTTAGTGTCACTGTCAAGGTGAATATAATGTCAGTGACACCTATGGGAACAGTCTTTTTTAGGAGGATGTAGCTGTGACTGGTTGGTTTTAGGATTGGAAGGGTGGAAGAGTTGAAGTGACAGTATTTGGAGGGAAGCAAAGAATGGACAAATTAAATACTGAATATGAAAAAGTCTTGTTAAATGACTTGTATTGGGGACTAAAGACATTTATTGTAAGAGCACTGGTAAATTGCTGACTTGTGCAAGGGCATAAACGTGTATACAAGAATGTGTGTATTTTGACATCTTTTGATTTGCATACAGTATACTATACTTGACTGACCTTATGGTTACCTTTTGGAATCCTGAAGGTTCGTCAGCTGGAGAGGACGGTGAGTCTGAGGGATATCTCCATCGTGGAGATGGAGGGGAAGATGAGAGAAATGTCTGCTGCCACATATGACGGCGTTTTTGTGTGGAAGATCTCGGACTTCTCAAAAAAGAGGCAGGATGCTGTAGCTGGACGGGCCCCAGCCATGTTCTCTCCTGGTACTGATGCAATAAGAGTCTTTTGTTTTTATTCCATAATGATTAACTCAGATGCTAAATGGAGGTTGTGTTGTGTTCAAACAAAGTATCTCCTCTTTATTTTTGCAGCATTTTACACAAGCAAATATGGCTACAAGATGTGTTTGCGTATCTACCTGAACGGGGATGGAACGGGGCGTGGCACTCACTTGTCTCTGTTCTTCGTGGTGATGAGGGGACACAGTGATGCCTTGCTCAAGTGGCCTTTTAACCAGAAGGTACTCTAATATTAGTGTGTGGATTAAATATTGTTTTAAAGATATTAGAGGAAATAGTTCTTCTTTGTCAGAATTTTAGTAAACATCTCACAGCTTGACTGAATTGGGGGGGTAATAGTAAAGGAAACCTTGTGCATCTTTTATGCAGTGATCGAAAATACAACAGCGCACAGACAGCTCTGATTATACATGCTGGCACTTCACTGTCTGATGTGGACATGCATGTTTCTGAATGTATAGCCAGTGATGTGCTCAGTTCGACACAGTTCATTTGGTAGTCAAATAAGGGGGCAATCTGGAATAAAAAAATTAATAGAGCAATGAGAAAACAGCTGATATTGCATCTCACATTAAGGGACATAGCGACATCTGAGCAGAGCTAGATATGGAAATGTTTTAAAGGCAGTGTTGAAAAATTTGAACTGTTTGAACTCCCATATGCCACGAAAACAAAGATAAATCACGGCTCGAAATGAAACGAAGAATAATCACGTATATATATCGCTTCTTATGCTAGCTCTCAGCAATAGACCAGTTTGTTGCAGTCATCCAGACAAAGTGGTCCGATACAATCATCAGTCAGTTGTTGTTATATTATAGCCATGGCTTCATGCAGTAAATACATTTAAAAACCTTTATGTTTTTATTTTCATTATTCATAAAATATTACGATAGTGCAACAATACTATTCATTTGAATTGTCAGATATTTAAATAGCGAAATAAAGGTTAAAATGCCCAGCATTTGAAGCATGTTCACTGTTATATCTCCAGGTCACGCTCATGCTGTTGGACCAGAACAACAGAGAACACATCATCGACGCCTTCCGGCCCGACATCTCCTCCTCCTCCTTCCAGAGGCCCGTCAGCGACATGAACATCGCCAGTGGCTGCCCGCTCTTCTGCCCGCTCTCCAAACTGGACTCCAAGAACTCCTACATCCGAGACGACACCATCTTCATCAAGGCCATCGTCGACCTCACTGGCCTTTAGTGATGTAAGACGTCTGTGTGCCTCCATTCGGCCACGCGTGCTCCTCAAGCCTGCGGTGGTTGTTTTGCAGTACCGTTCTGAGGCCTGGGTCCTCTAGGAGAGCTCTGCTGGTGGGCCTGCATGCCCCCATAATGACTCCCATTCCCAGGGCATTGTTACTCTGGGATTTACATTGCTCTACATTATGTTGCCAACCAAAATTGTACCTGGAGTTTGTGCAGTTTTACTGTAATATAGTTGCCCTTTGGGAACTCTCTTTCTCCCCTATAGCGGGATAGCTGTCAGCAGTGATTGTAATGTAACTATTGATGCCTGTGCCATAGATGTTGGCACTCTGCCTTTTATAGAGATTGAGAGAAGAATTTACTCACAGGATAGAAGTCATTTCATTTCCAAGCGCTTTTGCTTGTGCTGTGGCCAGTTTTTTGGGGCTTGACTTTTTTTTTTCCCGTTTTAGTGTTTGAACTATTTGCAAGTGAATATATATATATATATATATATATATATATATATATATATATATATATATATATATATATATATATATATATATATATATATTTTGCATAGACAGACGTGGAGTTTCAATAACAATGAATGAAGCTGACAAATTCTTTTGCAACTATATAGTTACTCCCCTCCCCCCTTCATATATCTAACTGTTGCTCTGAGCATATGCATCAACAGTCTTCTTACATTCCCTCTTTGCATTGTGTGCCTCTGATATCTCAAGTCCTGTGTTCATTGGTACTTATCTGTAGTGGTGGACATTGCTTGAATTCCATGAAGTCCAAAGCGCAGAATTTGGGTTTTCGAACCTGCTTGGTGTTTGAGCCGTGTGTGTATGTGGAGATCTTTTTTTATTTATTTATTTATTTTTTTTACTTTTTTCCCTTCCTTTCCATTTTTGGTGTCCTTTGCTGTATTAGTTTGCATGTTGGATCTGTGGAAGATACATTCAAGTTAGCAAAAGACCAGGTTTGCACCTTGAACCTGAGAAGTGAAGGCAGTTTCATCGTAACTCCCTGTCGGGGTGGGGGGCGTGGGTGGGGGGGCTGGGGGGGGACCGACACGCTGGTGTTAAAACGCTTGATTTCCGCCTCTCATGCCTCTATGTAGCCTATCACCTCACTTTGAGCAGATATGGTCATCGGTCATCTCAACCGCAAGGCATCTGGGGTTTGTGACACCTCAACTGGCAGCATTTAGCCTAAACTGAGTGGAGAAGTAGACTAGGACTGAAAATCTTGTGCTTTCTTGTGGTGTGGAAGGGCTGATGTTAAATTGTACTTTGATGTTTTCTCGTTTTGAGTGTTCTATTGATATTGTGCTGCTTTGGGCAAAAATGACTATCAGCATTCGAAATACGACATACTCTGTTAACTAGAATTAGCCAGACGGGCTTTGATAATTCTTAGTCACTCCTGTTCTGTCTGTCCTATTAAGGGTTTTTATGGGTTTTGCACTCTGTAAATGTGCTAGAAACGTGTGGTTGTTAAAGGAGCTATGTGTTGAATCTTATGTGTAAAGGATCATCGTAAATCGTTAAAAGATCACCGTAAATGAAATAAGTCACTGATCTACGTGTTACTGCAGCTCCTGTTGTCCTGGGCGACCAAGGCTCTTTGTGACTTGCGTAAAACTTGCTATGAGCGTGTTTTGTTTGTGTCGTTACCAACATTGCCACGGCGCACCAATAAGACTATGAAGGAAAACGTAATAAGCCGGCTTAAACGTTCACGCGTTAGCTTGTATTGTGGACAGCAGGGGCAGACTCTGGAAGCAAAGGAACAATTCCTAATCCTACCTGTAGCACCTTTAAGCCATCTCAAGATTTGGATAGGTTCCAAAAAGATAGCCCAACCTCTTTTTCTACTCATGAAACACCTCAAGAGAAGCCGTAGTCTTTTTGGGAACCATCACAGAGATTGTTGATTACATCTATACAGTGCATGACTCTTCCATCCTAAGGGCTTACAGTATGTCTTCCATATGAGGTTTCCGGTCTGATTGTTTTCTTAGATGGAGTCCGAGACGCTTTTTTAAGATGCCTTCATGCTAACGAAGCACCTAAAACCCAGCCTATTTTCAAACCAGTTCCGACAGATCATTGAAACCTCTCTGTGCATGAGATGTTTCAATAAAGAAAAAAAAACACATATTGTAAAGTATGGGTTTACTTCGTAGACCAACACTTTATTTGTATTGCTTTTACTTTTTTATCTGTTGATTGAAATGCGGTATATGACAGTTATAAATGTGAGTGTGTTATATTGCTTATTTAAGTATAAATAGATATACTATTATACAGTGCACACAGTTGTTTATGACTGATGTATGCTGTACATATAACAAATAATAATTATATATCTAATACATTCTATTAAGTAATAATATATGTACTATTTCCTGTTGGGATGGTTTCAAAATGTGTCCGGGCGCTTTTTCAGGCTTTAGCAAGTTCTCCTCCACTTGGCGACATCTTTTGAGGAAACAAGTCTTTGACGGATCTGCTGGTTCTTCTCTCCCTCAAGGAGCTGTGTAATTTATTTGGCAGTCGAAGTTTTCTCTAGCTTGCTCTTTTTTGCCCCAGTGAGATTTCCACGCTTTTGTAAATAGTTCTACAGATGTGACGTGCCTCTGTAGCATAGCTCATAAAGATACATACTCTATACAGGCTAGCTTAAGCGACCATTGCATGCTGCAAGCGTGGTGTATTGTGAGCCATTTATATAAAGCTTTGGAGTTATTCAGATGAATAGCCTATATTAAAACACTTTTTTTTGTTTGCCTTTATTGGCATTACATTACATTACTTGTTTGTTGTAATGCATATTAGTACATTACAGTTTTAGCTTGTGCAATTATACAAGTGTCCTTCCTATTGTTTGAGTGTGAAATCTACTTTGTGTTCACTCTGAACGGGGTTAGATTTAAAAAAAATTAATAAATAAAGAAGAAAAAGTTGGCTAGGCATTGCTTGACACACTACATTTGCAGGAGTTCGCCTACAGCCGTTTCAAATAAAAGTGACTGACATTGTTAATGACTTTGAATAAACATACACTAAAGTAACAGTATTTTCTTAAGTTTTTACATTTGAATTGAAACTCACTGAAATGATTTGTTTATCCTGGAATGATCTCTCTTCTTCAACTTAATATTTGTGTACTTTTTTATTTCTGAGGTGGCATTTAATACATTGTGTTGGCAATTAAAACCGTTTCTAACTTTGTAAGACTTTATCATGGTTTCGCGGTGCCATAGCCTTTCTAATGCTGTTCTACAGAGCTAGAAGTGTGACTTTGGTGGAAAACATCGTGGATAGCTGCCACAAGCAGTGGCATGTAAATGATATGCCAAGGAAGGAACCATGATTCTTTTCTCCCTTTGTCATGGTTTGATCCTCTATGACATCTTCAATAAATGCATTTCTGGCCTCACGATTGTGAGTCTGCTGTGTTTTTGCTAGCGATGCTCACATCGAATCAAAGTGAATCAAGTTGTGCAGACATAGTTTGAAGTTTCGTACGTGACCTGAACAGGTATCTTCATAGTAGTAACTTTACAGGAGAAGGCAAAACGTTCTTAACCTTTTAGTGTAATTTAATGTAAAGAGGTTGAAGTGATTTTGTGACATTTCTATTGGTCCAGTCATCGTGCAAACGATGTAGAAAAATAAATATCAACAGAAATGTTATTCTTTGGACAGCAACGATATGTATATTTTCGGTGCATAGAATAGAATCCCTACATGTCTCTGTGAAGAAAGTTTAATACCGTCCAGGTTGTGGTCTTTGCTGTAGTTCTATATGGAAATTGATGCTGGACAATAAAAAAAACAGGAGACAAGGACAGGAGAAATTCTAATGCCTTCACACTTTGGTGTTAGCAAATACTTTTGAAAATAACTTGGAGGGCAAGCCAACAAACCAACTGAACCAACATATCCTTGACCACATCAAGCCTCGTCTTCTCATATCTGAAGCGCATATAACCAAACTGGACTCTTATGTTGGACATATGATGAGAAGAATGTTGAACATCTACTATATTTAAAGATCTATCACTTTTATTAGATATGGCCAAAGCAGATTGAACTAAATGACAAAATTAAAACTGACTAAGTAGAGATACAACTTTTCTGTGACTCCTCCTTAGCGCCCCCTAGTGGGAGAACCACTGTTCTAGCCTGCTTAGTTTCTGTCATTCAACCGCTGTTGCAAATTAAACAAACTTAAACCTCAGAAGAGTTGAAGCCAAAAAGGGGGGCTATTCTACCAAATGAGTTCAAACTGCAGCCCCACAGTAAAAAAAAAAAATTTTAATTCACAAAATTAAAAAAAAAAAAGTATTTAGACCTTATATTATAAGGATTATACTGGTGTGTTTATCTCTATTATTGTCTTACCTTTAAATAAGCTAAACATACATAATCTTCATTAATGGTGCACTTTCTATTGGGGGGTGTCTGTCTCAAACCCTACCCCCTAAATTTACACTGTTTTTTATATTTTTTATTTATTTTTGTTGATTTTTTTTTGGTATTTATTTTTAAAAGATCTTTTTGAAATATTTCAAATATTTAAATTTATCATGATCTAATTTTTTTTATACAAAAAAATGCTGTGCCACGGTTTTGTCACTACTTAAACACAAAGATTTAGTCCACAGGGACATCCATGGACACATGGTGAGCAGTTAGATCCCATTGTTTTGAAGTAAAAGAAACCCGAAAGTCTGAAAATCTGTGTGTAATTTTTAAAAATTGTCACTACCAAAATGTATTTTCTGCAGAAGAATAAACGTTGTCACTTTGTAATGTACGAAATGTGTCTTCATCTCTCAACTTTAAGCTGATTCGGTAGAATGACACTCATGTACTTATTCAATATGTGTGCTTTGAAATCTCTACTTCAAACTCAAGAGTTTTAAGTCTAAATATTCAAGGCTGTTTTTCTCATTTCTACCTACACTAGTTTTTCTTGGTTCAGCATTTGCTGTTCCTCAGGCTACCACATGATGGCACTGGTGGCATAGAGGTAGGCACAGTGTCCAACCCGCTGGATCCTGCATACCCACCCACTCGCCCCTAGAGGAAAGACACAGGAAGAGAGAGCGCAGTGAAAAGGTCTCCGGTGGGCTGATGGCTTTCACAGACCAGGGGCAGCTCACTTTGTACAGCATGGGGCTTTTCTCTCTGACATCTGATGAACGGTCCAGATTTCAGGCCATCTCTCACCTGACCAAGCTTCTTATATTTCGTTCTCCTACCCATCATAGATTCCTCTCCATTATGAGTCATTAAGAGTGCCATGCGGTGCAGCTGTATAGTGCCAGTCAAAGCTGGACGTCATGCGCTCTGTGCTGTATTGTTTTCATTTTTTATTCAGAATCGTATTCCAAATGCTAGTTTCCCATGGAATACGGAATGTCGCTGGGCACAGAGCACAAGCAGATCTACACAGAATATCATTTGCTGAAGAGAAATTTGTGGTTTAATGAAGGAGGTGATTCAGACAGAATGTCAGCGATGATGTCATTTTTTGTTTAAATACATTTGGTATTGTGCTCTCGTCCAAGCTTAATACAAAACCAGATACCACAGACTTTTCAAGGGGTAAAAATAAAGCCAGTCTGGATGTCAAACTTCAAACACTAGTGTTTTTCCCATGGGAATATACCGGAGGGAAATGACCAGAGACGCAAGGCTTGAGAAGGAGATAGATGGGTGAAATATTAACCTATGGACAAAGAAAACTGAGTTCTTCCTTGAAGTTTTCCATTGTATGGCTGCTAAAGTCTTCAGCTACAGTTATCCATAATGTTATATGGCAGGAACGGTCAAAAGTGCAAGAAGGGTGATCTTATATAGAAGGAATCTCTCTTGAGAAACATCAGATTTGGTAACAGCCAGCAGAAGAGTAAGTGTTGTAAGATCCATGCTGAAAGATCCTTTTTAGTCCTGAACTTGGACTGAATCATAAGCTCTTGAGCCTGAAAATGTCTTATGCCATCCTCACTGTTGATGCCAGAGCACACCTATCCACCCAACATCACTACTGGTGTGCCACACCGGTATTGACTGTTCTCCTGACTCATTCTCACTGTTCTAGCATGTTCTCCCCTTATTTTAGATGTCCTGTCCCAATTCACACACTGTGCCGTACTGGTATTGACTGTTGGAAGACTTTCCATGTTCTCCCGACTCGTTCTCACAGTTCTAGCATGTTCTCCCCTTATGTCAGATGTCCTGTCCCACTTCACACAATTCAATGTACCTTATATTCTTTCCACATTCACACTGTTTTAGTTCTCCCTCACTGTCAGTGTTGTCACCGTCAGAATGTGCTCTCCTACCATTTTAGTGGTTTATAATGTTCTGGTCCCATTTACAATGTTCTAGAATGTCTTCCTCATTCACACTGCTCTTGACTGTTCTCCCATTCTCACTGTTCTAGAACGTTCTTCCCACAATTACTTCCTTCCCTCCTTTCACAGGTTCATCTGGGCTTTGTTCTCTCCCAATTCCTGCTTTTCTGTAATGCTGTCCCTTGTTTACACTGTTCTAGACTGTTCTACCCTCATTTCCAAGTATTCCAGAATGTTCACCCTTTTCACACTGGCTATTTATTCCTGCGCTCACGCTCTGCTAGAATGTTCTCTATAATGGTTGGTCCCAATTCACAGTTCTACGGTGTTCCATCCCCATTCACACCGTCATAGAATGTTTTCCCTTTCTACTGGTGTTAGAAAGTGTTCTTCCATCATTTCAGTGTTCTATAATGTTCTGTTCTCATTTACAATGTCCTCCCCATTTACAATATTCTAGAATGTTCTCCTGTTCTCACTGATCTAGAACATTCTTCCCACAATTTAGTCCTCTCCCACACAAATGGATTCAACTGGTTTATCAGTTCTCTCCCAACACTCTTGGGATGTTGTCCACTCTTCACATAGTTCTATACTCATTTTGGAGTATTCTAGATAGTCTTCCGTTCAAACTATTCTACAATGTTTCCCCTTATTCATACTGTTCTGGAATGTTCTGTCTGCATTCACACTTTTTAAGACTGTTCTCCTATCCTCACTGTTCTACAGTGCTTTATGTTCTTTACCCTCATCACACTGTTCTAGAATATTTTCTCTCATTCACAGTGTTCGAGAATGCTCCCCTATCCTTACTGTTCTAGAATGCTTCATGTTCTATACCCCCATCACACTCCGTGCTCAGAACACCCCCATCACAGTGTTCTAGAATATTTTCTCTCACTCACACTTTGAGAATGCTCCCCTATCCTCACTGTTCTAGAATGTTGATTCCCCATTTCAGAGTGCTCAGAATACCCCCCATTCACACGTTCTAGACTATTTTCTCTCATTCTCACTGATTGGTTTATCAGTTGCTAAACATTCTAAAACAGCTGCCATCATTAGAATGCTCATGTTTGCTGGGTCGGTGAGTTCTGGCTCATAGAGAAGCCAGTTTTATAGAGAGGCAGAGTGCTATGGTAGATAACCCCATCAGCAGGGGGGCCTCAGGGTTCACATTAGTCTACCTCATGGTGCAGAGTCCCTCCCCCCCAGGGCAAATCTGCAGCGCTGTATCACAGCAGACAGACAGGGTCTAATCTATGGATTAACACAGGGAGGGTCTCTCCACCACAGTGTCTCTGTGTGTACCACAATGTGTGTCAGTAGATATGATGGGGCTTTTGCTGAAGCACACGTTCATACATTCAACACTGGAGGTTGGCTAGTAGGTCAGAGTTGGCAGCCCACACTATGCCTAATGTTCAACATACTGAGGGTTACAAGCACAGAGTTTACTCTCTACAATCTTAGAGCAACCGAGCCGAAAACAAGTGAGAATAAGGTCCCCTATAATAATGTAATTTTCCTGCCAACATTAGTGCACAATTAACATGCTGGAATAAATGAAATCATACAATATAAAATATTCCATAACCTTTGTCAATATGTTAAATTTAGCAATTAACAGTAATATTGTCACATTTTTCACAATCTCCATTTATTGCCGTTTGTTGTAACTTTTTGTTTTCTACATCATTTAAGTTCAGTCTCTGCCCTTTACATTGTGTGACAAAATAATGATGAATGGACCAATGTTTCTAAATGGCTTTGAATAAAATCTCTATCTTAAGTAAAGAACATTGTTCTAATATTGTAAAGTTACTATATGGGAGACACTCGATTTTCTTTGGATGGCAATGCTCTCTCTCTCTCTCTCTCTCTCTCTCTCTCTCTCTCTTATATATATATATATATATATATATATACACACACACACACACACACACACACACACACACACACACACACACACACACACACACTAACTATATAGTAACTTTACAGGAATGTTCTTTACATTAACATATGTATGTGTATATGAATGCCAAAGACTGAGATATGACGTTTTGTCCCTACAGCAAAGCTAATATTAACTTTACAGGACAGGGCATCTGCAAATGACAGCTGCTATGTCCAAATGAAGTAGAAAAATATAAATCAACAAAAACGTAGATGCTTGGATTTTTTTGGACAGCAACGACGTAATACACATGTCTCCATTTACCTATACATACATATAAATATATGTCCAAATATATATTTTTTCTTAATACCTTAAACCCCTTCTCAGGCACCTTTACTACATTCCCTGGAGAAAAGCCTTCATTTCAGCCATAAACCTCATTTCTCTGTACCACCTCTTACAGTCTGATCTCAGTTTGATCTCACCTTCTCCCGCAGGGTTTCATTTGCCCATAATGCTCCCACTTCTCCTCAGCTCACCCACAGGTCCACAAGACCCCCACCATGCCCCAGATCAGGTTTCACTTGGTGCTACGTGACCAGAGTAAACAGATCAAGGTCCCTCTGGAACCCAAGGCACTATAAGGGAAGACCTGTCGCTCCACAGGTGTTTTCATACCTGAACGGCAAACTGGTTCTGAAACCTTTTATAAACCCCTTCATGAAACAAACTGTTTGCTTCTAAAATCTGATTGGTTGAGTCACATTATAAGGATTTTCTATACACACGATTACATACAGTTCACGATTACATCAGTTGAGTCCTTCATTAATGTGTTAGGTTACGGCAAGCACTATTTACTTTAAATCCACCTTCCTTTCACATGACGTCTGTATTTTGAGATTATGGTATAAATATCCAGTTGCAGAAAGTTATTGTTTTATGTCATGTTTATACCCCATTAAATGTCTGAGGCTTTACTGGGACAATATGCCATTTATTATCAGATAATTAGAGTCAGGAGGTGCAATCAATTTGATGACAATCAGCTGTGAGTGTGGCTGACTCTGCCCTTTTTATAAAACATCAGCCAGTGAGCTCACCATTAAAGTCTGGCCTTTACCACAGTCGTTTGTTAGCTTATGCCACATCTCTGTCATCATACCTCAGAAAACAGTTGTCAATCCTCATTAGACTTGAAAAGGTTCCCAAACAACTTCTGATGTGCGTGGACTTGACCAATACACTGTCAGGCAGATATACAAATGCAGAAAATTAAATACTGTTGTCTTCTTGACAGTGGTCTTCCAACAAAAATTAATCCATGAGCAAGACGTGTAATGTTCTGAGACACCACAATGAACCCCCAGTTAACATTCAAGGATCTGCAGGCCTCTCTTACACTGGCTAATGTCAGTGTTCATGAGTCCACCATCAGGCAATCTCTGAACAAGAACAGTATGTATGGAATTAACATAGAAAAAGCAATTTTTCTCCAGGAAGAACTTTTCTAAAAAAAAAAAAAAGTCTCCAGAAGAGCCAGAAGACTACTTAAATCATGTTATGTGGCTGGATAACGTTTAATTGAGAAATGTTGCATTTGGTCAAAAACCAGCATAAGAGCCTCATCCCGACTGTGAAACATGATGATGGCAGTATCACAGTTTGGGGCCTTTTTGCTGCTATTGGACCAGGTGTTTGGACAGTGTGCTGTTATATTATGGAACTATGAATTATGGACTATATCAAGGAACAGGAGAATGTTGGGGCATCCATACATGAACTGAACCTGATCAGAAGATGGGTCTTGCAGAAAGGCAGTGTCCCTAAAAATAGAAAGTCTCCAAATAATGGTGGAAGCAGAAGAAGTTTAGCATTTTGGAATGGATGAGTCAAGGTCCAGACCTTAATTGAGTAGAAATGTGAATGGATGAGGAAGTCCAGATCTTAATCCAGTAGAAATGTGAATGGATGAGAAAGTCCAGATCTTAATCCAGTAGAAATGGATGAGAAAGTCCAGATCTTAATCCAGTAGAAATGTGAATGGATGAGAAAGTCCAGATCTTAATCCAGTAGAAATGTGAAAGGATGAGAAAGTCCACATCTTAATCCAGTAGAAATGTGAATGGATGAGGAAGTCCAGATCTTAATCCAATAGAAATGTGAATGGATGAGAAAGTCCAGATCTTAATCCAGTAGAAAGGTTATGGCAACTCTCTGAAGTGCAGAGTTTATGGAAGAAAGCCCACCAGCACTTTAGACTTGAAGCAATTATGTAAGGAAGAATAGGCCAAAATCCCTCCAAGTCAATGTACAGGGCTGATAAACAGTTATAGGAACCATTTGATTGAAATCATTGCTACTCAGGGGTCACACCAGTTACTGAAAGACATTTAATACTGGATTGTTTTGTTAAATAAATGAACAAAAACTATTGAATTGTTTGTGTTATGTAACATAGAGGGAGATCACAGAGTCCACAAAGTAACAAAACAATAATTACACTAACAAAATACTACAACACAAAGGAAACAAGACTGAAAAGCATTAAGAGGACTTGAAAACAAAGGGGAGATAATAAAAACAGGGCCTGGAAACACAAAACACCAAACAAACACAAAGCACACAACCAGGGGTAATAAATACACACAACTGAAAACATCAGTGCAAGTTTAGGGTTGTTGACCCGTCCTCTGTTGTATTGCTTTGTTTCTAATCAGTCAAGACAATCAATGCCGTTTCTGAATTTAACGTTGGCTTGGATTTAATCTGTTCCACATCTCTCAACTCTGGGTGTCTGTGTGTGTAAAATTTTTCACTCCCTAGCATCACAGAGGCAGTGTGTTTGGTTTATGGCTCACAGTGAGGGGAGTTTGAGCGCTGCGTAAGGGGAGGGTAGATTGGGGTCGAATGGATCTACCTGCTGAGAGCTTGTACTCGGAGCTGGAGGAGCCATGCTGAGAGAGGCTAGGCTGTTTAAGCTCCTTCTCACTCGTCTTTTTCCATGCCTTTGATCACTGTTTTAATGTGTCTGTGACTAGCAGCTCATGTGTGTGAGGTGGAAAAGCTGTGTGTTTTGTAGTCACATCCTTTTCTGTGCTTAGTCCATCCACATAGTGCTCTACTGGCTAATATAAGACACAAAATAGATTCTGAACCATTTAGGACCAGGTAGCTGTTATTATTCTTTGTAGGTCTAAACATAACTGGACTTTTACTGCTTAATGTTTCATTTATAGAGAACAAAACAATTTGGCAGCCCCTCGCATTTATGCCTGGTGGTAGGTGTCCTCATTTTTGTTGAGATAGAGGGGCATGGCAAATGGAGATTTTATCAGAGGCTCACTCCAAATGTGTCATGAGAAAAATTCTCAGTTAAAAATGAAGATAACCATTATATTATATTGTCGTTTCAATGCATTATGGTCCTTTTCTTCGTAACAGCCATTAAATATCTCTAGAAGTTTGCTGTCCTAGTAGCTAGCTAGTTAAATTTACCATTCCACCTTAAATGCCTACAGAGCAGCGCTAGTAGCCTGTTAATGAAGTAATGTTCTTCTTTATTTGAAGGTTGTCCCATTTCATATGGGAAGATTTCAACCACTACCCCCTGTATGGACCACACCATATTAATGCATGGGAATGAAATCCTAAAGCATGGCCACCACTATTGATGGCCAATTAAATACTCCTTCAACTATGCAACAATTAGTCAAGCATGGTAGAGGATCAGTGTCAGTTTGAGGGATGTGTAACAACATCTGGAGGCATCATGAATGCTGATAAGTACAAATGTTAATACATCAAGCACTAGCCTCTATAAAACATTTGACTGGGAAGAAATGAGCTGTACAGCAAGACAACCACCTCAGTGCTGAGAAGCTGAGAAGATCAAGACGTACTTAACAAACAAAGAAGCCGCTTATGTTCTCAGAACAAAAGACTGGCCATCTGAGAGCCCAGACCTCAACATCATTGAATGTGTTTGAGTAACTTGAGGTATGAATAATGCAACCAATGAACTACCAAACTCTGAAAAATAGGAAGCAAATCTCCTGAAAAAAAATGGAAGTTGCAATAAAGCTTATGGGTGGACAGGTGAGCACACGAAGTACTGTGAAAGTTTGTATTAGATTTAGTTGAGGCTTCTGTGTAATTTTGACTGGAAATAATATATATAAACGGGCAATCTCTGAATTTTGCCCAGTACTGTGGGAAGTAAAAAAAACTTTTAATTAAATAAAAAACATTGAAAATTTCAAAGATTGCAATTTCAAAAATTTCAAACAAATCAGTTTCTGATTTGCACATGTTCACATATTAGCTTTTAATATACGTTACTGGACTTTGGTCAGTCTTTCTGCTTAAGGTGTGCATTGAAATGAATGAAGGTAGTAGACTACATTGTGGTTTTTATGGTTTCCAGTTTTAGTGTGGTTTGTGAGTTTCCAGTTTTGGTTCCAAAGAGGACAGATGCCATGATTACTTGGTTAACCTTGCGTCAGCATCCATAAAACTGTAATTAGGGTAAGAGGCTGACTGGAAACGAGAAAAAAAAGCGATTCCCTATGGAAACGCTTTCATGTGGCAGCCCTCAAAATTGCTGCCATTCCACCGCACTGATTTCACTTCCATGGTAACCCCAGGTCCACGGCACTATCTTGTGGCTGATTTGGAGAACTGATGAGCTCCTTCACTTGGCTTCTTTCATTAGTGAGTCGCAAATGCATTCATACAGATGCGGTGCAGTCCACAGCAAGCCTCTGGCGAATGATCACACTCTGCCTTTCATGCAAATCAAATACATCATGGTGGTCTGGTTTGGTGGTGGAACCTCAAAGACAACTGGACGGATTTTTAATGTGAGCACTTTTTTCCTTGAGTGTAAACATATCATTAATGCGTCAATCATTGATCAGCCTTAGAAAATGCTGCATTAAAAGTTGACTGGGATAACTTTACTATTATCATAATGCCAGTACAGTGAGAGAACCTTAAAGTTTTATTGTGGACATCAAATGCTCCAATAATAGCAGATTTCTGCAGAGCATTCCTGCATTGATACATCTCTTTGCCATGCATACATACATCAGGCACTGGTGATGTGCTTTAGCTTTTATAGTATTATGTTACACTGGTTCCAGTAAGAATCATTAGCAAGCAGGCCTCATGGATTCTCTGAAAGACAATGTCTTTGGCTGTATTTTCTGCTGTTTCACATGGGTCCAGTTTTATAGATCCACATGTTCCATAAAGCCAGGCCCCGCTGAATGAATTTCACTAGAAAGGGTGGAAAAATGTTAAAGGCAGGAACAAGTTGTGTGGCAGAAAACGTTCAATGAATCACCCGTGCCAAAACGAGTGGAAAGGCTCACTCAGCTATTCCTCCTCCTCTGTTCACCTCTTGATTTACGTCAGTTTGTAACTAAGTGCCACAACAACCTGTGGTTTCTATGGCGTGGCCGGTGCAATGGAAACTACACTGTTAAAATAAAGGTGCCAAAGATAATCATTCTTTGGGATGATAACATAAAAGAGCCACTTTTGGCTCTTTCAAAGCTCAAAAATGTGGTTTTCAAATGGTTCTTTCCTCTTGGATGGCTTTTAATGACTATATAAACTGTTATTTACATTAAACGTGTTACTATAGTGCTCTAAAGTGAGTTCACATTTTTCCACTGAAAACACAGTTTTATTCAGGATATCTGAAAAAAGGACTTATGCTAAATAGCAGTTAGTTTTGTACAAATGAACTTCAATAAAAAAAGGTCCAATATTCTAAAATACAACCAGTCAAGCATGGGGGGAGATCAGTGTCAGTTTGGGGGATGTGTAATAACATCTGGAGTTGTTGGAGGCATCGTGAACGCTGATAAGTACAAATGTTAATACATCAAGCACTAGGCTCTATAAAACATTTGACTGGGAAGAAATGAGCTGTACAGCAAGACAACCACCTCAGTGCTGAGAAGCTGAGAAGATCAAGACGTACTTAACAGACAAAGAAACCTGGCCATTTCAGAGCCCAGACCTCAACATGATTGAACGTGTTTGAGTAACTTGAGTTGTGAAAATGCAGCCAACATCTAAGACTGAACTCTGAAAAGCTGGAAGCAAATCTCCTGAAAAAAAAGGAAGTTGCAATAAAGCTTATGGGTGGACAGGTGAACACACTAAGTACTATAGAAAGTTTGCATTAGATTTAGTTGTTGAGGCTTCTGTGTAATTTTGACTGGAAATGAAATACATAAATGGGCAATCTCTGAATTTTGGTTCAGTACTGTGGGAAATAAAAGACTATTTCAGAAAGTGGACTTTCTAATTGATGCAAAGAACATTGAAGGAGCTTTGGGGCAACCAACACTGGAGATGTGGGTTTTGTACCAATTAACTTGAACCTTGTCCAATACTAACACACACTGATAAGAAGATTAAGACATGGTGACAGGAAACTGCGCTAACGTAGCTTACTTGTGTGGGGTTTTAATAAGATTTTCCTAAAAAAGTGCTACTTTAAAATGACTAAAATAGGTTATAGTCATATAAATGAAGTTGATGAATCCTCTCACCAAGGACAGGCCTTGGGTTGTTTGGGTAAATGATGTAGATGAATCCTCTTACCCAGGAACAGGGCTTGATTGTTTCTTTGTAAGGCAGTTTTGGACACTGGAATGCACCTGGAGCTTGGAGAGGCCAGCAAAATTGCTTACATAGTAAAAGACGAAGGCAAGCTGACCCTCAAAGAGCGAAGTAAGCTGGTGAGAACTGGCAAAAAACTGGTTCTTGAGATAAATGAATAAAGTACGTTTCAAAATGATGGCCTTGGCCTGGTACCGCCAGGCTGGGAAAGTTGAGAAAGAATAAATCCCAGGGATGGTTGGAGATAAGTTTCCAAGGAAAGTGTCAAATTAAATAATAATAACCAAAAGTGATTCAAAGCCATATAATTAATTAAAGGTTGGCAGGTGGGGTGATGAGCTCACTCCAAAAAAGGATATAAAGAAAGATGCTTTGTGATGATCTTTGCATGTGTGGTTGTCTGGGAACCATCTTGCCACCTGAAGCTCAATAAATGAAGAGGGGCTTTTCCTCCCTTCCACAAGAACTCAGCGGCTGAGGTCTTTTATTCGACTTTTTTTATTTTTGGTTGAATACTCTATTACTTTTGTTTATTTTTGAAAGTGATTAGACAATAATAGACACTTGTTTGAAATGTTTGCACTGTTCTGTAAGACGTTAGCTAAAATAGATAAACATTGATAAAATGTTGGTATTTAAATTTAGGACGGTGTCAAATTTATGGTCCACATCTATCCGATAAGCCGTCATATGTGGTGTGTAGGGCTGTTCTTGTAGCAGGTAGCATTCTGCTAACAGCTTCACACGTCACAGCACACGTTCTTTCTGGTTCACTGAAGCATCTTTGGTTCTTCAAGGGTTCTTTAGTAAAGAAAATGGTTCTTTATAGAACCATGAACACTCAAAGAACTATTGACACGACTAAAAGTTTCTTTGCATTGTGAAAGGGATCCTCAGATTAATGAAGGACGTGCTGTGTATGGCTCTATTTAGAAAAGAATTCTATATAATACCATAAAGCGTTCTTCTGTTGTTATTATGTAAAGCTTGTAACAATAGAAGAACCCTTTTTGGTGCTCTACAGAACCCTACAGAGTTTATGATAATGAATCACCTACTCTGATGTACTAATGATAGTAAATACTGAGTGTGTGTTTAACACCTGTGAAAAGTCTGAAATATTTTTGGCACCAACTGCTGTTGTTGCTGAGCAACAGAGAAAAGAAAGAAATGATCACACATTTATTTATTTTCAACTTTGTCAAAAACCAATCAAACCATTTTGTGAACGCTCGCCATGTCATATTATTAACGAAAGGCAATAAAAAACTGAACCAAATTATTTTAGTCACAATGTTTTAAAATAGTATTTCCTAAAATGGCAGTTATATTTACACTTAGAGTTAAATGCCCTAAAATCTTTTTATTTATTTATATATTTATTTAGTTACATCGAAATAATTTCTCACGTAATAATCACATTGTATGCCACAAATAACCACTTTTAGTTATTGTTTAATTATTTGTCTCTACATCAAAATCTTGAGAAAATAAGTCACTATTTTTGTTAGCTTAGCAAGAAAGCCTGAATAGCTTTGCAAAAAACCACACAATTCATTCTGGCTCATTGAAGCCCCACTGATGCAAATTTAGAGGATAAAGGGCCCAACTGGAGTGAGTAAATGTGTTTTTTGTGTTTGAAGCTGTTAACTTACTACTTTTAATTGCATATTTTAGCACCAGAGGTTAAGGTTAGCTTAGCGAGAAGTTAGAACTGAGGCAATTTTTTAGGATAAAGACTCAAATCTGAGCAAATGAAAACACACGACTGGTGCTGGAGTGAAACAGACAGAATCTTTCTGATTATCAAAGCTACAGTGGGGGCTTATTTTGGTTCTAATGAGTGATGCTCATTTGCTATTTCTAGTATTTTCTTTGGGCATGAAAGTAATACACGATACTATCATTTTTATTCAACATAGTTTTTTTTATGTTTTAATGTGCGACTTTAGGTGTTCTTTCGTATTTTTTTTAATGGAGGCAACACAAAATACAGATAGAGTCAGCCTACAAGAGGGTACAGTCATAGGACAAAAGGGCAGGGGCTCTGGCCCCCTGGGGTCTATTTGTACATGACCTAACTCAAACCAAAAACCATTTAGAACCTTGATTTAAGAGTGTGGGTGCAGTTCCCTGTCCTGGGTCAGACCTTACGCTCCAAGGTTAAACAGAAATGGCCCAATAACCCAAAAGCTCCCAAGTGGCAGATCATATCCAATGACAGTCTGGCAGGATTTTGCAGTGGTACAGGTCCATTAAGAGAGGCCCAGGGTTGCATAAGTTCCTTCCTCTGTCTTTCCCTCAACTTCTAATTGCACAAATAATGGTGCAAGTGCATTGAAAGACGAAATGTGAAAGTGCTGCTGGGGAGAGCAGGGTCTGATGGAAATGCTCTACATGGTGCAGTTCATTGATTGTGTCTCAGTGTCAAAAATAAGAGTTCAGCCAGTTCAGCCAACTAGGATCTTAAGGGCTTTACTAAAAAAAGCTCTCCATACAAAATAACCTCCAACTAATAAAATAATGACTGTAGTTTGCTTGTATACTCACTATTGCCACGTCTCAAGTTGATTTTCTAATGTATGTTCTTCTTCTTCTTCTTTCGGCTGCTCCCTTTATGGGTCGCCACAGCGGATCATCTGCTTCCATCTTGCCCTATTCACTGCCTCCTCTACTTTTACACCAACCATCTCCATGTCCACCTTCACTGCATCCATAAACCTTCTTTGAGGTCTACCTCTTCTCCTTCTGCCCGGCAGCTGCATCTCCAACATTCATTGACCAATATATCCACTATTCCTCCTCAACACATGTCCAAACCATCTCAACCTGGCCTCTCTTTATCTCCAAACTGCTCCACCTTCACTGTCCCTCTGATCTGCTCAATTTTAATCTTGTCCATCCTTGTCACTCCCAACGAAAATCTCAGCATCTTCATCTCCGCCACCTCCAGCTCAGCCTCCTGTCTTTTAGACAGAGCCACAGTCTCCAAACCATACATCATAGCAGGACACACTACTGTCTTGTAAACCTTCCCTTTCACTCTTGCTGCTATCCTTCTGTCACACATCAACCCTTCTCCACCTAATCCATCCTGCCTACACCCTCTTCTTCACCTCTTTTCTGCACTGTCCATTGCTCTGGATGGTTGACCCAAGATATTTGAAGTCATCCACCTTTACGACCTCTACTCCTTGCATCTTCACCTTTCCACCTGCCTCCCTCTCATTCATACACATGTATTCCGTCTTGTCTCTACTGACCTTCATTCCTCTCCTCTCCAGTGCAAACCTCCACCTCTCCAGATTCTCTTCCACCTGCTCTCTACTCTCACCACAAATTACAATGTCATCTGCAAACATCATGGTCCATGGAGCCTCCTGCCTGACCTCATGTCAACCTTTCCATCACCATTGCAAACAAGAAGGGGCTCAAAGCTGATCCCTGATGTAACCCTACCGTCACCTTGAAACCATTTGTCAATTCAACTGCACACCTCACCACTGTCTCACTATCCTCATACATGTCCTGCACCACCCTAACATACTTTTCAGCTACACCTGACTTCCTCATACAGTACCACAGTTCCTCTCTTGGCACCCTATCATATGCCTTCTCTAGATCCACAAAGACACAATGTAGCTCCTTCTGACCTTCTCTATGATTCTCTACCAACACTCCCAACGCAAAAATTGCATCTGTGGTACTCTTTCTGGGCATGAAACCAAACTGCTGCTCACTGATCTGAACCTCTCGCCTTAGCCTTGCTTCAACAACTCTTTCCCATACCTTCATGGTGTGGCTCATCAACTTTATACCTCTGTAGTTACTGCAGCTCTGCACATCACCCTTATTCTTAAAAATGGGGACAAGTACACTGCTTCTCCACTCATCAGGCATCCTCTCACTCTCCAGGATTTTGTTAAACAACCTGGTTAAAAAGTCCACTGCCTTCTCTCCTAAACATCTCCATACCTCCACAGGTATGTCATCTGGACCAACTGCCTTTCAAATTCTTCATCCTTTTTAAAGCTGCCCTCACTTCCACCTTACTAATTCTCTGCACTTTTTGATCCACTATCCCCCCCCCCCTCCCCCCACTATTCCCCCCCCCCCCCCCCCCCCCGTTGTCCTCCTCTCTCTCTTGTTTTCCTCATTCATTAGTTCTTCAAAGTGCTCCTTCCATCTACTCATCACTCTCTGTTCACTCACTAGTACATTTCCCTCTCTATCCTTTATCAGCCTAACCTGCGGTACATCCTTTCCATCTCAACCTCTCTGTTCAGCCAAATGATACAAGTCCTTTACTCGTTCTTTACTGTCCAGCCTCTCATACAGCTCATCATAGGCTTGAGCCTTTGCCTTTGCCACCATTCTTTTCACTATGTGACTAGCCTCACAGTACTCCTGCCTACTTCCTTCATCTCTCTGGTTATCCCACTTTTTCTTAGCTGCCTTCTTCTTCTGAATACTCTCCTGGACGTCCTCATTCCACCACCAACTTTCCTTGTCGTCTTTCCTCTGACCAGACGAAACACCCAACACATTCTTGCCAGTTTCTCTCACCGCCTTAGCTGTAGTTTCCCAGTCCTCAGGTAGCTCCTCACTGCCCCCAATTGCCTGTTGCAATTTTTCCCTGAACTGCCTGCAACCATCCTCCTCCTTCAGCTTCCACCATCTAATCTTTGGCTCTGTCTTCACTCTCTTCCTCTTCTTTGTTTCTAATCTCATTCTACAGACAACCACCCTATGCTGCCTTGCTACACTTTCCCCTGGTACCACTTTACAATCTCCAATCTCCTTTAGGTGGCATCTCCTGCTAAGGATATAATCCACCTGTGTGCACCTCCCTCCACTCTTGTATGTCACCCTGTGTTCTTCCCTCTTCTGAAAATACGTGTTCACCACAGCCATTTTCATTCTCTTTGCAAAATCTACAATCATCTGACCTTCCGCATTTGTCTTTCACACCATACATACCCAGCACCTCTTCATCCCCTCTGTTTCCTTCACCAACATGTCCATTGAAGTCTGCACCAATCACCAATCTCTCCTCTCTAGGGACACCATCTACCACTTCATCCATCTTACTCCAAAATTCCTCTAACTTACAACCAACCTGTGGTGTATATGAACTGACCACATTCAAAATTACACCCTCAACCTCCAACTTCAGGCTCATGATCCTGTCTAACACTGTCTTTACATCCAGAACACTTTCCACAAGCTGTTCCTTTAGGATTATCCCTACTCCATTTCTCTTCCTCTCTTCACCATGATAGAACAGTTTGAATCCACCTCCAATGTTCCTGGCCTTGCTTCCTTTCCATCTGGTCTCCTGAACACACAGAATATCTACCTTCTTTCTCTCCATCATGTCTGCAAGCTCTCTGCCTTTACCAGTCATTGTCCCTATGTTCAGAGTCCCTACTCTAACCTCCACACTCCTGCCTTTCCTTCTCTCTCGCTGCCTTCTAACCCGCCTTCCTCCTCTCCTCTTTGATGGTCTTTGACCTACAGTAGTCCAATTTCCACCGGCACCCTGCTGGTCAACAGCACCGGAGGCGGTCGTTGTTAACCTGGGCCTCGACCGATCCGGTATGGCAATCATATTTGTGATCCGCATGAGAGTTTTGGCACAAGTTTTACGCCGGATGCCCTTCCTGACGCAACCCTCACCATTTATCCGGGCTTGGGACCGGCACCAGAAGTACACAAAGTACACCCCTAATGGCTGTTTTTTTTCTAATGTATGTTAATGGTTGTTATTAGGATTTTTTTTCTCTGTGGTATTTAGATGGATACCGCCAAGCAAACTCCACTCTGTGAAGTCCTAACATTAGCCAACAGTAGCCAAACCAATGCATGTCAGTCAGTTGTTAGAAATGGAAAAATAGCAGCAGCTTGATGCCAAGACCGTTTAGTGAAAGGGTCACTGTAAACTGCTACATGCAAGGTAAATACACATTGTAAGCTTAAAATAAAACATCTTTTACAAGCTTCAAATTTAATTTTTTAATCTAGAATATACAAAAATGTTCACGTGAATCACCATTAGCTCAGCACTAACATATCATTAAAATCCCATAAGAAATTAACATTATAAAGGCCTTAACTGAAGGCTTAGTTCTGATAGTCATAGTTCGCCTGATTTTCGCTGATTTTGTCTTATATATTTTCCCAAAGAATGCCACTGGATCCTCTCTTTTTTTTGAGGTCATTAAGGAGTCAAAATATGAATACTGCTACATAAAGGTTGCTAACTCTTCTATGCATTGAACTGACACTGCATAAAGTAAGCCTACTATTAAATTTCAACACTATTATATAAGAACACCAGCTAATCCAACTGTATGCTGCCACCGCCAAAGCCACTTAACTACCACACTTGACATATTGAGTAAAACCTGGATGTAAAATTGTGTGAGTAGCAATATTAGTGGTCTAAAAAAGAAGCTAAGGGGCTCAATCATCCTGGTAGTGACGCCACAGCACAATCCAGCCATAGCACTCACAGCATATTGTGCTTAATGAATGAATGAATGAATGAATGAATATCACAGTATTCATCCCTGTATGGTGTCACACCATTTCCTTACTAATGTAACACATCTATACAGCGCATGTATTTTATGATCTAATAATGAAACATATCCGGCACATTTTCTCTTGTGACCTCCTAAACAGTTTGAGTGGCACTCACCAACACCACCAGTGATCTAATTCGACTTCAAACCAAGCAGAGCAATACCTCGCTGCTCTCAGATTTACCCATGCATCCTGACAGTGTTCACAGCATGAACTCAATACCAGCAGAGCGATGCCTTAAAGAGACCTTTCATCTTCCATGGAGGGATTTTTTTTTCCAAATTGATGGCTCCAGAATGTAGCTATAATGACACAATTTGCATGTATTTCAGGTTTTCCCATACTTGAAGAGACAGCTCACTTTCAACTTGGTACTCCCATCTGGTAGTACCTACAGCATATACTTCAGGTGCCAGACGCAACAGCAAATCAGAGATGATCTGTTCTTGGAAAGACATCATTTGGGAGAGAGAGAGAAAAAAAAAAACGTGGCATGCTCACATAGTGGAAAATTGTGAGTTATGAGTGTGGTGTATATGAAATGTACCTACTGTGTTCTTTAAGGATGGGCAGCTTGGGTGTTTGTGAGAAAATTCTTCAGGACAGAGGTTTCTCTGCCTTAAATTATACCAGTCCTACACTATAAAAAGGTTAAAGTTCCTAACCGATTCTTGTATTGAACATATCCTTCCAGGAAAAAGCTTTAAAAGGGCCTTCTGGTCTAAAACGAACATTTAATATATTATTTTTATGTTGTGTGGTATTCTGTAGCGCACCATTGCGCCCCTCAGTCTCATCAGTTTGACAGAATTCACCATTTTGATTTGTGTTTTCCTGCCTTGGCATTCTTGTACGACAATACTCAGCATGCACTATGCAAATATATTACACAGTCATTGGGAATCAGTGCTCAAGAGAACCTCACTGTCAGCCGCTGATAGGCTAATAAATACAGGGTGAATCAAAAAGATTACAAAGTGCCATATTTTACAACAGTGAGGCGCCTAGGAACCAATTGAAAGAGGGGGGCATAGAGTTTCTGACTGTCACACTGGATGGAGACCCTTGGGCAGAAAGCGTTTTGCGTTCTTCACTTCAATAAGAGTAAATCTGTCATAACTGTGCAACGTGATTTTCATCGGCAGTGAATCTTCAACAGCTCAGAGTGTCCGTTGTTGGTTCCACAACGCTGGATAATCTCCGAAATCACATTGAAAGAGCCGTAAGTACAGTGACACATGACATGCTCAATCGAGTATTGGATGAATTCAACTATGGCTTTGATGCTGTCTGTACAGCTGGAGGAGGTTCATATTGAGCACTTGTAAATATTACGTAATAAACTTTACGCTTATTTAAACCATTTACAATTTACTCTATTGTTCTATAATAAATCATTTTGAATGATTTATCCAAACTGAAATAAATCATTTTGAAACCGGATGAATCTTTTTGAATCACCCTGCATATCTGTGGTGCTGGCTAGCATTAGTGGTATAGCACTAAACTCAATTGATCAAACTTTTTCTTTGTTAAAGGAACAATTCAACCAGCTAGCGAAAGTCATTTCAAACAGCTGGCCCCAACCAAGCTGGTCCACCCAAAGCAATTCAAAATTTACTTCCACATTTAAAAGTCTTTAAACCTGGTAATCTTGCTTGAGAAACTACTGCAGCACTGCTGTAAAAGGCGAGTAGGCACATTTGTCAGATGTAGCTTTGGTTAAATTGTCATTTTGGCTATAGTGCCTCTTTACTTGTAACAGAACCTTTACATTATAGAGGGTCTTTAGACGCTAAAATTGTTCTTTACACTCATCTTGTTCATAGAGACGGTTCTTTAGGAATTTTTTCTATGGCATCACTCCAAAGAACCTCTTCTGGCACCATCATTGTTAAGAGTGTAGGCATCATGATATGTATTTAGCCTCATTTTACTGTACCTCACTTATACGATGTGGACCATAAGCATTCAATTTAAGTGTAAGACATGATATATACCACCAAGTTCACCAGCGTGTGGTATAAGGATGCCATATATGAAATGTTTAGGAGTCCTGATTATCCAAGAGGACTAAAACAAATCTCAAAGTGTATAGTTATGTCCCATTCCCAAAGCATGTGCTAATCCGTTTTATCCATTAAATGCAAAATTGAATTTGCTTCATTAAATATGACATGAAGAAAAAGTTGGTTTCTGTCCTAGTAAAACGGTGTCTCACAAATGATTTATAGGCAACTTAAAATATGCCACTGCACAAGGGGGCTTTGAATGTACTGCCGTACTCTGACTGTTTGAATGGCTGTTTTTATGGGCCGTTTTCCATGTAGTGAAGCACGCTGTGTATAGTTATGCTTAGAATCATTATTCAGGTTTTAAAAACCTGAGATCTCTAGAGACCAGACATGATCTCATAATGAGAATGTCTAGAGACCAATATGAGTGGGCAGTTCTAAGAGAGTGATGACACTGCACTCAGCATATCAGTTCATAATCAGCACCTATCTCACTGTGATAGGCTGCTTTGCTAAGCAAGTGGTTTTCTTGTTCACCTTTGCATACAGAATCAGCAAAAACTGGCTTTTTAAATGAGAAAAACACAATCACCTAAATAAACGTCTACATCTATATAGACTGCTGTATTTCTGAACATTATAGATATAAAAATGTGCAGGAAAGATTAGAAATGGCACAGGAAACAATAGGATTCATAGGATGTAATGCCCGTCGTTAACCCATGGATGCAACGTAAGTTATCATAGCTGAACCCCCCCCAAAACATTTCAAATAAGCATGTAAACGAGTGTTGCATGTGCAGAAAATGCATTATATGTGATAAAAATAAGCATTAACTCTTGCAATGAAGAAAACAGCTCCATTTAACCAGACTACACATTAGCTTCACATCAAAGAAATTAGCTAACAATATAATATAATCAGCTAGCTTTTTCAAACACTTTGAGATTTAAAAGAGCGCAAGCTTAAAGAATTTACATGGGAGGTTTTAGAGAAGGCATGACCTTGACAGTGGCTGATTTCCAGTACCAAAAATTTAAGTTGTCTCTAGACATGTATTCTTGTTATAGGGTCATATCTTGTCTCATGAGACTACAAAAAGGCCAGCGAGCACTGCTTTAGCTGTACATGACATTTTATGCATTATCATTGGCCGTCGGACAGCAAACATTGTTTACTTGAGATTACCTGACCACTTGTGAATTCAGACAAGTGTGTCATGATTAAGGAAAGTAGCTTTACTACCTTGTTAGCTGCATTAGCTTTATAGCTTCAGCACAAAACTAACAAAGCAAGCTTCAGACACTGAACATATCTTTACTGACAACTAAACAAATTTGACTTATTGACCTAACTACTGCTTTAAGGTACCACTGTTGGGTTGAGAGGTTGGGTATTTCACTAAGTTTGAGAAGTTACATTAAACATCGGACCCGTAGCTTTATAAGACATATGATTCACCTGTATGTTATTCTTTCTAAACATCCTTTCAGAAGGCTACATGTGAATGTGAGAGGTAACCGAGGCAGCCACTAAGTGCTTTCAGTAATAGTGAACTACAGCCTTTCAAGTGCTCCATCTATAAAGCCAAAGAAAGCTGGAAGTCTGGAAGTGGAACAAAACATCTTCTAATGATTCATCCCTCGCTAGACTGACCATTGATTTTAGTCCTTGAGTTGTCAAGTAATAAGAGTTCACAAGGCTTGGAAATCAAGTCCATCTCCATCTGATCACTCCATGGAAGATGGCCTTGCGCTTCACTGTGTCTACAATAAGCCCACTCTTTGGTGGTTTTATAACCTCAAGAACATCAGTCTTTTTTTTTTTCCTGGACTTTCTTTTTCACATCCTTAGATGTGGTGGAGCCTTCTGTCTGTCAGCCCCCTGGATATGCAAGGCTTTATTTTCCTTTCAGGATTCGACACGAGGGCCCCTCGCAACCAGCCATGTTTTTCTTGTCGGCGGCTACTGTTTTGATTCGGGGGGTTTCGGGGAGTATGAGCCTTCCCACTGATGGAGCACCGCTGACGTGGAAATGCCCGGCGCTAAATGAAGTCTTTCCCCTCCACATCTGCACACGAAAATGAAGCACGAGACGGAAGGAGGGAAACCATCTGCTGAGGAAGAGAAGGAACGAGTTTGCCTTTCATTAGCAAAAGTATTAAACACCGGTTTATGATGTCTGCTCAGTGGAACGGACTGCTGCACAGATGTGGGTGCTTTGTCGCAAATCACCAGCCGTCGACTAAGACGCAGTCATGTTTTATGGGTGAAATCATAGAGTAGCATATGCCTTCTCTGACGGCTGTCCTCCAGCAGAAGAAAAAAAAAGCTTTTGGTTAAAGCTCCACATATGTCTCAGCCTCAAAGGGACTTGACAAGGTAATGAAAAACATGACAAAGTAGCAAAGTGGGTCAGTTGAGGATTAAAAAGCACATCATTTTCTCCATAAAGAAAGAGAAAGTACAGTTCCTGCAAGGTTGAATTCGAAGACACCTCAGAAAATAACATAGTGAGGTGAAGATGATATATGCTGCTGATACTCTTCCTCTCAGGGAGCCATGTGAGCCTACAGAATGAGGACAATAATGAGGAAACATGGCCCAGCAGGGTGAGTGGAATGTCTGGCAGGTTGAGCTTCTGTATCTGGGTCTTCACCCAATCAGCTTCACTCTGTGTGAAAAACTACACTGGAAACACAGGATGAGCTTTACACTCTGAAAAGCCATTCTGAGTGGATTGAGGTGGTTAACTGTGGAGAAACGGATCAGATTTCTTTACAGTGGTGGTGATAGAAACCAGGGGTCACCACACATATAACATTTTCTACCTGAAATGACCAGTGAACCTACACATGTCTCAGTATGTAGTGCTGAACATGGTAAAATAGTAAAAATCTAAATATATGACAAAAGATTCTCAAACCCATCATAACAGTATCTCAGGCATTGGGCAGTGCATTCATTTGCTGTAATAACTTTCTATGAGGGAGCTTTTAGAGGCATGAAACTTACCACCACTGAGAACAAATTTGACTCTCAGTTTTTCTAGAATGTATTATTTTATGTAAATACCTCTCTGAATGACTGTGCATCATAATCACCTAATCAAGTGCAAACTTTTTATTTTGGTAGAACCTTATGTGGAGGTTCTTTAAACTATAAAAAGGTTCTTCATTGAATTTTCTTCCTTTTCTTTCTTTTTTTTCCCAGTTTACCTCTCTATTTTAAAAGTTTTACCAATTATTACCCCCACAGTATTAGCTATTATTGAATCTTTATTGTCTACAGGATGTGCCCCTTCCTATTTCAAGCAGGCCACTATCCAGCCATTAGTTAAGAAACCTAATGCAGACCCTGCTGTGCCCAAGTATTATAGGCCTATATCTAAACTAAATGCTAGAGAAGGTTGTGGCTGAATAACTCACTGCTGCATTGGAGAGACACAATATCTATGACAAGCTTCAGTCTAGGTTTGGGAAACAGCACTCTAGTGAGACTGCTCTTTTGAGGGTTTCAAATGATATTTTAATGTCCTCTGATGTGGGTGACTGTTCTGTGTTTGTACTACTTGACCTACTTTTTGAGCTCTGTGTTTGATACAGTAAATCATTATATCCTGATTAAGAGGTTATATGACTGGGTAGGCATATCAGGCATAGCATTAGATTGGTTTATATCGTATTTCGTTGGGAGGAATTTTACCAACTATTGGTAATTTTGTGTTTGATTCTTCTCCGCTAACCTGTGGTATTCTGCAGGGTTCCGTTCTGGGGCCTCTGGTATTCTCTTTATATTTGCTGCCCTTGGGATAGATTAAAAAAGCCTCAATATTGCATGTCACTTATTTGCAGATGATATCCAGTTCTAAATGTCATGTAAAACTCAAGTTCATAGATTATCTAGGCTCAAAGACTGTCTAAATGCCATTACGAATTAGACAGTGGAGAATTTCCTACAGCTAAATGTGGATAAGAGGTTTTCATTATTACTGCAGAAAAGGCTACCCCTATGATTAAGAGTAAAACAACCAGACTGAGGAACAAGACTCTTAAATTGCAATTAGACATCACTGCAATGGCACTTCGTGTCCACTTATTTATCTCTGCTGCTGTACTGAATCAGTGCCTCCACTATATCACTCCGGTACTGGCTTCACTCCATTGGCTCCCAGTTGTTTATAGAATACAGTATAAACTTTTGCCTTTAGTGTATAAGTCTCTGCATGGCTTAGTTCCTAGTTATTTGGCTGAATTGCTTGTGCCTCATGTTCCAGCACGGGCCCTAAGATCTGCCGATCAGCTTCGGCTGGTGGTCCCCAAGTCGAGGCTGAAACAGAGGGGGGACCGAGCGTTTGCTGTGGCTGCCCCCAAACTGTGGAATGAGTTGCCGCTGCAGATTCGATTGGCACCCACTCTGTCACGTTTTAAATCTAGTCTTAAAGCTCATTACTATTCCATGGCTTTTATGTAACTTGTTTTATCTCTTTTAAATTGTTTTTACCAGTACTGTGTTTAAGGTTTGTAATTGTGCAGCACTTTGGTCAACTAACGTTGTGTAAAATGTGCTCTATAAATAAATTGACATTGACTATATCACCCCTACACACGTCACTTTATACATATCACTTATACATCACCAGTATTAAGATGTACACCTTCTACCTCGCACTCATGCTGCTGTGTTTCATGCTGCAGTTATCTGCACCTTCTATTTAAGGCCCAAAATTAAATTAAATTTAAAAAGTCGGGCTCCACTGACTTAAATTAAAAGTAAAGTATGTTTTTCCTTCTCCTGTAAAGTTACCATTTTTAAGATATGAGGTTTTGTCCTGACAACAGCAATATATCTTTTTAAACAAGTCTTTGGGTAATTTGTGCGCAACAGCTCTGCATTTTGTGTGCAATCTTATGTCGTGTGATTCTTCTGTAAAGCACTTTTGTCTGTGAAAAGTGCAATATAAATAAACTTTACTTAATCACTGAAGAGGAGATTTTGATTGGTTGATCTCAAAAGTGGAAAGTCATATTTAGCAAGTGCATCGTCATTTGTGTTTTTGGTTTATGTATTCTTGAGATTTTAATGTTTGATTATATTTGAGTCATTTTGGGTTTGCCAGTGAAAAAAGTGCATGGGACCAGTTTACTAGCTACCAAAAGTAACCCACAAGATTACCATAAACAACCGTCTACAATTAGCCTACATTAGCTAAATTAGCTAACTAAAAGGCAATCACAATATATCAAATAACCATTTAGGTTTAATAAAGAGCTGCTGTGAAAACAGTAAAAGAGAACTAACTATTTAGCTATGATTAGACAAGCAGCCAGCTAAATGCTTCCCCAGGTTGGAAACTGTTCAGTATACATTGTAATAAAAAAACAAGTTTAACTTGAGCACTTTGTAAAAAGTAATGACTGTATTTTAGTTATATTCCAAAATATTACACTAAAAATGCTCAAGTACTCTCACAAAAGTTGTAATAACATGTTACTTTCCAACTCACGGTTTGCCTTCGCACCTAAAAGAGTACCAGTGTCTTATGTACGATCAGTGAACCCATACACATTCTGCATATATACATATATTTGAATGTTGCTATGACTGAGCACCAGCAGTGATTTATACCATTCACAACTATATTCACTCATGTCTGTGACACAGTTGTCAATAGCGACATGAGCATCTGGATTTCATCTGTACTGCCACATGGAGAAACGCTTTGTGCAGTGATTATGACAGCTATTGGTAGAATGGGTGCTTCTGGACAGGTGTGGGTGTGCAGGCATTTTGACAGTAACACTACATCATATTACAGGTGGACACAACAAAGAAGAAGAAACATTGATGGCCCCTCAGTGATACAGAGAGAAAGAGAGTGAGGGCGAGAGAGGTGGGCGACTGGGCATTCCTACTATGTGCTGAACTTGATCTGCCCTTCTGTAGCATGCCGTAATAAACTGGGGACTTCTCTGGCTCAAAGCTGTGAGCGCTCTGAGGCTGAGTGTTGTTTCAGTTCCCTATGCAATTACAGCACTATTAAAAATGGCTCCTACACAGGATAAATTTCCCTCAGTATTTTGCTTTGTTTTTGACTTCAATGGTGGTGCTGGGTTTCATATTTTTCCAATTTTCTTTTGCTCACTTTAGAGCTGAATAGCAGAAAGCAGTATAGCAAATGAAAATCAGGACAAAAGAGTTAACAAATGTAACTGCAATTGTTTTTCAAAATGTAATTAAGTATTTGAAGTATGACTTTACACTTTTTCCGGTGGTAAAACTGCCCAAAGTATCACAGGTACCCAGTTACCCTCCACTGAGAGCATGTACCATAACCGCTACCTGGGCAGGGTGAGGAATATCATCAAGGACGTTTCTCATCCTAACCATGGGCTTTTGACCCTCCTCCCATCTGGCAGACTTTACAGGAGCCTCCGCTTCCAAACCAGCAGGCTCAGGAAGAGCTTCTTCCCTGAGGGTGTGCTCTGCTGAACTCAACACCACCATTTCAACCACATCTTTAAACTCACTGCACTGCTTTGTACGTTATGTCCTACAATAATTGCACTATTCATATTTGCACAGTCTACTACTGCACTATTCATGTATGCACAGCCTATTACTGCACTATTCATATATGCACAGCCTATTACTGCACTATTCATGTATGCACAGCCTATTACTGCACTATTCATGTATGCACAGCCTATTACTGCACTATTCATATATGTACAGACTATTACTGCACTATTCATATTTGTATAGATGGAACTGTATAAGTTGACTGCATACTCATCTTTTTACACACAACCTACATTTGCATTCTCTCCACTCACTCTATAAAAGTATATTATATTTATACTTGCATATCTACATTTTTACCACTCTACTGTCCTTCTGCACTTTATATGTAAATAATACTGTATTTTGCTGACTGCATTTCATTGGCTCTGTATTTGTATTCTGCACAATGACAAAGTTGAATTTAACCTAATATAACTACATTATTATACCAACTTGGGTAGTAACAGCATAAATGTAAGTGGTATGTAAATCAGGACATATGAAAAGAATAACTGTATTTAACCCCCATTTCTGTGGTTGGCATATTAACAGCTAAGCTGATTGAATGGTTGTGTCTCAGCTACACATAAATTAGTTTGTCCTCTGCTTCATCAAGTATGGTGTGCATTTTTAAAAGCAGCCTAATCTGGGTGCATCTGATCTATCTGTGAAAACACTCAGGCCCTGTGTGCACTTAACATCCATCTTGAGCGATCTGATCATAAGTGGACATTCAGGCGTATGGCAGGCATGTCCACGTGTCTCGAATGTGTGATCGGATTTCGTGGCTGGAGGAAGGGTACCACTCATATTCACTACTGCTTTTGTTGTTAGACAAAAATATACCATGAGCCCATGTTTATGTAAATGAAATGATTGTTGCAAACGTTTAGATCACATGAACCACTAAACTGACTTGTAACCAAGTAGTAGAGGAGGTGGAGATTGAAGCTACGCAGCTGCTTTCTTCTCTGCTGTGATGACAAAGCTGATTAGGGGCTTCACTGCTGTTGAAAACACATTAGGACACTGTAAATGGTAAGTGATCATTTGTGTCCCTCACTATCTTTGATGGTGGTTTGACTGATTGAATCACAGTTTGTCTCCAAGATGCGCTGCACCCCATTCACACCTGTACTTAGCACTGTCTACTCAGGATCACTGAGAACGCATGTTAATGCTAAATGTCACCTATAGTCAGAAAACTGGGGGGAAGAAGCCCCCAGGGTAATGCCCCCCCCCCCATCCCCACCTCCCCTCTTATTCTCTCCTGATGAGAAGGCCAAATCTAATCTTGACACATTTACTGAATTACTATGGTCTAATTAATTCTGAAATTTCATCTGGTTCACTGCATTCCTGGGATTTATTGCTCCGGAAACCTTTTGGGGTCAGTAAAGCTACAGTTCCGTCATTGGAAAATGAGTGATCTAGGCATTTATACTAATGCTTAAAAGAAAAAAAATTCAGCCTAAAATTTTCAACAACAATAATAAAACAATAAATGCATTTGCATAATATTACATAATTAATTTAATCACCATAAGTAAGTTAACAAACAATGAAATTGTTCTATTTTACAGTTATTTGTATGTTGTCATTTTATTAAAATGAAATAGAATCATTAAGATACAGTCAAGTCAAAGTTTGTTTATATAGTGCTTTCTTGGTCCAAGCCCACATGAGCAAACCAATGGTGAGAGTGGCAACTCCCTAAGAAGAAGAAACCTTGAGGGGAACCATGACTCAAAAGGGGAACCCATCCTCCTCTGGTTGACACTGGATAGTAAACAGTAATAATATACACACAGATATGGGTCTCAATATTATTTGAAATATATATGTGTGTTCTTTGAACTTTGCTAAACAGCAACATTGAAAAATACTAGAAGTGATTTGGTATAGAGATTATACATTCAAACCTAGAGGATAAAGGGGGGCTTGTTACCCCAGGTAGTGTGGACGTCCTGCCCAGATAGTGAAGAGAAATGCATGTTTTAAAGTTTGGTTTTGTGTTGAAACTAAATTTTATACTGTGACGGTTTATTCCTCCTAACTGTGTGTAGGTTTAGAAATCATCATTCTGATTCACGTTAGCATCACAGTAAACAGAAATTGTTCTTATTTTCTGTAAATCATTTTGTTTCATAAATTTGGCATCTACCTGTTTACCTTGTGTTAAGTTAAAGACGTCTTGTTGAAATTTGTTTTTAACTTGCCTTCGTTTAATTGTATAACTTTAAAAAACAAGTAACACAAAAGTAACAGAAAGTAATGAGTTTACATCACTTTAAAATAGTAATCCTTTAGATTAGGTCACAGAATAACTGATCATCAGTGATCTCTACCAGAATACATTGTTAAAGTAACTCTCCCAACTTTGTAACTACAACTGAACAACAGAGCAAAATGAAAGGAACTACTCTCAAACCTAGAGACCTGGCTACTCAGGCTAACCTACGAAACGGTGACATAGTTCAGCTCACCACATGTGCAGAGCTCAGAGAATGGTGAGGAATGTGCCACAAGCTAAAGGTGCCATTAAGACTCAATTGCATGGCACATTGGTTTGTACAAATAAACCTTAAGGACCATGGATTAAAGGCCTCGGGACATTGAGGGTCATGACTTCAGAGTGAGAACAAAGGTGGAGGTTTTCTGGATCCACTCATTTCGACAAGTCTGGAAATCACTAAAAACTACTAGCTTTGATATTTCTTTGGATTAATCCATCAAGGGTGATGGTCTTCTAAACACTAATTACAAGAGAATCATGTTTCTGAAGCATAAGAAAGCCTTTATGAAGCTAAAATGAGATAGAAATTACACAAGTAAAGGACCAACTTGTTCTTTACCCCAGGTGGAGGAGTGCTCTAATGATAAAATCAGAAAAGTAGTGATACTGGCTGTAATGCTCTTGCCCCTTGTTTACATCTTTTCTCCATATACCTCTCAAATGGAGTCATGTCTGGTCCACTCATTCACTAAGCCTAACCTGGTGTGCATAGTCATCCTGCTGAACTAGTAATTGGTGCCATGTGCACTGACCCGAGACAGCAAGCTTGACTTTTTTTAAGCAAGAATGACACTCAGCAGAAAGACAAACAGAAAGCAGAGTGATAGATTTCCCTCTCTGCCTTAGTCTTTCGACCCCCACATTTCTGCCAGTAGCCAGAGAAATCCAGAGGGAATGAAAGCATCTCTTTCTCCCAGCAAGAGGAAAGGAATGACTTCACTTTTGTCTGAGGACCTTTCTGTTAATGGCCCCCAGCTTCCTCACTTAAATATAGTTGGAACTGTTGTATCAGAACAATTAATCACATCTACCTGGAGACTTTCCTTCCCACTTTTGGACACAATCGGATGAGGGAGACGTTTAGATCATGCAGGTCATTTTGAATTCATGCATGACAAAGCTAAAGTGTCTGCTGTGAATTTACAGAGCCTTTCCTGTGAGGTCATCCATCCAGCGCTCTAAAGGATGAGAAAGGGTTTGGGTATTTCATAATTGCTTTTAAAGAGCCACTGATATTGGAGATTTTCAGCACTTTGGTAACATCATAGACACATTTTCCTCTGTGCTATTTATGGTGATTTCTTGACTTACTCTTTCCAAGATTAAAGTTCAGCCTCCTCAAAGACTCCTGGACCTGCAGAACATCCGTTTCGGGAAGCGGCATTTCTCTCATTGTCCATCTGTGCAGAAGCTAGACAATGATTCATGTCCAGAAACAGCACGATTGTTCCTGTTGGATGTTTTGTGAAGTTGCTGTTCAGGATGATGAAAGGGAATGTCTAGTAGGGAAGACATTGATGCCTGTAGGTTGCTGTGGAAATAGTTACCCTAGTCTAGAGCTTTTCAAATGAAATAATGGTTCGGAAGTAAAGGAAGGGACACCGATCTAGTATATCGCTAAAAGTGTAGAAAATTCTACGTGACAATCAAATGAACACAAACACAAATAATGAAAATGGTTGCAAAAAGGTGTTATAGATAGTGAAGCTAAAATGAGATAGAAATTACACAAGTAAAAGACCAACTTGTTCTTTACCCCAGGTGGAGGAGTGCTCTAATGACATAATCAGAAAGTAGTGATACTTAGTAGTAGACTAAATATTATCAGCATACCCATTTAAGGCTCCAGCATGCTGCTGCTTTTTGGACGGAAAATGGATTTTCAGATTATATTATTTCTCCCGACACTGCGTAAAACATTTATATGGAATTACCTTAAGTTTCTGACTGTCTCCAAAGCACACCTGAGTCCTATTACCTTACAACAGGGTCCTATTACCTTAGTCTCTGGAAATAGCACCCACTTAGCCTCCGGCATCCTAAGTCTCAAATGCTTTTTGATTACAGCCAGATGCCATACGGACTATGTGGTGCTCCTTCACTATAATTACAGATAAGTACACAATATTGTGATTCAAATAACTTTTTATGAAATAACAGTACTATGATTTCTTACTTCTGCTCCTGAGAATTTCACAATTCAGTGAGTGTAATGCTGGTCCACGCTTTCGGTCCTCAGACATGCTTGTGGTCTGTGGAAACCTTGGGGCATCATTTGGAAGTCAAGCCTGAGGGGCAGGTTTTGGGTCAGGTTCAAGCCAAATGTTCATGTACAACATTTGGCTTGGGGTGGGCTCAGGTTTGTTTTCTAATTAGTGATGTTTTTATGTAAGTAAATATATTTTTAGTTGACAGATGGTGCCAACTACACATCTTCTCTCTTTCACCCTCTCTCTATTTTTCTCTAGTAACATTATAGTCAATCCAAATAGCTCCAGAGTTTGAGGAGTGGGTGGATAAACCTCTGGAAAAAAAACAAGAATAAAGTTCAACAGTACATCAGTTTCGCTCACACCGTGGATAATGCGAAGGATATGTTGGGCTGGTGGAAAAGTTACAGATTGTTCCCATTGCTTGTTAAGTAAGGAATTCCATGGTAGTAAGAAGAAATTTAGCACAGTGGGGCTTACAGTTGATCAGAGGAGAGCCCCCTAATTTCAGGCTCCCCCAGCTTGCTAGCTGATGTACTGTAAAATTGCTTTCATGTGCAAATGCATGAGGATTAACAGAGAAAATTGTTACTCGCTTTTGTGAAATGAATTAACTGTAGGCCTAATCCCATTTCTTATTTTCACCCCTACCCCTTGTTTTTGAGTGTGACCTTGCCCCTTGGAACTGAGCTACAAGGGGTAGTGGTTGAAATCTTCCCCTATGAAATGGGACCCTCAAAAAAAAAACCTTTACTTCATTAACAGGCAGTGCTCTGTAGGCAACCCTGCCAGTCTGCAGTGACAGCAGAGGATGTATTAGGTATACCTGTTCAATTGTTTGTTAAAGTATTTAAAGTTTTTAAACTCACAAGGACTGAAGACTGAGCTACCCCCCCCCCCATACTCCACACACACAACTCTTTTGATGCTGTACTATCTGGATCATTGCTGCTACACTGTGTTTAGGTTTTTTTCTACCTCAGTAACTGCTGTGTTTATGTATGTCATCTGACTGTGTAACTCACAGATCACAGCATGTTAATATCTCTGCAAGTTATTCCACTACCTCATGTCCAGAATGAGTGCTGTGTCGGTGCTGCACTGTCCTGTCTGTTTACTGTGTCTAATGTCTGTTTAATTTATCATATTTATTGTTTCTAGTTAAATTTTTTGTTTGCACACCATGTCTCAACGTTCGCGCTTTGTACTGTTTGTTCCTTGTTGCACTGTGTTGTTCCAAGAGGAACGTAATTTCACTCCACTGTGTACTTGTACATAGATGGAATGATAATAAAAGCCTCTTGACTTGACTTGAACACAAATAGCTAATCAACCAATCACATGGCCGCAACTCAATGCATTTAGGCATGTAGAGGTGGTCAAGACAACGTGCTGAAGTGCAGGCCGAGCATCAGAATGGGGCAGAAAGGTGATTTAAGTGACTTTGAACGTGGCGTGGTTGTTGGTGCCAGACAGGCTGGTCTGAGTACTACTGGGATTTTCATGCACAACCATCTCTAGGGTTTACAGAGAACGGTCCGAAAAAGAGGGGGGCAATTATTTATTTCGCCCACCTCATTTCTTCAGTGATATGACGCTGAAGAAAACTCTATCACCAGAATCTTGTTTTTGGTCGCCTGCACAGCCGTTTTGCTGGTTTTATATATTTTTCCTCATAACACTGTTTGGAGCGTGCCTCTGAAAAACCTCCATTTGGAGAGCCATGTAGCCCTAAGACTTTGCCCTGCCTCTCTATTTCAACAAAAATCAGGACACCCTACCCCTAAACTGTGAACACACAAAACAGAGGGGAGTGAGGGAAGAAATGGGGTTGAGCCTTAGTCAGAAGCTTGTCTAAGTGGAACCTGCTTTGTTAGATAGAACCCAGATTTACTGCATCTCCAGAAGTGCATGTTCCTTTATGAGACATGATTAAGTAATTGCTTCAACCTCACTCGAGCATCTTAGACAACTCAGTAGTACAAGAATAATGTAGAAGTTGTTAGGGGGCCACCTAATCCTCCAAGCCCCAGGTGTAGGTTTGAGGTTTGGGCTTTTATTTCCTTCCCATCTAGCCTTGTTCAAAGGAAGCTTCTTATGCAATAAAACATACCTCTGTCTACAGCATGATATGCCATACAAGTCAGAACCTTTGAAGTGAAACATTGTTTTCCTTAATTTCATCAGGAATAAAAGCATGGCATCAATAAACTAGTCTAGAGATGCAATGTTCAATATAGACTTGTTGAGAATCCACAAGAGACATCATTAAACTGTGTGTGCCATCTGTATTTGCTCTCAGAGAGTCGGGTGCAAGTCCAGGCCGAGCAGCAGTATTGATTAACCTTCAAACAGTTCCTTCACTGCATCCCATAATTTAACTGGATCATTCCGTCACATTCACAGCTAACCCCCCTCCCCCCACCCCCACCTCTTTTCTTTTGGAGAGCAGTCCATGGCTCCAGGCCTGTGCTTTTAAAAGCTCTAAGATTTGGAGCAGAACTACATCAGCTGGGTCACTTTACTGTTGCCATCCCACTTATGTAAAACTCCAAACGCTAGTCTTTAATGCCAGCATAATAGCAGTATCGTAGCCTTTGGCTATGGGCGTTGTAAACAGGGCCTAACAGAGTTCCCCGAGGAACATTTGGGGCAGTTCACTTGAAGATTTGAGGAGATTTCAAAGTGAAGCAACCACTTTTGTGTTCATGTTCAGAAACTAAACAGCCTCTAAGACAAGCTTTGTACACAAAGATTTAGCATCTGAGCTTTGTAACTTATTCATCCCAGAGATATTTGATAGGCCTGCTGGTTCTGCAGTGTGGGAGCTGGCTTATTTGTGGAGCTGGCATGGCTTAAAACCTTTAACTGCAGGCCTATTATTTTGGAATTAAGACTTACTATTTCATAACTACTATTACATTCCATGCTTCACATATAAAAATGCATCATTTCATAGCAACAGTTTTCAGAGCATTGGCAAAAATTCCATTCAATCTAATGAGGAATTACAGTTCAATTCTGTACTTGAGTTTTTGTCAAAATAGGGAAATATAGGCCCAGTCACAATTATTTTTACCCCTTACTCCTTGTTTTTGACTGTCGCCTTGCCCTTTGGAACTGAGTTAAATGGGGTAGTGGTTGAAATCTTACCCTATGAAATAGGACCCTCAAATAAAAAAAAGAACATTACTTCATTACCAGGCCATTAGCACTGCTCTGTAGGTGACCTTGCCAGGCTGCATTGACAGCCGAGGAGGGCAGAGTTCAGCAACCTCACTGCTGGACTTTAGTTAAAGTTAGGACATCATATGCTTTGAAAGAGGGGGGGCTGTGACAATTACTTATTATTGCCTACCCATAATTCTTTGGTGAAATGAAGCTGAAGTCAGCTATTCCACCTTAAATGGAGCCAATCCACATTAAATGGAGCAGCAGTTATATTCTGGTACTTCAGGCATTACCTTTATATATGTGGAAACGACATTGAAGAGGGGAAATGAGATTGGGCCATAGAGTGTGTTTTTAATCCTTTTGAACCAAGTATCTTGCCAGATATCCATTCTGAGAATTGGGCAACGTCCTGTTAAACTCATTCAAATTGGGCGTTACAGCGCATGTATGTGCACATTGGCCAGATTTAAACATGTACTACCACATTTCCTATCACTGTGTAAAAGATGCATGATGCTTCCTTTGTTAGATGTACTGTGATTTCTTTTTGACTGAGTGTAGAAGTTCATTCAGAGCCCATTTCAGATCAGTAAGTAAGTGTTATTGACTGCCTTTATCAGTGTTTAAAAAGTAGCTCTTGATATGTATTATGATATGATGATTGACACTTATTGTGCTATTTATCCTTTTGCTGATTAAAAATGCACAAACTAAATATAAATCTACGAATTTTTAGATTCCAACAACAGCACTAAGAAGTCACTTTATTAACCCCTGACATGGCGAGGGTCTGCCACCAGGCCCAAAGTGTTGTTACACACTTCCATAACCAAAGAATAGCTCAAACAGTTTGCATTGAAGTCCCCGTATTTACTGAAAAAAAGCCTAATATGTAATCCAACTGGGAATTTAAGAGGTTAACAAAGAAACGCAGACTGATCAGGAGAAATAGCCGTGTTTTGAGGTTAATGTAAAATCTTTAATTTGTATATATGTGTATTGTACGTATGTTAAAGGTCACACTGTTAAAATAGATGACATTTTTGTCATATAATGGAGCAAACTTGTCACCCTTTCGACTACTTTTGACAACAGCTATAATACTGAAGTCTATTTCATTAGCTTAGCATTTTAACCCACCTTAAACTGTATTTAGATTAAATAGCATTTTTGCTGGCGTTCTTTAAAGCATGGCCAATTCACAACTGTTGCTACTAAAGAATACAGAAAGCATGGAAGTCCTTTGCACTTTAAGCATGTAGAAATGGTTGGTGAAACCAGTATGTATTCAAGGTTTGCACTGTTTGCATCTCCTTACTGACATTTACAGAAACTTCTACTTTCACACTCAGTATGACTTTGTGAATGCTCTAAGAGAACAGCATTACAGCCTCAACTCAAGACTCTTCTCAAACTTTCGTAACTGATGCTGGAGGCATTTTTCCCTCAAACTTTGCACCACTGAATCCTTGCTGCAGCAGGGGAGCAGCAGAGGATCACGATGTACTGCTGATCTGCTGATCTAACCTATTGATTGTTGCTGTTCACATGAGAAATCATCAACAAGGTTACAGGGAAGAAGAAGCAGTTTAGCTGTGAGATATGAGCTGTAATACCTAGAGAAACACACTATGGGTGAAGAATACAGTTCACAAAATCTCTCCAGCTAGTCAAAATGTCCAAATAAAAAGTGAATATTTTATATTATATACACAGAATATAACCATGCCTTACATATTAGATTAACTACCAACTCAATTAGGAAGTGACAGTCAACCAATCTCAATTTCATCTACAATAAATAGGACTAGTATTGTGAGAAAAAACATCTGGTTCCATTGACTTGCATTAAAAGTAAAGTATGTTTTTCCTGCTCCTGTAAAACTATCATTCTGAAGATACAGGGTACCGACTGCAGTGATATATATTTATATATGGTCAAAACTTTGAACAGTTGCATTTTTCTTTTTTTAAACCTGGCACCGTCTCAGTCCCACACCACGGTCCCATGCAAACTCAGTGAGTAAGAGCAAGGCTGGTGGGATCTTTTGTCTCTGCATTTAGAATAATGAAAAACCGGTGCTGATAATCAGCTGAGCGGCGACGTCATCGGGGAAGCCCTGACCTCAGCCAAGCTGAACAAAGCCTGGCTAGGGGGAGCCCAGCTGCTGGGAACAGTGATCAATTGTCCCAGTGCTGCTGTACCCAGAACTCAATGAACTCCTGCAGCCTCCTGCCGAGAGTTCGCTGATTCAACTGCAACGCATCCGAATGTGGTTTGAATGGGTCGGATGTTTGAGGTGTTGACCCCAGCTCCTCCTGCGCAAGAACACGCTTTGTGACTGCAGTGAGAAGCGGAGTCATTTCCTCCTTTGAAAATAACTCCTGAATGCCACTCATTCTCATCCCATTTTGGATGAGAATGAATTAAGGTAATTAGTAGTAGGCGGAAATTGGAAACCTGAGAGAGTAGGAAAGGGAGAGAGAGCGTGAGGAAAGTTCAATGCAGGTTACTGAACCAATTCATTCAAATTGTCGCTTTCAATGTGTCTGATACAATGGATTCATGGCACCTCTTCTATGGGTGATGAGCTTCAGTTTAACGAGTGAGCCTAAAGTCCACTACTTTGAAATCTAGCCACGGTAGACAGAGTTTCAGTGTAAACTACATAAAACAGATTGTTTATAATATTAAATGCTATGATCTAGTTTTTTTGCCCAAACGCATCTGTTGTTGAGTGTGTTGAGTATTGGCCAATGATTAGATTGTTGTGGCTTCAGAGCTAATAATACCACCACACGTCTTAAGTAAGGTCATTAATACTGCAGTTAAATTACTGCATCATTAGCATGTGTATGTCACACTGTGGTCTAACATTTTAGTGACTTTTTAGTCAAATTTAAGCACCTCTATGGTGATTTTGTTATGAGTACCTCTTTTTTATTAAAAGCTTAATGCAGGGGTCGACAACATGCAATTGCTTTAACTGCCCTGTTTTTTTTGTTTTTTTTTTTGATAAAAATGAAAAAAATCCTCTTTTGCAGTAAAATAAAGCTCTGTTGATAATCCACCGTTTTAACATTAAATGGTCTTAAACGTTGTTAATATATAACTGCTTCTTGTTCACTGGCATCTTGTTTGAACTATCCTCAGATAATTACATTTACATGGCATTTGGCAGATGCTCTTATCCAGAGCAACTTACAACGTGATCATTTTACCCAGGTAGGCGCCGGTAGCCTAGGAGTCTTGACTTTTATTGGTATATAGTGTAGAGATGTGGAGTGAACCCCAGTCTACAGCGTAGAAGGAAGAGGTGATACCCACTACACTAAGATGTGAGAAAGTGGCAGTAGCTGAACTAAATCTAAAGCATAAAGCAGAGCAAAGTCTGTGTTTTCATTTATATTGTGTTTTTTAGCCTGCACTAGGACATTTGCACACACGGAGACATATTTACAGCAGAGATGGGATAACTGACATAAAATGTTGTGGTTCCCAAGGTAGGTTGATTTCTACTGAAAAGACAAAACGGCTCTTCTTAACGTTTGGGTTGCCGACCTCTGGCATATTGGAATGTACTCTGAACTGATATGTTTAAGGGTTTTCTGGAATAGTTACATGAAAAGCATTTTAGCATTTTGTAGTGTTGTGAAAATGCTATGAAAAACATGCACACCGTAGCCTGATCCTTCCACTCTGTGTTGAGCCCGCAGCAGCAGCACAGAGCAGCACCGAGCAGCACCACCAGTAAAGAAGAGATACTTCGGCTTTCAACCACTCAGGACTCAAGAGTTAAAGATGTGGTGGGAACATTTACTGCATGGTTTCATTGGCATATAATTTGCAGTAAATTGCGAAAATAGACTTGGGACATAGCAGTCATTTATTTCACATTTTAGGTGTCCGTGTTTCAGAGGAGAACCCTCAGGGCCTTCTAGTCCTTCAGAGAAAGCCTAATGAGTTCAGGGAACCAAAAACAAGCCTGTGTTTAAACTCTGAAAGTTTTAAAGTACTAGATTCATTTCATTGTTCAGTTTGTGTTGGAAGCAAAATGGTGACCTTCTTGAAAACACCAAACAGAAAATTATCCCATCACTGGATCCAATCGGGTATCACTACTTAATATGTTACAATGTGATATTTTTAAAAGGTTAAAGTGTGAACAGTTATCTTTGCATTTTATAAAATTCTAATGAAAGACTACAATCTTTTAAAACAGATGACAAGAATTTTCCTTAAATCAATCTGATGAGCAACTGCATGTAGACTCAAGATGGTAACTCTTTACAGTCCCTTAAGTTCCAAGTATTAACTAGGTATTCGTCAGGTACAAACTCCAAAGTACTAGATAATTATGTTGGGGTAAAATGGTCCACAGTACAGAATCATTATTTTGGGTAAAAAAGTATCAGGTGGTAATATACAGGGTGGGCCATTTATATGGATACACCTAAATAAAATGGGAATGGTTGGTGATATTAACTTTTGTTTGTGGCACATTAGTATATGGGAGGGGGAAAACTTTTCAAGATGGGTGGTGACCATGGGGTCAGATCGGGAGACCTTGGGGGCCATTCAACTGGCCCATGACGACCAATCCACTTTGGAAGCTGGCACGTTCCCTGAGTTTTTCCAGCAAGATGGTGCACCACCACATTATGGGTGTCAGGTCGGAGCATTCCTAGATGAACAGTTTCCTGGAAAGTGGAGTGGTCGTCGATGGGCCAGTTGAATGGCCCCCAAGGTCTCCCGATCTGACCCCCTTAGACTTTTATCTTTGGAGTCATCTGAAGGCAATTGTCTATGCTGTGAAGATATGAGGTGTGCAGCACCTGAAACCCTGAAACTACGGATACTGGAAGCCTGGCATTTCTTCTGCGTTGTTGCTATCAGTGTGTGAAGAGTGGGAGAAGAGGGTTGCGTTGACAATCTAACACTATGGGCAGCACTTTGAACACATTTTATAAGTGATCAGAAACTTGTAAATAACTCATGAAAGAATAAAGTTACATTAAAACCAAGCTGTTTTTAATTGTGAAATTCTCAATAAGTCTGATGTGTCACATTCCCATTTTATTTAGGTGTATCCATATAAATGGCCCACCCTGTACTTTTAAAAGTCTATACCCAAACTACAAAGAGACTTACATGGTATATGTCCATTTATTGCCTAGAAACAACAATGAATCTGAGCTCTTAAAGAAAGCAATGACTATGTTTATGCTCAATGCTCACAACCCTATTCCTCCTAATTGTTAAGAAATATTTTACTGTGTTCTTTTTCAGCTTAATAGCTAGAACATGCGAGCAATTTCATTGCAATTTAGCTAGACTGACTTGGTACGTACAATCAGTTTAGCCAAAATAATTACACAGCAACCTCTGAGATTGTACTACCTATGAGATTGTACTAATACCAAGAACTTGTATCTAGTACTTTGGAATTTGTCCCTCATAGTGACCTGGTTAATACCTAGAACTTGTGACTGCCAGCGTTCCCCACAAAATTTGACATTTCTAAATCAAATTGACAGGTTATGAAAAGCATCTATTCAAAAAATTTATTTGCATGGATTGGATTGTGCTCAACGAGAGAAAGAGGGCGAGAGAGCCTGGGAAAGGGCCTGCTGAGTTTGTTCCTGTTGTTGACTGGGATTGGATCACTTCCCTCTAGAGTTCTGCTACTGCAATCAGACAGAACAGACAACCTTGCATAAATCACGCTCCGTCCTGCTCAATGTCATACACACACCTTGTTGTCAACCACACAACCTTGCTTACGCATGACCAGACCATGCCTGAATGACAACAGAAGGACAGACAGCCTTTCCAATAGAAATGTAGAAAACAGTTGCGCTTCTATCATCACTGAACTCAGGATCAACTGCAGAGCAGCATTTGGTTAAGGTAAACACAGTTTACAGACTGGAAAGTCTGAGTGTTCTTTCAGGCTCACCAACATGAGCTGTCTGTCCTCCACATATGCTGCCATCATGTATCTCAAAAGTTGACACTGGAAGGCAGGTGGAGGGGTTGGTTGAGTGTAGCTAGCCCTAGGGGTTGAAGAGTATAACCAGCTATAATGGTTTAAATTGGTAGTCTGCTACCAAATAGCATCCAACAATTCAAAATGACCCTTTTCTGATGTAATAAAACATTTTCCAAATAATATTTTAGTCTCCATTTCTTTGTTCTATTGCACTGATTCTTTTTCCAGTGATTCTTTGTTCTCCAGTGCACGTCTCTTGGTTTTTACATCACTGCTTACAGTGGACCCACTCCAACAGGTTTTTTGTTCATCAATTCATAATTCATTAAATATAAACAGAGTGAAATAATAATAAGTTCAATTTATGTACTGCCTCAGTAAACATCAACTAGTCTCATGAAGGTCTGGAAGATTTTTTTTTTCCACGTAACATTGTGTATAAGCACAGCTTTTTACATGGGCTTTATATATTTTTATAGGCTCTGTTTCTCCCACTGCTTTCTGCTGCAGGTCATTTATGTCTTATATCAAAGTTCACGCCTGCACTGTACCTTCTGTACTGGTGTGCTCAATCATGTGCTTTACGAAAGTGTCAAAGTGCTAGACTTTCCTGAAGTCCTCATCGAAGAGGTTTTGAGCTTCATATAGAACAATAACAGCACTACAACTCCAACAACTGCATGTTCCACAAAAATAGCAAACCTGTCCACACTTGTGGTCATAAGGAGGACACACTTTTGATAAATTAAAAAATGAGCCAATAGGACATTGAGACAGGCCTTTAGTATCGCAAGACCTTATCACACCAACATCCAAGGGGCAGCTATGATTTTTGGGCTAAACATGGGTGGGAACAAGTGAATGTGAAATTTCAAAATCATTCCAGTGCCTTGTGATGGCAAAGCTCAAAGTAGGGGGAGATGGTTCACTAGTCAACATTGTCTGATGGACAACCAAACTGTCATTAGCCCATGCATGTAATATAAGTTAGTATAGCTGAAATGTCCTAACCAAAAACTCTAATCAAAAAAGAGATGATGTCATAGGGATAGTGATAAAAGCTGGGATACCATTGGCTATGTGTGTCCTCTGACTTTTTGTGGGTGGTTTTAGTGTTGGGATACCATTGTAAGCAGTTTAATCTAGCACAACAATTTCAATGACCTGCTCTCAGATGTATATTTTCTAATTACAAGATCATGTCTGGCGTCTCAAGACTACAGAATATTCTAGAGGATTAAGGAGTGGGATCCATTGGCTGTTGGATCTAAAGTGATGATACTGATTAGGCAAAACTCAACATTTCATTAACTGACACAGGGAAGTGCCAAACAAACCAAAAACCCCATGTAACCTAGTTTTGGTGTGACCCAAGTCTAGGACATATACATGTGGCACTGAGCAAATCCTGTTGAAACATATAGATGCTAAAGCTGCAGGTCCTACAATACCTCCATGGTTAAAACTGGCAACTTGGTTTATGAAAGGAGTCCTTCAGAAGAACCTGGAACAGAGCACAGAGATAAGCTTAGTGAAATGTGGCTGCCAACGAAGGAACCTGTACAGAAGCCAGTTGGCACTGCAAGCCCCTTCTCTGTTACCATAAGATACAGAGTCTCAAGATTTCAGTCTTGATATCGGGGAAATATATTTCAACGCTCCTTCCCTGTAATCAACCAGATGCGGTTAATGTCGCATCCAATGCAGCAGAGGGCAGTAACATCTGCGGAACAATGACAGTGACAGAACCTCACCACGTCAAGTGAAAGAGAAAAACACGACCCCTCTAATTATCAGTCCATTGACCCATATCTAATAGGATTTGAACTGTCCAAGACTTCCATTATAATCCCACTCTCGTTTGCTTTCTCGTGGCGTGCAATGAATATCCTTTTCTGCTTTTGTCTGTTAAATGTCCATATTCCTACCACATACCTTATCTGAACACACTGCTGCAATTATCTGGTGTTAGACAGTGAGGAGCCAGCCATGGCTTGATTCCTGTGCTGAGATTAGAGAAGCTATAGATTGTATTCAAGGGTTAAGTTAGGACTCTGGAGATGGGAAGCACTACGTTTTCCATAGCTGTCTCCAACGTGGGAATATATAGAGTTGTCAGCACTGATCTCATGAAAATGTGATTAAACTTATTAGCCTTTCTGTCCTTATTTGTCAGTTTTGGCATAAAAATTAAAATAAAATATGATCTAATTCTTTTCTGACAAAGTCAAAGTCACAGCAAAAACTAGGAAAATGAACTGCTGCAAATAACAATGATTCCCCTCTGTGCAACAGTTCACTGCCAAGTGTCCAATGCCATCCAATCACATTTGGAAATATTCTTTGCACACTACAGTACCAATTAGCATAGAGGGAGGGTAAAACAAACACTATTGCCTTAGAGATGCTGGTAAACCTTAGAAACACTGTCATTATGATCACTTCAGCTCACAGAGGAAAAATACATAACTTTTTCTGGTCAAAGCTGCAGGATTGAAATTTGAAGATGTGTCCAGAATTGTTGGAGAACACACAACAATGTTGGAATCCAAGCTGAATAAAGGATAGAGCTATTTTGTTGAATTCCTTCACAGCTACTAGGGTATGATAACATCAGCTCTCTATCAAGATCTATATCAAAATGATGGATATATAAAAATGCTATAAAAATACAAAAAACTAGTTGGAGAATGTGTAAACACTCTCAGGGGGTCATACCATGGTCTGTACTGACTCTGCAGACGTTTCCACAACCACCAGCTCCACTGAAAGAACTTTGCCTCAAGCTCAAACACTGGGGTCTGCTGCAAAAGCTCTTATTCTTAGACTTGGCCATCGTTGTTATTGGTTTAGTGGAAGCGACAACATGCAGCAAGTAAATGAGAGAGCAAGAAAATGTGAAAACAGCCTATTTAACCTTGTTGAGCTGTTGAAGCTTGAAGCTAATTAGCTATATTAATCTAAACAGACAGATGGCAAAACAGTAGGTTAAATATCATAGTTATGCTGTCACATTTCATAAAAAAAAAAAAAAAACGCACAACATCAAGGAACAGGACTGCTGTATGAACAGATGTTGGATCACAACTGAAGAAGCAAAATGTAAGTGGCAAGTTGGTTTTGAATAACTTGACAGCATAAACAACGGCAAATAATCTAGATTATGTAACATAATTTGCAACTTTATGTACTTAAATGTTTAATTTAAAAACACTTGATCATAAAAGAGCAGGAATGATTTAAGAGATATTTACATGATTGTAAAAACTGCTAGAGTGTAACTAGGAGGTTATGCCACCATGTGCAACAGCAGAACATATGAACTTTGGGGGAGCGTTAGTCCAAAAAAAAAAAAAAAAAAAAAAAAGCAGTATAAAAGTTGTCAGATGGTATTTGCACACTAGTGTCATCTATAATTATCAGTGCTGCAGGAACATGTCAAATATCTGATAATCTAATACGTACTTCTTAACTTTCCCCTAATGCCTTATGCAATACTGCCAAAATCCATATTGTTCCTCCAGATCTGAAAACTGCTGAGTTAGTCTCCTGCTGCAAAACCAATTAAAATCAATTTCTAAAATTTATCAAGGTGGAAAGCTGACTTATTAACCAGATTTCATAAGGTTACCCTAAATGTGTAGCCAGCTAACTAGCTCACCTTGCTAGAACCAGTGCTGCAAAGACAGACATAGCAAGCTTTTACCAAGTGAACTGCTGAATTCAGAACAACAAAGCCACAACTGTTAGCTAGGCTAGCTAGCACTAGCTAGAACCAAGATTTTTGTCAAACTAGCTCGGTTTTCTAGAACCACAAGTGCAAAAAAACATAGTGATAAGGCCAAGTTAGCTAATAGCGAGCTAATGAGTGGGTATTAGCATATCCAGTTAGCTTAAACTGCAAAACAGTCTTATAAACAACACGTGGCTAACAACTGGTTTACAGCTTCATCAGCTCATTTAACACTCAGAATGAAAACAACTTAATCAAATGGAAAGTTCTGTTTCACCTTCTCAGTGAGCTTTTATGAAACTTACCAAATTGCACCTTTTCTGCTGCTTTCACAAACTCGTCAGGCAGCCATGACACATGAACACTTGTATTTATTTTCACCTCTCTGCTCCCCATTGTCAGTTGTGAAGCCCCCGGGTGGAAATAGACACCGTTTCTGTCAGCGTGGTTTATCATGTTGGAACATTAAATGGATTTCATAAAAAAAAAAAGTACTGGAAACGATTTACTTTCCATCAAATTATGGTACTGGAGTTTAGCTCCATTGACATAAAGGTGCTCTGCTCTGGTGGGTTCTGGCCCAATTTAACCACCAGCTACAGTTTTTCCAGACACTGTCAGCACACAACATTACATTTCAGCATGTTTGAGTATCAGGTTTAAGGTGTTGTTTTAGGGGAGACATTGATTAATTGCTTCATTAAATGATGAAGAGGTGCTCATGCACATGATGTTCTTACTTGTAGGTGCTCACCGATGGAGCTGCAATGAACCTAAACGTGCCTGATGCCTGCTGTGAACATGCCTGCACTCACAACACCCGCCCCTTTGCAGAGCCTACGCACAGTTTTCTCCCTCACACTAATTCATTCATATGATGAATTGATTCTGATGAAAGCATTCAAAGTTTTCCATATGCCCCACACAGCGTGAGGCCTCTGATTGCCTTCGCCGCTCATTGATATTATTACCCTCGCTAACGAGCCCTTGTAGGCCCACTCCATTCGCTTTGCTTCCCGATTTTTCCCAAGAACTCACTTAGAATACATGGAAACTAGAAATGTGTTTTTAATAGGATGTGATGATTGTGGTGATTGATTTTCATAATGAATAAAGACATCAGATTAGCAATGCCCATTATCTTGTGTCTTGAAGGTTTGTAGGATGATCGGCTTTTTATTGGAAGGAAATGGGACTCTAGTCGTGTGTAGATGGCGTCTCTGGATTGACCATTGCCATCACCTACCTATTAGCAAGCTAACTTCTTGGCTTAATTGGCATGATCCATAGCCAGCTAGCTGAGTTTGTAGGATTAGTAAGAGTCCTGATTTAACCCTCTGGGGTCCACAAACTCACCTGTATGTCAAATTTGATGTTTCTATATTTATGTTTCTCTTTCTTTGTGATAATACAGCACAGAAATACAGTTGACACATTTCCTGAATCTGCAGAGTTGCTCTTTTCATTCCGTCTTATCTGACATCTACTTAACTCACATTCAGAGTTATGAGGCTATGAAGAGAGTTGAGATACATTTCATCTGCCCCTCACTTTGCGTAATTGGTAGATGTGTGTGTCTGGCTACATTGTGTGCGAAACAGAAATGGAAACTCAAGAAATCACAAAAAAACTTACCCATGAAGCCAGAAACCCTTTATTCTTCATTCAGTTGTCATTGGAGACACATGTGAAATGGTGTGCAAAGAGTTTACAGCCACTGAAGTTGCTGCAGTGGCTTTGGAAAGGGGTGACGAAGACAACTGAGCATGTTGTTGTGAAATATATGGCTATCATGTTATATGTAAGTGCTTTTAAAGGTGAATTTAAGAGCATATTGCTATTGTTGGAAGAAAACCACATATCTCCTCTTTTGACACTTTTCAGTCTTTGACATTATTTGAAATTGCCCACTTCTCTTTACACTGTGTGTAAATGTCATGATGAATAGACTAAAAGAAATGACCAAATTGGTTCTATTGACTCACATTAAAATGAAAGTAGGTTTTTTCACCAAAAGCAATATGCAAAAATCAATAAAAGCCCTTTCAGCCCAGAGTGTTAAATAAACGAAGAAGTAGAAAAGTACATAATTGCACCTAGAAACAGTTTTAACAGCCATCTTGAAACTTGAATTTATCTGTATTTTTGACCATAGATAGCGGTATGTCAGTGTCAGAATCAACATCACCAAGACTATTTGGGTTTACATAAGAATTCAATTCAACTGAGGCAAATATGTGATGTAGAAATATAGTTTTAGATATTGAAATGAGTTGCACAAAGCTTTACCTCTCTAGAAAAGGAATATTAGCTCTCTGGAAGATACCTACACATGCAAACTACTGAGAATGCTCATCTGGGCTTCAATAGCTTCCTGTAGCAAAATATAAATATGTAATTATTTTAAACAAATATATGATATAGTCCATTTTGGAGAGACTGTTCAAGCAGTGACCTCAGATTAGTTCAAAGAATGTTCTTTCAGTTACTTGAAAAAATCTCATTAAGATTTGGTTGTATCAGCAGTTAAAGTACTTAAGAGATATTATAAAATAAGTCCTCAAATTTTTCTACAGTTTGACTGAGAGGGACAGTTATGCTACTAATGTACATTTTGATGTGATGTCACTAGAAATGAACCTGGAAGCAGGCAGTAGCACTTTCTGTTGTCTTTGCTCTGCTCCTCAGCCTTTATCTCCAGACAGAGAAGCAATCAGCAAATGAACTCCACCTGTGCTGCATTCAGACAGCTTGAAGCTGGAGTTGCCTGACTAATTAGTCCAAATTCCCTGGGCTGGTCTGTCAGCTCTAAGAAGTCATCCACCACACTGTGGGGACTAAGGAGGAAGTATGTGTATATTTTGAATTTGCCAGAACATGCATCAGATATTTCTAAGCATTGCCATCTCATAGTAGAGCCTTCATCATTAAACAGAAGTCTAATGTAATAGAGAAAGTATGCATTTGTTTTTTGGGAAAGTCGTTTTGAGAAAATATGCTATTATTTTGACATAATAAATCTAATTAAACACAGTAAGTAAAAGGTTTGAAAAATCAGATTATTAGTTTGAGATACCAAATGATTAGTCTGACCTTGTGAGTCACCCCTTTGAGATACTGAGTGATTTTTAAGAAAAGAATTATTTTGAAGTTGCATTTTACTTGATAAAATGAAGTTGTTATTTTGCAATAGTAAATCAACTTTGACATAGTAAGTCATAGTAAGTGAAAAGTTTGGGAAACTAAGTCACTGTTTTGAAGTATTAACTCATTATTTCAACTTTACAAATCATTATTTTGAGATAAAAATCATTAATCTGACACAATATGTCATTATTTTAAGATACTAACTCGTTACTTTAAGAAACATAGTGATTATTTTGACATACTATGTCAAATTTTTAAAACTGCATTACCATTTGAAGATACTGCTGGCAGAAGCAGAGAGCAGAATTTTGAGTGAATTCTTCTGCTTGTTTTAATAAACTATAAGACAGAAATGATTGATTGAATTACACCATATATTTATTATGAACAATTACTGTGACTTCTAAGGGTTAATGTTGAACAACAGTAGCTCCGAAACTCAAAAATTTACCCCCTCTCAGTAACCAGGTCATTCGCACCATCTACAGTATTTCATAGATCCATCTTAACATCTCCTCGACACGGTGGAAGAACTATAATAATGTACCCAGCCATGAGGATTCTCAGACACGCGACCCAGACTGTGCTCCAGCTCCTGCTTTATGGGTCACTCTATTAGTGACTGCACCTCTGAATGAGAAAGAATTCTCCAGTCTAAGCACAAACATGTCCACGGCTGCTCTGTGGAGCTGTTAAACACAGTGCTGAGGGTGGAGAGGGAAGAGCAGGTCAGGCACTAAGACGCAGGGCCTTGCTGTGAACCACAATGGAACTGGGTCATTCCCTGGGGCTCGTTCAATACATAATTATGCAGAAACGCCTCAGTCTGGCCACTGTCCTCACTGCCTCTGCTACACACGCTCTGAGCACTTATGACTGAAGGGGACACTTCTAAAAAAGGTCCAGGTGGCAGCTCTTGCCCAATTAACAGCCATTACCTTTAAACCATTAATGTTAGCATGCACACTACTGGATGAGTCTGACTGTATTTCTCACTTTATCACCATTTTCGTCATAATTGCTTGCAGGCATGGTATGTTCTGTTATTGCACTGGAGAAGTTTAACTGCTGAGGCTTACTATGGAAGGTCATTTCTGCTTGGGAGAGGAAGAATCATCCATGTTCTCCTTTTGTGTTTCTGCTTGCAGTATAACAAAATATTGATGTATTGGCTTAATATTTTTAAATAATTACACTGAATTATTTTTTAAAATATTAACCTAATATATCAAAATATTTACAACCCCTAATAATTTAAACACTGTATTTAAATGAAAAAACGTTTTTATTTTTTTTTGCCCATTTTGTATTTGATGCCAGCAACACAAAAATCTCTGTACTCAAGGCAGAACCCAGAAATGCCACCACCTTCTCTGGGTCCAAGCACATTTAAGATGGACTGAGGTGAAGAGGAAAAGTGTCCTGTAGTGTGAAGAATGAAATTTTTTGGAAATTGGGTTGAACTTATTTGCTTAATATAATGTAATGGTTTATTTTTGTCCAGATTTTGAGGTGCAATATCAAAAATACTGAGTTATCAAATGTCAAGAAAGTATTATTAATATTTTTTTTGGTGGGGGCGGTTTGGGAGATTGTAAGTCATGACATAATACCACATCCTTATTTATTACATCATCAATTTTTTTGTTAGATGTTTCATGGTCTTTGACAACAACACACAGACATTCAGAACCTCCGTGATACATGAAAACATAAAAACCTGGGGTGGGTTTTTTTTTTGGTAGTATCCACATATTGCAATGGCTTCTGGCTTACAAGGCCTTAACAAAAGCATTAGCATTTTTCCAATTCTGATGAATCAGTATTTTGAGGAAATCATCTTCATCATCGTCTTATAAATACAAGAAAAGGTTTATTTAGGGTGTTATCACAGAAGAAGTACTTGTGGTTTCCTAAGGAACTTGCAGCACATATGCAGATATTTCCTAACTATTGTCTGCTTATTAGTCAAGCTACATCTTCATAAAACAGTCTAGTACAAATACCATGGTCTGGTTTTGTACTGTTCATAAGGCAGAAGATCTAGAGCTGTTTATTTGGCATTAGAATATGTGTAAAAATCATACCTTATATACAAATACTGACACGCTTGTGACAGTTCATGCGTTTATATTAGCATTCTAACAATGTCTCCTCTTTACAAAGTAATAATTCTACAAATACAAATCAACATATCAAATCCTTTTCTAGTGAAATGTTCTTATTGCTGTTGAGCTTAGTGACTTTTTAAACTAGAACTAGAAATATGAGTACAATTGGCTCCTATTTGGGTCAGTTATTGTTTTTGAATGTGCAGAGGAGTGTGGCTGAAATTTATAATGAACTTCAATTGGAATAAAAGTGCCCATTTTCAGCAGTTTGTCTCTGGCAGTGGATCATGGACAGACATGCTGATAATATCCTCCACCTGGGAAGTGTGAGACACACCAGTCCATCTGGTTTGTGGGTTTGTTTGTAGTTTTGTACTTTGACCTTTACTCCATTCTGGAAGCTGATATTACAGCACTTAAAGCCGCTTCCTCTTCAATTAACTTTAAACAAAAAAAAAAAGCTTTCACAGCAGTGTAGCATTTCACGTTGCTGAAAAATCTCTGCCTGTCGTAAATTAGGCAGTGAGTCCACAACCATCAAATGCTGCAAACATTTATCGGACACAGATGTGCCTCCAGGCACGGGTAACTTAAAGCATAATGACGTGAAACGTTCCCCTGCAGTGAAGGTACTTCAAATGTGTCGTTTTGTCTTTCCGTCCATCTCGTCCACCTTCTTCAAGACATAAAAAAGACGGGCTTTTAAGTGCAGTGCTTGGACTCGATTATATATAAGCCTACACTTCTTAGCATTTACACATTGCGCTAAAGTAGAAAGTTATGTTCACCGTCAATTAGATCAGTATGATTTCTCTAAGATGCACACGTGAAGAAGTTCTCCACCATATAAAACAACAGATGTATCGTTCCTGTTCCTAATCAAGACAGCAGAGCCTGACAAGTGTGAGTAAGAACTCCTCCTATGTATATGTTTGAATGAGCATTTCTCTCTATTTATATAGGACAATCCATTAATCCGTTTATTTTAATCTGCTCTCTGTGCACTCAGACGCTGAGTTTAGTCACAGAGCTTTGAAATTCTAGCATCCATAGTGTTAGAAGATTTTCAGGAATCCCCAACATAAAAGACATGTCAGGCATAAATCCTTCTAAACATGTATTTGCAAACTTAGAAATGCAGCTAATGGAGTCATTGAGGCAGAGGAAACTCACTGTTTGAACGTTATAATGCATTGGCACTAGCACCAACACAACCCCACAACTTTGACTTTGAGACTAATACCAAGAACTCAGACACAATGCTCAGGGCCAGAGAAGAACTGAAATTTCCTCTTCATAGGTGAGCACGTTTTATCTCAGCATGGCCGGTCTTTACAGAGAGGTGTGAACTGTTTTCACAGCAGGGGGTTCTTGCTCATCTCCTTTAACCCACCATTGCTCATTAGCAGCTCAACACGGAGTCACAACATTTCACATACAGGGAGCCAAGTGTCCTAGTTAAGCTAATAATAGAGTTACAGGTGCAAATATATTTTTTATTTGTGGAATTACCTTTACTTTTCTCTCAGAAAGACAGAAGCATGTGTCAATATTCTATTCAAATGGCAAGCTGATAAAATAGGTAACTAAATCATTTAAACATGAAGACACACTGTGCTATTGATTATACATAATTGAATAAGATGCTGCTCTTGGATGGTACCACTTACTGAATTAAAGAGACAAAAATACTGAAAGTTGGAGTACTGAACTGACCAGTCCATGCTCTGCCCACAAATTCTTTGGAACAGCTTTCATAGAAGCTGGTAACAGGCTTATGAACCTACTGAGGAATTGTGGTGCAATGTGTAGCGCTGTCACCTCACAGCAAGAAGGGCCTGGGTTCAGTTCCCCAGACGGGTAACCAGTGTCCGTTCTGTGTGGAGTTCTCCTCGCATCTGTGTGGGTTTTCTCCCACATGCTAAATTGCCTCTAGGTGTGAATGTGTGTCTGAGTGTCTGCACTGCGAGGGACTGGTGACCTGTCCAGGGTGTTTCCTGCCTTTCTCCCAATGACTGCTGAGATAGGCTCCAGCTCCCTCCATGACCCAGGAGGATAAGTGACTTAGATAATGTGTGTGTGTGTGTGTGTGTGTGTGTGCATAGTAAAGAGCTTGCTAAGGAGACCATGTGCTAGTAAGGAAGCTAATGCTAACATTATTAGCATTCATGCTGGCCACTGCAGAACAAATGGTTTTGTTAATCACTTCACATTTGACAGAGAAAAATGTAAACATTTGTTTGATTATATACATGGTTCTCTGTAAATGTGCACACTATATTTCATAATGTTAGCACAACTAGCATTAAGCTAAGACAACTAGAAACCAGTATAGCTAATTAGCCAAATTAGATGCTAGGCATTTATAAGGGGGGTTTAAAAGATATTTTTGTGGCAGTATATGTTTTTTTTTGTTATCAAGAAAGCTGCACATGTTTATTTTATCTTAGCAAGGCTGTCTTTTAGCAAAAGCATGACTTGCTTTCACAGCAGGAGGTTCTCATTTCCTGGAGGTCCTCACTCTGTCACCCCTTATTGTTCACTAGTAGCTCAACACAGAGTAACACCATGTTGCACACAGAGAACCAACAGTGCTCTATTTAACCTGATAACAGGAAAACTAATTTATTTCATTATAATAATTAAAAAGATCCAGGTCAATTTCCATTCCACTTGGAGGCCTTCAGAAAGAGACAGTAGAACTTGCCATACTATTTCTCCTTAGGTTGAATGGGAAACTTTTGAACACTTCCAGGGAGGCAAGGTAATTGATATGACCGAAGCTGAGAGGAAGTAAATGTTTGGGGTAGTTAATGGCCTTCTGTAATGTGTCACAGTCCCTCTAAGTTAGATGCCTGCAAACCAGGCTGTGATAAGATCTTTGCGGAGCATGAGGTGTGAAGTCTGCTGCCCTCTTTGTAGGGTCCTAAAGGGCAGTCTGGAGCCGAGAGCAGAGTGGCCGTCCTCTGGGAGCTCCAGTTTCCACATATGTGCACAGCACTAGTTAGAGCACAGTAGCCCCATTGAGCTCCACTTTCTCACTCCAAGCTCCTTACTGCGGGCTGTAGTTACTGAGGCAGCCCAATCATGGAAGGAAATGAATCAGAGTTTTCCAACTTCAAAATGACTGCATGCATCACCAAAATCAGTTCATCTCCTGCAGACAATTTTGGTCACTGAAATTTTCTGTAGCGTCTTAATGAGAGTTATAGACTCTCCTGAGAGCAATCTTTCACAAAGAGTGGTTTCAGTAGACCTGCTTCAGAGTCAGAAATGAGTCATTTTTCATTTTTAATCCCTTACAAAAAATACTGTTGAAATTATACTACAATGTTTTTTTAATTAGATTTTGAAATGAACCACATTTTGTCACTTAAAGAACCTTTTTAGTGGATTATTCTTTAGAAAACATTTGGTAAATGAGATGCATGTGTGAAGAACATTTCGTTAAAGTTTTAAGAAGCATCACATGACACAAATATTAGAGGAAGAACCCAGGGTTCTTTAGGGAACCAAAAGTGGTTCTTCTATGGAATTGTTCAAAGAACCTTTTCTTTCACCTTTCATCAAGAGTGCACTTCAGCCCTAGTAAGACCTATACTAATTTAATATTTCTCTCAAAAATAAAGGTTCCTAAATGTATCTTGGCTTGTTGTTTTTTTTAGGAAAATATACTATTTGGTCTAGAACCCTTACATACTGTGGAGGTTCTTGACATTGCCATTTCATTTATAAAAATGATTTTATCCTCTTATGAAGCCATGGGCCTGCCAGTAGGCCCAAATTATAAGCTACACACTTCTTTAACCTAAGAACAGCTCCATTAGTTTACATTGAAGGCCCTGTATTTAATGAATTATAAGCCTTAGTATGTAAAAAGCCTGGAATGTTAAAGAGTTACAAAGAACCGTCTATTGAAATGTTCTTTCAATAGAACTAAAACTAATGTGGAAATAAATGTGGTTCTTCACTGCTCCACAGGATCCTTCTAAGATTGTATGTAATAAAAATTGGTTGCTGTTACATAACCAGAAGCCATTTGAGCCCAAATCAAAACAAGTCTATCCTTTTGGGGAACCCATTGATTCCAGGCATTTCATATGAGAGTATGAATTTTTCAGTGGTTTTATCCAGACACCCCCTATAGCACCTGTTGGCATCCTCCAGATGAGATGTGATGAATGAGTTATGTTCTGCTGATGGCAAAGTGAATTTCAGTTGCACATGGTGTAGAACGCTGGGTACAGAGCATGTGGTAGGCTTTTCTTCAGATGAGAGAGAGAGGCTGGGGAGAGGAGGTTATGTTATATTCAGCTTGTGCTTGTAGAGGAAATCCTGGATGAAAGGCATCCCGAGGGAAAGAGTGCTTCCTCCAGGAGTTCTGCTCCGAGTTCAGTGGGTGAAATCGTCTTTGTTTGCTCTCTTTCTGGTTGTGTCAGCTTGTCTGCTGATGAGAAAACCAGCTGACCTCAAAGCAGAAGTAAAAGAGGGAGGCAGAGGAAGGAGATATCAACAACTTTTACACACAAACTTTATATGTCCTGTATGTCATGAAGGGGGATTATAGAGTATACAGCAATGTAGTTAAGCATTATTTAAAGGTTCAATGTAGACCAGTAATTATATCTTTACATCACACTGACTTTTCCATAAGCATAACACTCCTTCTATGTTTTTCCTTAACTTCAACTTAAAATATAAACCAAAATCTGGTTCAGTTTCTAGCCTTTGATTCTCACTATAGAGAATCAAATACATTTCATCAGATAGTTTGTTGATAATTTGAATATCCATAGATGATCTATATAGCACTCGGGAACCCTGAGGCCTTTAAGGGTCTACAGATAAGGTCTAATAACTTCTGGGAAGTGAAACAGTTCATTTTTATTTAATAGTGTCATCATGTTTGCTATATTCTGAGCTCTGCAAGTATTGTAGTAATACTCATTTCTTTGTTAAGTTTTAGCTGGAAACAAAAGAAATTCTATCTTAGTATAAATAGCCAAGCAAACTCTCCCATTGGTTAGGCCCTCAGGAGCTGAACTGAAGGCCTTCTTTCGGCTGCTCCCTTCAGGGGTCGCCACAGCGGATCATCTGCCTCCATCTTGCCCTATGCACTGCCTCCTCTACTTTGACACCAACCATGTCCACCTTCACTACATCCATAAACCTTCTCTGAGGTCTACCTCTTCTCCTTCTACCCAGCAGCTCCATCTCCAACATTCTTTGCCCAATATATCCACTATTCCTCCTCAACACATGTCCAAACCATCTCAACCTGGCCTCTCTGGCTTTGTCTCCAAACTGCTCCACCTTCACTGTCCCTCTGATCTGCTCATTTCTAATCTTGTCCAGCCTTGTCACTCCCAACGAAAATCTCAGCATCTTCATCTCCGCCACCTCCAGCTCAGCCTCCTGTCTTTTAGACAGAGCCACAGTCTCCAAGCCATACATCATAGCAGGACGTACTACTGTCTTGTAAACCTTCCCTTTCACTCTTGCTGCTATCCTTCTGTCACACATCAGCCCTGACACCCATCTCCACCCACTCCATCCTGCCTGCACCCTCTTCTTCACCTCCTTTCTACACTGTCCATTGCTCTGGATGGATGACCCAAGATATTTGAAGTCATCCACCTTTACGCCCTCTACTCCTTGCATCTTCAAATACTGCTAAACATAAATAAGTAAAGTGGGATTGTTTTTTTTATTATTATCATTATTATTTTATTTACAGTGGTATATAGCCGCTTTAATTACTATCCAAAACCAGCAGTGGACATCAGGCAGTGTATTCATAGTCATGTCATGTAGTAACTTTCTGAGAAGAAGGTTTTAGAAGCACTGAATTCTTCAGATGTCTGGTTCCTATCACCACTGCAACAATTGTGAACAATTCTGACTTGGTAAGTTTCTCTAGAATGTATTTCACATCAAACCAGTCTGAATGACATTGTCTAAAATTTCATGGAATTTCCAAGTAAAGTACACAAACATGTCTGAAAATCAAAAAATAATTTTAGAATGTATGGCTTGCTAGTATATGGGCAGTCATGGGGTGGAGGTTAGGGAGCCGGTTCGATCCCCTTGGCTGACAGTCCATGACTGAAGTACCCTTGAGCAAGGCACCTAAATCCCAATTGCTCCCTGGGTGCCATGGATAGGGCTACCCACTGCTCCGGGCAAGTGTTCTCACTGCCCCCTAGTCTGTGTGTTCACTAGTGTGCATGCACATAGGGGTTTCACTGCACAGATGGGTTAAATGCAGAGGTCTGAAAACACAGTTGGCAAAAATGGTTCCAAAAAAACTATTCTAGTATTCAAAGGGTCATTTTCAAGGAATGATAGAGCTACAGCTCAACCCAGATCACTGCATTCCCTTTTTAAACACATCTAATCTCCTCAAGACCTTGAAAATGAGCTTAAATATTGAATCAGGTGTGTCAGAGGCAGAATGCTAAATTCCGCTGTGCTGTGGTCCTCCAGGACTGCAGTCCTTCACCCCTGCTGCATAGACATACAGGAAATATGATGCCTCCTGAATAACAATGGAATATGTCGATGTGCTTCCTGAGAAATCTCAAACACGGATGACAAGACAGCATTTTAACATGTTACAACACCTCAGGGCTCTAGTCCATTGAGCACGGTTCTCTTCCATATGGAACGAGTTGTTTGACACATAACAGAGCTGTTTCAGTCAACATTATCCCTCTCTATCTCTCTCTCTGCCTCAGTGGAGTGTAGCTATAGTGGCTTATTTGCTGCAAGATGAAGGAGGAGTTGTTAGACGGATGGAATAGCGATTGCCGAGCCAGTGCAACAGTAGAATAAGACTTTCTGGTAAGATTAATCTTCTGTGATATTTCTGTGCTATTGCTACTGGAATGGTGAAATATTCCATCAAACTGGACAAAATCCTCTGTGAAAGTCATCAGGGTTTCATTGCACAAGAAGGACTCTTAACCCTTTGAAACAGAGATACTTCAAAAATAATAATGAAGACTAAAGGATTCCAATAGTGGAGGAGTAGACTGTTTACTTCATCTTAATCATTATAATAGCCATACCATGCTCTAATAGCCTATGCATATTGATTCACAGCACATCCAAAGAAATAGGAATCTGTGTCAGCGGGTGGGCCACAGGCTGAAATAATATCGGACCATAAATATGTACTAGGAGAAGTTATGGATGTGAAGGAAATATGACCCCACTGTGGTTGTTTGCTAGTAAAGGGGAATTCCACTGATCATCTTGTTAACATGTAAACAAATTCATACAGGATGGTTTGATGTGAACATGCTGTTCTCTAGAGGAACTCTATGAATCAGTTTTCAGGGTCAGAATTGATTTCAGTGGTGGTGTTTAGAACCAGGCATATGCCTATGAAAGCTACGTCACAGAATGCAGCTAGTTCCAACTTTATATTGCGTAAATTATAAATGTTTAGTTACACCTTAACAATACATGCATCAACAGTGTGACTACTGGTGATGTGTACTGTAACAGATGGGTTATAATAGTACAGCTCACGTAAATATACACGTGTATTAACTTTGGCTTCTAGTTAAAATTAGCATTCTGATTGTAACAGTAGGTGTGTAATTATTTACATTCTGCGTGTACTTACACTGTAACTGTACAGGAAATGCCAACTTTCCTAACGTTTAGCCAGCTATAGCTGTACACTTGTGTTGTGACATAACCACAATTCTGGCTTTAAATCATTCTGTAATGTGACGTGATATTTATAGAGCAACAGCACATATCATTAGAAACAACCTGGACCGACCTGTAATTTATCCACACCTATAATAAATCTAAATAAAGCCTAAATAAAACAGAAATAAAATTTAAACAAAGATGGGATAACTGATCTTATTGCAACATCAATCTTGCAAATCTATGCTTGACATGTTGTATATCTTCTATCCAAATCTTGTATAATATGGAGTACACACACACACACACACACACACACACACACCACACACACACACACATATATATATATATATATATATATATATATATATATATATATATATATACACACACACACACTATCCCATCCCCTCTTATTGCATATAGGGTAATGTGTACAACCGTACATCTTTTGTGCTTTTATTTCATAACTTACATTACTATGTAAGCACTCAACTTGCACTCAACAACTGCACCTTACCTGCACTGTACTGCTGCTGTTAGAACAATACTGTTTACATCTATTACTGCACAGAGTAATATTGTTTACTGTTTACATCTGTTTTCATCTGTCACTTGATGCACTTTATGAACAGCTGCTACACTTATTTGCACATATGCACGTGTAACTTTAATTTTATTTCAACTTTGCACATACTGTACACGTTTTGCTTTTACCTTTTACTACAGTTTTTTAGAGTTATGGTGAATGGAGGAACAGCAAAGTAAGAATTTCATTGTACAGTGCAACTGCCTCTTCTGCTGTGCACATGACAATACAACTTTTGAATCTTGAATTACAAAAATTATACATTGGAAATGGTACAACACTAGTGTATATTAATGTGTATATATTTTTACAAACTTCATATTTATTTTTGCACTACTACAAGGGGTCTACACACCTTAGATTTTCACTCACTTTCGCACCTGTGTAAATGTGATGTGACAATAAACATGATTTGATCTGAAACAGAATAACACTCTTATGCTGTTACTATATGTGAAAAAGAGCATTACTATGAAACAGTAAAGTGACAAGTGTATACAACACTTATACAGTATGTATAATGTAGCAGCAATCATGTTTGATAGTCTTGGTTCAATAGAAGCAGTCATGGTTGATTTTTTCTATGTAATTACATAAAAGCAAATATTCTGTTGCAATTGTCAAGATGAGTTGATACATGTGTAATACATAAGCTGTGCTACTGTTATCCACTTGTAACAGTGAACACATCGTCAGTAGTTATTAGACACACTATAAAGTGGGACCAGGTATGGCATGAAATGTTTAGAGGTACAGAAGTCTCAGGCATTGTTTTAGAATAGTTTTTATAATAGTTAGAAGGTTTTAGCCTAAAAACTAAAAAAATATATATACTTTGGTAAATACATTAACAAAGTCCCAAATGAAAACCTGTTTTTTTTTTTGGATTTAGCATAATGACGTACCATCATGAACATTACATATAAAAACTCAGGAGACACTTATAGGTAAAATGGTTATATTTTTTTATATCATGAGGCCTGGTTCCTATCACTACCACTGGAAAGAAAAGAGTCTGCATCTTTTTAAAGCAGCATTGTATTTCCCATCACTTGGAATGACTTTGTTTACATCTTAACTATTGAATTATGCTCAAATTGGGCAAAATTGTTGAACTCTCCCTTTAAGATATAGGCAACTGGTAGAGACTATACCAGCCTGACAAGCACACTGACCTCCATTAAAAAGGTAGAAGGCATCAGAAAAAAAAAAACAGTTGGAGGAAGGTCAGTAAATCTAATAAGTGGCTTATTATATAGAGCCTTCGGCCCTGGCTTAGCGATGAAACCATGATAACCTCCAGCTCAGACAAAGAAAATCATTCATAGTAAGAAATAATAAAACTAGTCCACATTTATCCACCTACCCCCCTGCAACACGATCATTGAATTAGATTTAGCAGAATCTTAATAAAAACCTGAAATTGGACAGAACTAAATTTCCCCTCCTACTTTCATTAGGATCAGACATCAGTGAGGGAGAAAAAAAGAGCCGTGAATATGATTCGTGGAGGACAATAGAGCGCCACACTCTCTCTGTCTCTCCCTCTCTCTCTCTCTCCCTTTCTGTCTGTCGGCTTTCAGGCCTTAATGATCTTCAATCAATTTACAGATCCCATAGACTGCAGATAAACACATTGTAGGTGCTCATTCATTTTCATGAGACAGGCCTTGCTCATTGCAGCTGTCGCTCTTGATTTCTCCACCCTGCACTGACACTCTGTCCAACAATAAACAGCATGGATTTCAATTCAAGGCAATTTGCAATCAATTCAATTCAAGGTAATCTGTTTTGATCCTCAGCTTGTCGTAGTCTCTTTCCACTGAAGGGCAAGAAATGGCCACTTATAAGCGCGACCAAAATAACGGCACCCAAGAGTGTGAAGATGTATCCACAGTGTTTTATGACTGCACCATATATTATCCAGCCACTGAGTGTCATCTCCATTTGTCTTAGCTTACACCAAATCTAAAATTGCAGACCACATTGTCAAAAGACAGATGGAAAAAAATGTATATTATATATATATATATATATATATATATATATATATATATATATATATATATATATATACGTAGAGGCTACCCAAAGGGGAAGGTGTTTTATGAGTTTTGGATGGATGGACTCATTGGGACAAAAAGACACAAATTCCTTTTTTTTTGAACAAGGGAAAAGTGGCCTTTGCAGTAATACAAGCTGGGCTGCTTCAGATAAGCCCCCCTCTGTGGCCTGCTGATAGCAGTTTATTAGAATTCACCCATGCACCTCACAGTCGAGAGCTGCCAATAGGCTTCTGGTAAATGAC
>NC_051230.1:9896153-10133653 GCF_015220715.1 Pygocentrus nattereri | reverse complement strand
AATGAAAGGCTCATGGCTTGAAGCCGAGTTAAACCTGACAGGTTTTAGGCTTGCAGAATTGGAAAACGTTTATACAATAACTGTAACTGCAGCCAATAATGAGACTAAATTTCTCTCTTAGTCTCAAGAACAGAATTTTGAACATTTATGGTGTAGGACTCCTGGTGTGGCTTGAAAGAAGAAGAGAAGAAATCACGAATCAAGTTTTTCTTTACACATTTAAAGCTTTCACAAAAAGCACAAACTGATACAGCACAGACATGATGGAGTATTGCACATCAATAAGACAAATGATTAAAACTGTGTTGGACATGAACATAAATGTGAACAATTGTTTCATCTCACTTTTCATCTCACTTTTCACTTTTCTTATTTATTTTACTTGCTTATTTATTTTATGTGTTATTGTTGGAGTCCTGGAGGCCTTGCAAGACTACCAACCATCCCTGACTTAAAAGAGAAGTAACGGAGGCCGAAGAAAATAACGGGCTCTTCTGATGATGGTATTATGTGATATTATGAAGGTTTCTGCCAGATGATGTTCGTTCATGCTGAAGGAGGCTGAGAGCCTCTTCATCTTCTGATGTAGAGTGGAGTGTGAATGGAGACATCTCTGAAATGAGACGGAGACACAGAGACGTATAGATGAGTGAACTTCTATGTGTCAAAGAAATGAATAACATAAATAAATAAATAAATAAATAAATAAATAAATAAATAAAACCCTTTTTTTTAACATGTTACAATGACACTGTGTAGTATGATTATGGGCCAGGGATCGCAAACACACTGCAACTAAAGAAAACACAGGCAACTTCAGAAATGCTGCAAAAGCCACTCAACATGCAACGGAAGTGAGCCACAGCGCAACGGAAATGTTTCTGAAAGACTCAAGGGGGATGGAATATCTATGATGGAAAACCACTGACAGAAGTAGAGAAGACCACAGACACTCACATTCCAAGTTCATGGTTAACCTGGCTGGCTAGTTTGCTATCTGACATGTCACAGCTGTACTGTAGTTAACTGGTATTACTGGGTAAACATTTGCAGTTACACTCTACAGTACTTCTCATTACAATAATGATAGTAGTGATGTGCTCAAATAGAAGTCAACTTACTTTTACCAGTAAATGTTTGTGCTGCATAGACTTTTGAAAGTCTGAATGGCGCTATCCTCTCTGAGTGTCCTCCGGAAACACCTCGCTTGAGTTGTGACTGGCTTATCAGCGTTTGTGAAGTTACATGTTTTCTGTATTTGCGGCGCATTTATCCAATTTAGCATTGGTGCCATCAATTTGATGAAAGTGCTTTCTGAGTTTGTGGCGTGTCAATGAATTTGCAACAGCGTTTGTAAAATGCAGAGCCCATGTTGTCATTTTGATGACCGTTTTCTGCATTTGCAGCTCGTTTTTAGTTGCAGTCTGTTGGATCTTCTCAGCCGCTGTATGTGTGTATATGGGTTGTTTTTCCTAAGAGTCACAATGAGTGAAGTTTAGAATTAGGTACATTAGGGCTGTTAAACCAATAGGTGGTAACATGAACAGAGGTGTTGTGTCTGGTATTTTTTATGGACATGCACTTACAGCATGATCATGCCATATTTCCGGGCTTACATAAGAAAATGGTGACACAGAGATATCAACTGTAATTAGCTTTATGGCATTTGGTAAATTCTCTGAGTAACCTATTGGTAGAGCATTTTAGCAATAAAATAAGGAAAAACTCAGTCACTGAGCTTCAGTTCTGACTCGGAGTTAAATAATGTGAAGCCAATTTATTCTATGTTACTGACATAGGGGAGTGAGCTTGGTGTTTGGGTTCTTTGACTCTTCAGGGCATCATTTGTTCAAAGGTAATGAAAGTAGAAAATAATGCTTTAGATAAATCAGAACTAATTTACTGTAATACAATCCTATTGTATGAATCCTGCTATATGCATGAATGAACTATAATGTATGCTGGGAAAGAAACCTAAATATATCATGAGAGGCATAAGATCGGCCTCAAGTTCTTGCTCGGTAATAGGAATTTAGATAACGAACAACTTGGTTGGATTTGAAGGCTTTTCTGGAGGAACTTTGGTGGGTCTCCAGGTGAGAGCCTACACTGCATAGCATTGAAAAACATGGACCAACCATATATGGTCCTCCATGAAGGTTGCGCAGTCATATTTACACTCTTGGTGTAACTCCACCACCTAAATGTACAATATATACACAGAAGTCTGTGGGCACCTGTTCATTCATCATTTCTTCTGACATCAAGGGTATTAATTTGCTGCAGAAGCAGCCACTAATCCTCTAGGAAGGTTTTACACCATTAGACTATCGGAACCTTGCTGTGAGGATTTTATTGCATAAGAGCATTAGTGAGGTCAGGTACTGATGTTGCATGATTAGTTCTGGATCACTTCAACTCATCCTAAAGGTATTGGATGAAGCTCCATCACTGCACAGAAAGCAGTTCCACTGCTCCAAAGCCCAGTGCTGGGGCAACTTTGTACTTTGCACCACAGCCCAGTGCTGTGCATGATGACCTTAGGCTCATGTGTGGCTGCTCCAGAGTGTCCTGTTCTATTGGTAATGTTTTTCTATGGAGATTATAGAAGTTGTGTGCAATTGAACACCTGTGTCAGCAATAGGTGCACCATATAACAGAAGTATTAAATAACAAAAAATGATTTTCAGATTCAATCTGTTGTCCAGCCTGTTCTCTTGTCCACTATAAACAAACAGTTTTAAGATCTGTACTGCCTTCTATATAGCAAAAAGCATCTCATTGGCTTTATTACCAGGCACCTGGAAAGGAAACAGTATAGAATGAAATGTAAAGTTTATTTCAAATGCACAAGTGGTGTTGATGTTGATTTGGGCACAGCTGTAGCTGAAGAAGCAGTTAAATACATTAAATGGCATGCTTCTGTATCATTCTGCAGTGATGCTTTATTTTCTTGTATATACATTACACTTGTTATACATTATATATTGTATATATAAAGCATGTGAAAAAACAGAATGAAAAATAAGGGTGTCTAGCAGCCTTCAACAGTGCAAACCAGTTATTATTGGTGTGAAAAACAGGGACTGACATAAGCGGAAAAAAAAAACAATGAAACAAGTGCAAAATGGGTTCGTCAATAATTTGTTCAGAGTGTTCTACACTTCTGAGCACTTGCAGAACAAGTTCAAGTGCCAGGATTAAAAGTTCACTACAGATCAATTTTTTAAAACCACAGACAGCACACTCAAAACAACCACTGTGAGAGCAAAACTTTTTTTCTTAAAAGCACAATAAGAAAACAAGTCTAAGGGATAATGCCAAGTTGGAAAATGGTCAGGTAAAAATGAACTACGACTACTTTTGCTGCATAAAATCACATACAGTGGGGCAAAGAAGTATTTAGTCAGCCACTGATTGTGCAAGATCTCCTACTTAAAAAGATGAGAGAGGTCTGTAATTTTCATCATAGGTACACTTCAACTATGAGAGACAAACTGAGAAAAAAAAATCCAGGAAATTTTTAAAGAATTTAATTGTAAATTATGGTGGAAAATAATTATTTGGTCACCCACAAACAAGCAAGATTTCTGGCTCTCACATACCTGTAACTTCTTCTTTAAGAAGCTCTTCTGTCCTCCACTCGTTACCTGTATTAATGGCACCTGTTTGACCTCATTATCTGTATAAAAGACACCTGTCCACAGCCTCAAACAGTCAGACTCCAAACTTAACCATGGTCAAGACCAAAGAGCTGTCAAAAGACACCAGGGAGGAAATTGTAGACTTGCACCAGGCTGGGAAGAGTGAATCTGCAATAGGCAAGCAGGTTGGTGTGAATAAATCAACTGTGGGAGCAATTGTAAGGAAATGGAAGCCATACAAGACCATTGATAATCTCCCTCGATCTGGGGCCCCATGCAAGATCTCATGTCGTGGGGTCAAAATGATCATGAGAACGGTGAGCAACAATCCCAGAACTACACGGAGGGACCTGATGAATGACCTGCAGAGAGCTGGGACCAAAGTAACAAAGGCTATCCTCAGTAACACACTACGCCCAGAGGGACTCAAACCCTGCAGTGCCAGGCGTGTCCCCCTCCTTAAGCCAGTACATGTCCAGGCCCGTCTGAAGTTTGCGAGAGAGCATATGAATGATCCAGAAGAGGACTGGGAGAATATCGTGTGGTCAGATGAAACCAAAATAGAACTTTTTGGTAAAAACTCAACTCGTCGTGTTTGGAGGAAGAAAAATGCTGAGTTGCATCCCAAGAACGCCATACCTACTGTGAAGCATGGGGGTGGAAACATCAGGCTTTGGGGCTGTTTTTCTGCAAAGGGGACAGGACGACTGATCCGTTTTGAGGGAAGAATGAACGGGGCCATGTATCATGAGATTTTAAGCCAAAACCTCCTTCCATCAGTGAGAGCACCGAAGATGGAACGTGGCTGGGTCTTCCAGCATGACAATGATCCCAAACACACCGCTCGGGCAACGAAGGAGTGGCTCCAAAAAAGCATTTCAAGGTCCTGGAGTGGCCTAGCCAGTCTCCAGACCTCGACCCCATAGAAAATTTGTGGAGGGAGTTGAAAGTCTGTGTTGCCCAGCGACAGCCCCAAAACATCACTGCTCTAGAGGAGATCTGCAGGAGGAATGGGCCAAAATACCAGCTACAGTGTACTTAGACTTACAGGAAACGTTTGACCTCTGTCATTGCCAACAAAGGTTATGTTACAAAGTATAGAGTTGAACTTTTGTTATTGACCAAATACTTATTTTCCACCATAATTTACAAATAAATTCTTTAAAAATCCTACAATGTGATTTCCTGGATTTTTTTTCTCATTTTGTCTCTCATATTTGAAGTCTACCTATGATGAAAATTACAGACCACTCTCATCTTTTTAAGTAGGAGATCTTGCACAATCAGTGGCTGGCTAAATACTTTTGCCCCACTGGCTAAATACTTTTGCCCCACTGTAACTTATATGGGGGCTTTTAATCACAGTACTAGGAAAAAGGTACTGCAGGCTATCAATGTTATTTTACCTCCATTTTGCTTTATAACCTTTTAATAGTTGGTTTAAAGTGGAAAATAAAGTCGATGAGCCGAAAAAGCAGTAAAGACTAAATGTAGCAGCCTTTCGCAAAAACACACTGAACTTTTTTCTTTTTTGGTGTGGAAGCCCGTTCCCTCTCATGTTTTTATTCTTTCTCCCTCTGTTTTTTTGATCAATGTAAATTGGAGCGAGAAGGCGGATGCATACGCTGAGGTAAGCGACTTTTATTGTGGGCAAATCCAGGGTCATGGTCAAAACGGTCCAGGTTCATATAGCCGACACGAAGAGGAGGAGGGACAGACATGACAAAAATGAACACAGAACTCCAAACAGCATAAGCATAAAACAACCAGCACAATCAAACAGTACAAAGACCAGCGAAACAAAGGGCAAGCACGGGGCTTATAAAACACAGGGATAACAAGGGACAGGAGGAAAACAGGTGGCGACAATCAGGGGCAGAGTCACAAAACAAGGGGCCGGACTAGTAAACCAAAACAAAGAAAACAGGTGGACTAGACCAAAACAAATCAGAAACACATGGACTGGACCGGGAGGGGTCAATCGTAACAATCAGTGTGTCAATAAATCTAAATCAGGACTTACTTTCTTGAAATATTGACTTAAAATAATAGAAAAATAAGTAGAAAAGTAATAAAATAAAGTAATAAAAAAATGTAAACAAAGATTTATTTTCTCAAAATACTCAGTACACTGTAAAAAATGGCTCATCAGATCAATCTATACAACCTATTACTCCATGTGGTAACAAGTAAATGTTTTGTGTTGAATAAAACTAGTTCAATTGCTTTTTACTACATGTCAGTTTTTCAGGTTAATCTGATGATCTATTTTTTACAGTCTATCTTAATAATGACAAATACTTGAAATATTGCCTTAGTATCTCAAAAGAGTTTCTGATTTTATTGAGTCACTATTCTGATTTTCTCACAGTTATGAGGAAGTAAGTCATTTAGAGATATTTAGTCAATATTTCAAGAAAGTAAGAAACAAAGAAGGAAAAAAAACAGCTTTTTTCTCCTCTACCTGGCAGGAATGAGCTTCCATAATTTTGTAATGCATAAGAGTTTAAGTGTTCTCTATCACAGGATTGGTGCGTTGCTGCCCTCTAAGAGAGAAAGTATAGAGACAAGGGTTCACACAGCTGTTCAGGAATGCCAGAACTCTGGCCACTTTACCAACAAGTTCTACTGATTCCAACAGATTTTCATTCTTCAGAAACACTGCAGTGATAATCGAGATGTTGGCGATGGGAACCAGGATATAGAAGACGAAGAATGACACGACGATTCTCGTCACCAGCTTTGTCATTCTGTTACTGCTAAAGAAAGGTGACTGATTGACCCCTCGGTGAAGACGATAGTAGAAGAAAACCAGCAAGAAGAAACACATCCCAAATTGTAGCATTTCCAGGATTAAAGTGACTACTTTTTCTGTATCATTCCTAAAGTGTTGGTAACAGTACAGGAATCCGTATTGATCACATCCTACATCACGCTGAACAGGAGCGTATAATGCCAAGAGTCCACTCAGGATCCATATTCCACACAAAAGTCCGTTCTCTCCTCTGGTCCCGAGTTTAGCACATTTTTGAGGATGGAGCACCTGCATGTACCTCTGAACACTCATCAGAGTCACACACAATGCACTACAGTAGACACACCAGTATTCAATGTAGGAGATGATCTTGCACACAACAGAGCCGAAGATCCAGTCATGCAGAAGAGCCCAGATCCATATTGGCAGGGGAAGGAGAATCAGCAGATCCGACATCGCCAGAGTCAGCATTATTCTAAGAGTGAAGCTGTTCTCCTTCAAGCGTCGGACAAGAATCCCCAGCACTGATAGATTGCCAGGGACCCCCAGCACAAAGCACAGTCCCATTATAGCACTGTTGGCTATGCATACTGGGAAGATATCAGTGAGCTGGGAACTACTGGAGCAGTTATCCTGCTGCATGATTGAGGGTCAGAAACTGATGCGGCAGCTGGTAGCTGAGCTAAAGACAACTAAAGTGCATAATCATAGCGTTCAGGGCGATGCTATAATTCTCTCCAGGTTTGCATATGCAAAAGAGAGACCTGCACTAAACATCACTCCACTAATATTTAACCATGTGCGCTAAACAGGTGTTGGAAGACAGAACTAATGAAGTTTTCATCAGCTTCACAGAAAGCACCTACAAATGCTTTCTTTAGCAGGGGTGGAGCAAAACACAGGCAGGTGCAGGCAGAACTAATATAAGTTTGTTTTGTATACTTCAGTTTTTTGAGTGACAAGATTCATAAAACTCTGCAGCAGCGCACCTTCATGCAACATGTGTAGCATGGTAAATATGAGCTATTCATAAAGTCACAGTGGCAGTAATTACAGCATCTGTGTTTTAAAATGGAGGATGAATGCTGCATGTTATCTTATGTTATTGCCTCTACACCTAGAAAAAAGCATTAAATGGTTATTTCTCACATTTCAGGATGAAAAAAAGCCTACCAACAATTAGAGTTTTGGCCTAGCACAGGGCTCAGTAACTCGTGCCTCTTTTACTGCCCTGTTACGGCTCCCCAGCAAAATGAGATTTGTAGATGAAAAGAAAATTATCCTCCTGCAGTGAAATAAAGCTCTGCTGATTGTTCTAACACAGTTTTAACAGTAAACCATCATAAACGCTGGAGTTAATGTGTAACTGCTAATTCACCCTTTAACCCTGAAGGTTGCCACGCACACAGCTGGTCACACAGCAACAGAAAAGTTTCCTGCCAGAGATGCGGGAAAAGCAGTTATAGCTGAGCTAAAGCTTAAAGCTGTGAGCTTGTTACCTGCTTCAAAACGGTGCCACGGTGCAACATGTAGGCAACATGATGGTGATTTTTTTTGATCTTGTGATTTACACAAAAAGCTCAGTAACCAAAAAAAAACTTGTGTTGAAAAAGAATTACTTACACGCCCTGAAAACACTCATTTGGCAGGAGACTGTGGCTGCAGAATGTGGTAATGAGGCCAGAAGCACATGCTGCTTGACCTTGTAAAACAACATAAAAGTCTGTGTTAAATTGTGCCCCATGTTAGGTTGGGCCCCACGCTCCCCTACATTCACTCATCACATGACTGTGTTTTAGTGACAGCTACTATGAACTGCTTAGGTGAGCCTCTGTTAGCTTGATCCTAGCGATGCTGACTATGCTAGCAGTGCTTATTGCCTGAAGAAAGGCCTAATTGCAAAGCTTTCCATTGTGTGACATGCAGTTATATCTGGGTCTCAGTGTAAAAAGAATGAGCCTTCATGAAATGACATGATGCTTTATAAAAGACAGAAATAGATGAATTTAAATAAATTACAAATATAACCAATTAAGAGAAGAAAAAAATAAAAATAAAAATGTAAATGAAACAACAAAATCAGTAAAACAAAAATAATGAAATGGAAACATTTTAAAAGTATAAGATCAAGTGGTAAAATGAATAACATGTTAATGAAAAGCTCATTTAAACAAGTGGGTCTTAACCTTCCTCTTAAATATTAGGAAGGCAGTCCATCAGTCCATCAGGAAGGCAGTTCCAAAGATTAGGACCATGATGGGAGAAGGCCACCTTGCCAAATGGCCGGTACAGCCAGCATGTTCCTGTGTGGCTGATCTGAGGGTTCTTGAGGGGACATATGTACCTAATAACCATGTCACTAAGGTATTGTGGTGCATGACCATGAAGATCAATCAGTTAAAGAATCTTACAGTCAATTCTAAATGATACTGTTAGCCAGTGAAGCTGTTTGATGACAGAAGTGAAATGATTCCACTTTTTTGTGCATGTCAGGATTCTTGCTGCAGCATTTTGCTCCCTCTGCAAGCAGAAAACAAAGCTCTTTAGTAGATCAGAGAGAAGAGCACTGTGTGAAGACGCAAAAGTGTGTATAAGTTTCTCATTATCAACCAATAAGAGCATGTTACCCACCATGGAAATATATGTTAATAGATTTATGAGGGTCATAAACTAAGGATATATACACAACTGTGTGTCCTTCACACATTGGTGGAAGAAAATAACATTATTCTGATCAATGGTAGCCTATGCAGATTGAACAGTGCTGGTCCAAGAATGGAACCTTGTGGCACTCCACATGACAGAGGGTGATGCTTGGATGAAGAATTTCTGAGTGCAACATAATATTCATGACCACACAAGTAAGACTGGAACCACTTCAATGCAGAACCAGCAAGAGACGAAGCCAATCTCATATGCGGTTAAGCAACATCTTGTGGTTGACTGTGTCAAAGACCACTTAAAGATGTAAGAGAACCAATATAGATAGGTTACCAGCATCCTGACTAACTTTGAGATCATTTACAACTTTATCAGTGCTGGTTCTGTGCTGTCATGAGCCCAAAAACAGACTGAAATGTCTCATTGTTTAAATGGTTAGAATTGAGAGTCACTAATTTGACTAGTCACCACCTTTTCAATAATCTTACCCGGGAAAGGAATCTTTGAAATTGGCCTGTAATTATCAAGAGTAGAAGGGTCAAGTTTGCTCTTTTTAAGAAGTGGCTTAATAACAGCAGTATTAAGAGTCTGGGGATAAATGAATTCCTGAAATGACTGATTAACAATTTCCAGAATGTCCATAGAGAATAGGTTGAATACTTGTTAAAAAAAACATTTTGTGGGCAGAGGATCAACAGGGCAGTTAGTAGTCTTCAGATGTGAAATCACTTCAGTAAGTGTTTCATGACTGATATGTACCTATCAGTCATGTTACTTCCGGCCCCATTATGCACCATGTGGTCCATGGGTGGGTGACAGCCATTAGCAATTTCCTAATACAACATATTTAACTTTCCAAAGGAGTCAGCAAACTCTTCCCATTTATCATTAGAGAGTTCTACTGCGGCTTGAGCAGAACGGTTAACCAGTCTATCAGCTGTGGAGAAAAGAAATTTAGGATTGCCTTTAGGTTAATGAAGCTAGAAAGATAAGATGACCATGCCACCTTAATTTCATTGTTTAACAGTTTTAGGAGATTTTTGTAGATGTCATAATGGGCAGGTAACTTAGTCTGCCTCCCTTTCCTTTCTGCTTTCCTGAATTCTCTCTTTAACCAAACTACATTGGTTAAGTTCCTCCATGGGCTTTAGAAATACAAGGCACAGAGTTTTTAGCAGGCCAGTGAAATTTTCAACTAGGCTGTCACAGGTAGGCTAATGTTTTGCTGTTAAAAGCTAAAACTAGTTGCAATAAAATGAATTCAAACATAATTAGAATGTGCCAAATTACTCTGCACTTGTCTGGACTTGTTTGCTGTGCCGCTCCATTAAAAACAGATCAAAACATGGCCTTCAGGTATATTGGTGAATCAGCTGAGTGTCTGTGTGCGTGTGTGTTTGATGTGTTGCATGTATGATCAACATGTTTGGAAACATTGTAGAAGAGAGAATTTAGTCCTCACTGGCTTCTCACTGGGAACATGTGGCGGTTCAGGTGCTATTTGTTTCAGAACTGTGTCATTTTATGAATCCATAACGTCAAATTTAAATGAGATAATAGCACAGACACACCTCACATCACACAACCAGTAACTCTCGATTATGAGTCAGCAGACGTATTACCACCACACTATGTCCAGTCAGTCCCTTACTTCTTGGTCGCCTCTTCCCTACAAGATCTGACCAAAGAGGGACAGCCCATAAGGCAGCATAAGGGCTTGATATATATATATTTTTTTTATCATTTCATTTTTGTAACTTCAATTGACTTTAGTCTTGTTTCTTTTTTAGTGCGCGATTGAGCTAATTACATTTAAAGCATATGGCTGACGCTCTTATCCGGAGTGACTTCCAAGTTGATCATTTTTACACAGGTAGGCGAAGGTAGTGTTAGGAGTCTTGCCCAAGGACTCTTTTTGTTATAGTGTAGGGTGCTTGCCCTGGTGGGGGATTGAACTCCAGTCTATAGCGTAGAAGGCAGAGGTTTAACCACTATACTACTCCAACATAATTAACAACAGGGACTTTTTTTACCCATCATTACAAAATGTGGAAATGAAAACATTTTAGACTATTAACTGACTTAGACTTTAGACTAAAATCCTTTTGCTTTGAGTGACCCGATACCTTATTATCTTTGGTTCTACTTCATTCCAAAGGTATTTGATGGGGTTGAGGTCAGGGTTTTGTGTGGGCCAGTCAAGTTATTTCATGTCGTTTCACGCCAAACTCACCCAGCCATGCCTTTATGGACCTTGCTCTGTGCACTCGGGGCACAGCCAGGTTGGAACAGGAAGGGGCTGTCCCCAAACTGTTCTCACAAAGTTGGAAGCATAGAATTGTCCAAAATGTCTTGGTCTGCTGAAGCATTAAGCTTTCCCTTCACTGGAATCAAGGAGCCTAGGCCAGCCCCTCTATTATCCCTCCTTCACCAGACTTTACAGTTGGCAGTTTCACTTCCTGCTCTAAAACACAGGGATGTGGCTAAAACAAGGCTCCGTGCTTTGGTAGTGACATGAAAATGTGAGACATTTTTGAAGAAAGTTTTTTTTTAATATATTAAATATTTAACTAATAAATCTAACTCTTTCAACTTCACTATAAAAGAAATCATATCTTCTTCTTCTTTCGGTTGCTCCCTTTAGGGGTTGCCACAGCAGATCATCTGCCTCCATCTTGCCCTATCCACTGCCTCCTCTACTTTTACACCAACCATCTCCATGTCCACCTTCACTACATCCATAAACCTTCTCTGAGGTCTACCTCTTCTCCTTCTGCCCGGCAGGTCCATCTCCAACATTCTTTGACCAATAGATCCACTATTCCTCCTCAACACATGTCCAAACCATCTCACCCTGGCCTCTCTGGCTTTATCTCCAAACTGCTCCACCTTCACCGTCCCTCTGATCTGCTCATTTCTAATCTTGTCCATCCTTGTCACTCCCAACGAAAATCTCAGCATCTTCATCTCCACCACCTCCAGCTCAGCCTCCTGTCTTTTAGACAGAGCCACAGTCTCCAAACCATACATCATAGCAGGACGCACTACTGTCTTGTAAACCTTCCCTTTCACTCTTGCTACTATCCTTCTGTCACACATCAGCCCTGACACCCATCTCCACCCACTCCATCCTGCCTGCACCCTCTTCTTCACCTCTTTTCTACACTGTCCATTGCTCTGGATGGTTGACCCAAGATATTTGAAGTCATCCACCTTTACGACCTCTACTCCTTGCATCTTCACCTTTCCACCTGCCTCCCTCTCATTCACACACATGTATTCTGTCTTGTCTCTACTGACCTTCATTCCTCATAGGTTTTTTCCTTCTCCTGTAAAGTGATCATTTTAGAGATAGGAGGTTTTCTTCCGACAGCAGCGATATATATATATAGTGTGGGTTTATTAGTCTGTCTTGTCTTGCTTTACGATTATGGATTTGCCTTCAGTATATTTGAAAAATCTGTGAAAAGTCAGCTTTGGTAGTATAGCTTTTGCAGTGTGGTAAACCTCATCATCAGCTAATCTCACATACACATATTTTCTAAAGCACTTATCATTCTGGGTCACAATACTGTCATCAGATAAACACACATACTTTCAATAAAGACAGGCGTATCAAAGGGGATTCATTTCATTAGTGGTTTAGCTTAGTTCATTTGACTGAATAAACCATGTGCAGTAAAATCATCCTACGAAAGGTCTGTAGCAGCTTTAGAACAAAAACAGAATTTTAGCTGACATGCTAAAAGCTGGTCTTTGCTGAGTCATCCAAATCATCACTCACTTCAAATGGGTATTGACATAATGGATTAATTGCTTTTACCACATCAGCTCAAGCCTTAAGACCAGCAGGCACAGATAATAAGCCTTTTCATGCTTCTCTGTTTTGCCATGAATCATTTGTGGTCATCTAAGGCATACTGAAGGCCTCGCTGTCAGTGTCTACTGTTTTCTCTCATCCACAAAACTAATCTTTTATGCCTTGTGGTAACAGGTTTAACCCCATTAACCCATGTGTTCTTTGTGTGCTTTGTCCTTTTTTGCTCACATTTTATCAGCTGCTGTGGTGAATCAACATTAACAACTCAGAGTTTAAAAGAAGTATCTCAGCATTTTCAGGGAAACTATCATTCTTAAAGCTAGTGTATGTAACTTTGGGGAATTTGGAAACTGCACTGGTGGAAATGTGTACTTGAACACAACATGTGGAACTGCCAGTTGTGCTTCAAACCCCTTCCAGAGCAAAGGAATCTGATCATTGTGAGTGCTCTGAAAGAGTATTCAAAGAGAACTTAGTCAAAACTTGGTGAAGGACGTATCTTCTGGGAATGTAAATGAATTATTTACTATTGTCATCATATCTTCATCAGTATAATGTTGATTTTGCTTTTGTGACCCAAACATCAAGCCTGTTTAAGTGACATTAATTCACAAAGACGCATGAAATTGTCTTCAAAATCTGACACGATGCCTGTGACTTTTAAATTACTATTCCAGGCTTTACAGGGCGACCCATAGCAGTGCACAGCCACCATATTTTGGCATGTCTTTATTTCTCTTAATTCAGTAATGCTACTTTTTCCCATTTTAACCCAGAAAATCTTACATAGTGCAGTTTTAATTGTGATGATATTTTGATTTGATTGTAATGTTATGGATATTGAAGGTTAACTGAAGGTAGACACACACACACACACACACACACACACACCCAGTGGTCATTGGGCAGGAGGCAGCAAACACCCTGGAAAGGTCGCCAGTCCATTACAGGGCAGATAACTGAAGATATCTTAAAATAAATGTAATGCATCTTGATGTATGACAATCTAACCATGCAATATGATGTATGTCATTATATGTCACCCCACTGCTGTGCTCCCTTCACTGGCTTCCTGTAGCTGCACACATCAGATTTAAAACCCTAATGCTGTAAATGTAAAAATGTAAATGTCATGTTGCAAGATTCCTACTTATGTCCTGCTTGAATATTGCTGTAGTATTGCTGTTTGTAAATCTTAATGTTTCAACTTCAACCACCTGCCCCTCTAAGGGCCTCTGCATGGCCCTGATCAAAGTAAAAGTCAGTAAGAAAAATGTGTATTTTATTGTATTTAGTTTAAACAGAACAAGCAGTGTAGCCCAGGTGTAACACACTTATGCTGAAATGTACAATGTCTATGAGAGGAAGTATTCACACATCATTTTACAGTGCTTGATTTGGGAGCTCTCCATCACAGGACTGCTATGTTGCTGCCCTCTACGAGAGAATGTGTAGAGAAAAGGGTTCACACAGCTGTTCAGAAATGCTCAAGCTCGGGCCATTGTGCCAGAAAGGTCTGCCTTTTTGGACAGATTTTGATTTCTGAGTAACACTGCAATGATAAATAAGACGTTGGCAGTGGGAATGAGAATAATGAAGGTGAGGAATGCCACGACAATTCTCGTCACCAGTTTTGTCATTCTGTTACTGCTAAAGACAGGTGACTCATTAACCCCTCTGTAAAGAGAGCAGTAGAAGAAAACAAGAAGAAAGTGGCCACAAAAAGCAATACTTCAAAGACTAAAGTGTCCTAAAGTGTTGGTAGCAGTAGTGGAATCCATACTGGTCACATCCTACGTCACGCTGAACAGGAGCATATGAAGCCAACACTCCACTCAGGATCCATATTCCACACAAAAGGCTCATCTGTCCTCTGGCTCCAAGTTTAGTCCATTTGTGATGATGTAGCACCTGCATGTACCTCTGAACGCTCATCAGAGTCACACACAGTGCACTACAGTAGTCCAGATCCACATCGGCAGGGGAAGGAGATTCAGCAGATCTGATATTGCCAGGCTCAGCGTCAGTGTAATAGTGAAGCTGTTCTCCTTCAAGCGTCAGACGAGGGTTCTCAACACTGACAGATTACCAGGAACCTCCAGCACAAAGGACAGTCCCATAACAACACTGCTGGCTATGCACACAGGAAAGGCATCGTTAAACTGGGAACTAATGAAACAGTTGATCTGCTTCATGGTTTAAGATTAGAAGCTGTGTGCCGTCAAAGTTACAGGATGAAAATATACAGAGGCAGGGTTCCTGAGCTTATGTGTTCAGTCACAGCATTCAGTGCTATAATTCCACACAGGTCTGCATACAGAAAACATTGGTGGTTCAACAAAGTTTTTGCATATGTAAATCTGTATTCTCAAAATGTAAATGGTAAGTATAAATAAAACATGTTTACAAGTAGACATCTTTACAGTGCATTTATCAATGATTTCATTTTTTTTACTTTGGCCAGAGTGGCCCTTTAAGACAGGCCAAACTTCTAGACTGTAAACCATAAACATACTGTTCTTTGACTCTTGCCTGGTTTGTTTCCTCTATATAAATTTGTATATGCAAAAGTGATGCTGACCTGGCAAAACAGCAGAAGTACAATGGCCACTACAGATGGCACAATCAAAGAGAAAATCAAGTGGAAAATTCAAAATATGTTTTTTTTTCTTTCTTCCCACAACACAAAACTGAGCACAACTTTAGCAAATAAAAATATCTGCTTTTCTAGATTTGGCACAAATGTGGTGTCATTTGGAAGTTTAATAGTATTTTCATACAGAATTTCTCTGACTGAGATTTTAGTCTTAGTTGGCATTGGGAGTGTGAACTTGCTAGCATGGGTTATGAATGGATATGGTTATCCAAATATACAGTTGTCCAAGCTCACCTGAGGATTCATTTACTTAATGAAGTATTTGTGTAAATTTGTGTTTTATTATATAAAATTTGTGAGCATGCGAACAGCAGAGATTGTTTCCCATCACTTCCAGTAACTTGAATGTATATGAAGAAAAAGTCCAAAGCCTTCCAAGCATGTTCTACATCACTGTTTTCCATCTCCAGTCTTAGAAGCGACCCCTTCTCCACATTTCTATACTGCAACACATTTGAGTCATTCCATGAAAAGAAATTGTTTAAATTTAAATAGTTTTTATTCTTACATTTTTGGCAATATTCACATAAATGCCATATAATGACTGCTGAAAAAGTGATGCTGAATGGTTTAAGTTTGATCACAGAGAGCGCGGCAGCCAGTGTTGCATGAAGCATTTTATCTATGAACAACTGAAAATGAGTAATAAAGGTGAAGAGTGAACTAAATACTGAAAATAATATTATATTTAGAACTTTTACTGTTAAAAATATATTTTCTGCTTTTTCTACTTCTTGTTTGAATTTTTACATTACATCTTAAATGAAACAACAGTTAGCCACATTGTGGTGCCTCATTTAAGGTGGAGCAGGAAAAACTGAACAAGAAGCTGTGAATGAGAAGCTGAGGTCAGCCTGGTAAAAAGTCAAATGTTAACAGACATTTTGCAAGAAACTATTCCACTTTTGCGGAAAGTTTCCTGCCTAAGATGCGAGAAAAGCAGCTATAGCTGAGCTAAAGCAGAGCAAAGTATGTCTAGGTTTTCATTTATATTAGATTTTTTTAGCCTATACTAGTAAACTAGCACATTCTGAAACATTTTTACCGCCACGATGGTGAAACATTACTTTATAACATCACTATAAAGTGGACATATGTGTTGTGGCTCCCAAGGTGGTTTGATTTTTTTAAAAACTTGACAAAATGGCTCTTCTTAACATTTGAGTTGCCAATCCCTGGTCTAGATGGACAATAAAGGTTAAGTGATTTAGCCAATAGCCCAGCCTCAGGTCAGTCACAACTAGGAGCCTGGTACTACCAACCCTCCTGTCACTCTGATACCATATTCCTCCAAGCACCTCACTGGAAACACCAGTATGCTTATGTGACCAGGGACCCTCGGTATACTACTGGTCACTCTGTATTCCATCTGGACACTGGTGGGCAGTGTGTTGTTGCAGCAGCTGAGATACTTCAAAGTTGTGGTTAGATGCTGGTGTGGTCACTGGTAGTGCAGATGTACCTGCAGAAGTGAGAGTTTAAGACGAAGACATCAGCAGTGAAGAATCCAAATACTAACTGAACCACGGGACCAGTCTGATGTCTGGAGAAGTGAAGTTTATTCGTTTGCACGCAGGTACCAGACACCTAGCCAGCCCATCAGACACTGGGCTGATACAGTTTTATAGCAGGACTGATGCCAAGATTAGGCTCAGCCTATAACATGACAAGACATGACCATGTAGGGATAAACAAGAATAGACAGAAGAATGTTCTAAAAACAGTTACAGTACAGAACACACAATACTGAATATAATGACATAACAACACTAAACACTTTACAGAGCAGTACATTTCTACATTACCCCTTAGAGCCTACTCTGAAATGTATGTTCTCACAGTGTAATCAATCTATCCTTTCCTCTTATGGAGAAATGTGGCCAGAATTTCCCCCTTTCTATACATCCTAAAGATGGATCTCTTTCCCTTCAGTTCACACACAGGCAAATTGGGTAAATTAAATGTTTTCATGTTTATAAGGAACACCTATGCTGGTGTAGTTTAGTCCTTAAACACAAAGTAATTTGAGGCAAGCATAAATAACAATAGCTACAATTTTTATAGCTATGAACTATAAAGTTGTAATTAGTATTGCCAACTCGTATACTGCCGGCCAACAATCCAGGAGCTATCAGCATTTGGATTATAATAGGTGGCTCTATTTGACTTCAGACATCGACCAGTCATCATCACTTATACCATCTACCATCATTTGCTATTATTCTCATGGTTTTAGAAACGAACTGATCTGTCCATAAAGCTTGTGCAGAGATATTAAACCTTGGAATCACATAATAGCAATAATGCATGACAAACAAACAACCATCACCTCCTAAGGTACCTGATCCTCCATCATGCCTGCAAAAGCTATTGTCAGAATGCTCATGAAAACTACAGATTTCATCATTCTTTATTCCCTTTTTGCTATAAAAAGTCCTTTATCACACAGCTTGTTGCAGTGGTAGCCGTCTTCTCTTCCAGAACAGAGGGAGCACGCAATTATGTGTCCAAACAGCTTGCAGGGCAGAGTCAAGAGACCTAGATAGGCATTGATGTCAGTTCTTCGACCACAAATCAGGAACCCGTTTCATGTCCTGTTTCTTCGTCACTGTCTCAGGTCTGCTCTGGCATGTTCTAAAATAAAACACAGACACAGCAGCAGTATCGTGTTCTTATTACACAAACCATGTCATAAGCCCTTGTGTAAAGCTTTGCTTTAACAGGGGTCCTGGCCTCTGGTGGGAGTGAGGGAGGCCTAGCCACAAAGGGGAATTAGGAAAATCTTCACTCCCATGTCTAAGCCATTCTCCCTCAGGGTCGCGGGGGGTGCTGGAGCCTATCCCAGCAGTCATCAGGCAGAAGGCAGGATACACCCTGGACAGGTCACCAGTCCATCGCAGGGCAGACAGACACAGACAGTCACTCACACCCAGGGACAATTTAGCATGTCCAGTTGACCTGACTGCATGTCATTGGACTGTGGGAGGAAACTGGAGAACCCAGATGAAACTCATGCAGACACAAGGAGAACATGCAAACTCCACACAGAGAGGACCCTGGTCACCTGGCCGAGGAATCGAACCCAGGCCCTCCTCACTGTGAGGTGACAGCGCTACTCACCACACCACCGCGGCGCCATAATAAGACTTTCGCTTTTAAAATATTTTTAGTAAGAACACAGGTTATCCCACAATTTACCTATAGCTATTTCTACATATTGCTTTGTGACAGCCCACCCTGTGTGTCGTCTGTCGTCATACTGGACCATCAGCGTTTACCCCAACATCAGCATTTGGCAAAGGCGTTTTCCATACATACTTTGCACAGAGCAAGAAACCAGCGTTTTACAGTCATCATCAGCTGAATCATTTTCCAACTGCACCAAATGACTGCAAATAACATTTACAGGTACCCTTTTTGATAACTAAATTAGGGCCAGTTAAAGCTACTCCACCTTTGTGCTGTCTCTGAAACGATCTTGTCCTGTAAGAGCAAAGAGGAAACTCAGTGTGGACATTTCAGTGAGAACATGATCCATAAAATAGGAGCAACAGCTAAAACCACACGAATAGTTTGCCTGGGTTGCTCTCAGGCAGGTGACATTCCAAGCATAACCATGTCTATTTTAGCAGAGTAATAAAACATAGACCTCTCTTTGTCACCTTGAGGTTGAGTTAAACAGCCAGACACAAACCATAGTGATGCTGAAACACACCGTGTGAACAGTAGTTCCATGTTCGCTAGACCTAGGGCACTGCATACTGCACGTTTAAGAGAATGAAAACTCACTGCTGATCATCAGTAAAACTCGGATTTTCTGTTTTAGCTAGATCGTACACTGGTTAAGCAGATTTTTGCATAAACCTCAATTCAAGGTTGTCAGTAATTGCATAACCCCACAAAAAGACTGCAGCTGTGCTAACATATCAGGTCATAAAATAACACATACTGTGGCACAAAAGTCAGGAAAAATTGATTCCCGAGCCTGTAAGACCAGCTGTCCAAAATAGTGAACAGAGGATTGATTAAGCTTTTTTCTTCTAAGGCTTAGTGTCCTAACAAAGGTAGATATTCTAACAAATCTAGCAAGTCATGTTTAGGTTCCTCTGCATTTTAGGGAGCTATCAAAAGTCTGTCTATATATAGGTGAGGGACTTGGTCAGGAAACAACACCCTTGGCCACAACTTGTAAGAGATTTGCACCAATTTAGGCATAAAACTATAAGACCTTGCCCCATGAACTGATTGACACCTAGTGCCACCATGAAACCATAAAACTTGCACAGACCCCAGTACAGGGCAGAAGCCAGCGCTACTTTGGGCTTTTAAACACAACTTCAGTTGTATTTGAAACTCAACCCTAATCTTACCAGGGAGTTAATCCCAGTCACTGGGGTTGTTCCAGACTTATTTTAAACTATCAACTTTTCCTTACGTTTTTACTTCCACAGGCCTATTTTGCCTTGGATGCAGCATTCATTAAGACATGCTCTATGAGTTTGCTCTCTACTGGTTTGCCAGAATGACATATTTAGCTTCTCATCTAGGGACCATATTTTAACTGAATGAACAGGCACTTTCTTTTGGTAGTATTTGTCCAAACTAGCCGAGTCTATATGTTTGTATAACTGTTCTTCCACGCTGACAATGAAAACATTATCAGACCAATCAGGTGCCACCCTCCCACCCCTCCGTGTCGTACACTTTCCTCCTGCCATGGGCTTACTGCAACACTACCATGGTCTTCCCCTCTGTTTCGTCAACAAAAGGAGGATAACCTATTGGTTTCAGGGTTTGCTTCGAAATGGGCACTCACCTACAGCATAGAGATGAGATGTCCAGTCCGGATAATGGCACCATTTGAAGAATCCAAACCCTAAATTAACCAGCGGACCAGTCTGATGTCTGGATAAATGGTTTATTTTTTTGCCTGCAGGTACCAGACACCTAGCCCATCAATCACTGGGCTAATGCAGTTTTCTTAGCAGGACCGATACCAAGATTAGGCTCAGCCTATACGTGACAAGTGACAGGTGAGAAAGACAAACAAGAATAGACAGAAGAATATTCTAAATACAGTCACAGCACAAACATTACAGAGAAGTACATTTCTACAGCAGAGATATTGTTGTGTTTTATGTGGAATTATTCACATTTGTTTCCTTATTTGTTTCTGAATTTACATATGCAAAAGTGATGATATCTTGGAAATAAGGCCAACCAGGTAAACAAAATGAATTACAATGGTTAGTTCCTGTACGAGTTCTGATGAATGATAGAATCAAAAGAGAAAAAAGTGCGTATGTGAGGAAGTTGAAAAATCAAAGAAAAATCAACAACAGAGCTGTGGTAATGTGTGTCATTGCAGGCTGCACTGATAGACACTCAGAAAGCATATCTGTTCGTTTGTTTCAATGTTTTACATTGAACATAAAATATATACACATATTCAAACAGAATTTCTTTGTTTTTTCCAGTTATACATTATATGATAACATATTGTATATAAGTTGTACACAAAACTTAGGGCACCCCTGGCCAAATGACGCTTTGTTGATTTTTTGGGGGGAAAAAGGGGCAGCAAACTATTTCATTAGTTTTTTCTACAAAACTGATAAACTTTAGATGTTTGATTTTTATTTTAGTTAACAGCTCAAAATTGAAATTTTCCAAGCAGGTCTGATAGGTCTCATTTGAGATGGATGTAGGAGACAAAACACACTTTTAGACAAAACATGAAAAGAAAACCACTTCACCTTTCATGTGTTCACTAATGGTTGAATTTAGCATGTCATACAGACAACACAGCAGCCTTAACACAGCATCGAAGTAAGAAGTAAGAAAAATCTCTTATGTTATCAGACTTTTAGACAAACATGAAAAGAAAACCACCTTTCATGCTGTAGCAGGACAAAGCCACTGAAAGCACCAGATTTCCCACTTAATTCATTTCAAGTAAGGGTTTAATTGTGGTCCAGGGATCAGACAAACATTTGTATTAACCAATTACACCCACAGAGCCAAATAATAGTTTTAATAAAAGGGTTATTTATAGATAGAAGTACATAAGCACTAAATGATGGATTACAAAAGGTGTATAGAGACTAAATATTAGACTCCCAGTTCTGAAGAGAAACCAGAGGTATTAAAGGCAGAGAACCAACAGACTAATTAGCTGAAACCTTAAATGATATGGTTTTTGAGCAGCACGTATAATAATAATAAACTGAGCTGTGGTACTGTGTATGCTGCGTCAAGGAAGAGAAGCTGCCTGCTCGCATGGGCTTTAGAAGGGTCTGTAGGTCAAATGCAAAGTCAAAGAAGAGTTAACCTCAGGTGCGAAGCATCTGACCAGACCAGAATGGCGAGGCAAGCTTCCCATTGGCTCCAGTTGGTCTCTGGTGATGGAAGCAGCTCTTCAGCAGTGGTTGATAGTTGGTGCAGTCGGTCACGACTTTACACAAGGCCCCTTGGAACAGACTCTTTTGATGCATTTCAGTCAGTGCTATGCTTGCTTCTCTTTCTATTCTTAAATTATCTGACCTATCGTTGCCAATTGGACTTTCAAAATGAATCGACAGAACTGAAAAACACGGCCAGACTTCTTTGTTGCAGTCACATGTTGTCTCTCTCTTCTCGTGACTCCTCGACCAACTGACGAGAACATCCTGCTTTTGTTTTAAAAGTGGAACTTTGAGAGGCAGAGTTAAGGTGGAGCTGAGGTAGAGCCAAGGTGGGGAAAAGGCTTTGGTTGGTTTCATATAATGAATATGCAATTTCTGTGTCTGCTCGGCTGCTCAAGTAAAACAAATGAGTACATCATCATCAATATTTGTGTAGATATGCTGGCAGAAACTATGCTTAAAGTACATATATAGTCACACAAGCTATAAACCTTATGATCCTACTTCTAACAAACTACATGAAGACTTGAAAGAAGAGATTAAAGATTCAACTTTGAACCAAAGAAATGTGTGGATTGCATATTTCTCAAACTACAGAAAAGGAAAAATAATTACATGAATTATATGAACACAGTTACAAATTATCAAAGATCAACAAAATAACCTAGATTAATAAAACAAGGTTACAATTCAAGAATCAAAATAACTTAAGTGTAGAGAGTTTAGCTTTAATCCACCTTCGGCAAGGATTAATTCATTCCTGACAAGGTAGCATTTTGACGGTCACAGAGGTATTCTTCACAGTTTGATTAAAAAGAGTCATTTGGTTTAACATTTGATCAAGACTGCTGTTTCAAAGTTTGTGAGAGCACAGGATGAAGCAGTTTAAATGTTCAGTATCTAGCAAAGCCCTTAAGGAATTTACAATGCTCAAGAATTTCTAAATGCTAAGGGGACTTGTGATGCCCATTAGCCCCTCTGCCCAGGTTTATTGGTGGTGCTATGTTGGCCTCTTACATCTTTTTTAGGGCCAGATGTCTTTCTCTTTGTGGGGGAGATCTTAATTTATTTGTATCCAAAATGTATTCTGTTGATGGCCGAAGGTCTCCTGAAGGTGTTTAAAAAGGGTGGCATGAGGTTCCATTAAGTTACACTTAAAATGTTAGTCAAAAGAAAAAAAGAGGGAAAGTCTCCAGACCTTTGGGTCAAAAGTAGGACTGTTTGAGATGAGAGTAGGTGGGGATTGAGGGTGTTAAACGGCCATAAACAATTGGTTTTCCATCCAGACACCCCAGAGCCTGGAGATGGCTCTTTCATAGGTCAAGGATTTCACTCTCCCCAAAAAGTTCTGATCAGTTTAAGAATTAAAAATAGCCTACAATGTACTCATTATTACTAGCTAAAGGGTTGTATTTGACTCGTCATACAGACAACTATGACTGCATTAACACAGCATCCAAAGAAAAATCTCTTATTCTTTGTGTCATCTGTCACTGAACTGCAACACTGCTGCCCTCTAAGACGAAATGTGTACAGAAAAGCTGGGAACAACTGGAGCAGTTGAGCTGCTTCATGGCTGAGGGTTTGGCTGATTTGGCTGCTGCCAGCACAACTGAAGAAAACACTGAAGGATGTACAGTTATAGCTGTCATGGTGATGCTGTAAGACCTAAGTACCGGTTTGCATATGCAAAAATGAGGCTATACTCAACAACTCACCTACCTATGTTTAACTACAGGTACCATTTGTCTAGACTTTGCAAATGGCACAACCTCAGGGTACTCACATTTACAACCCCAATTCCAATGAAGTTCTGTAAAACATAAATAAAAAGAGAATACAATGATTTGCAAATCCTTTTCAATCTATATTCAATTGAATACACTACAAAGACAAGATATTTAATGTTCAAATGGATAAACTCATGTTGAGTTTGATGCCTGCAACACATTCCAAAGAAGTTGGGACAGGGGCATGTTTACCACTGTGTTACATCACCTTTCCTTTTAACAACACTCAATAAGCGCTTGGGAACTGAGGACACTAATTGTTGAAGCTTTGTAGGTGGAATTCTTTCTCATTCTTGCTTGATGTACAACTTCAGTCTAGTACTTGCTCTCTTTGCCACTTGCCACGCTGTTGTAACACGTACAGAATGTGGCTTGATATTGTCTTGCTGAAATAAGCAGGATGTCCCTGAAAACGACATTCCTTGGATGGCAGCATACGTTGCTCCAAAGCCTGTATGTACCTTTCAGCATTAATGGTGCCTTCACAGATGTGCAAGTTACCCATGCCATGGGCACTAACACACCCCCACACCATCAGAGATGCTGGCTTTTGAACTCTGCGCTGATAACAATCCGGACAGTCCTTTTCCTCTTTGGCCCGGAGGACACAACGAGGACACACAAAAACAATTTGAAATGTGGACTCGTCAGACCACAGGACAGTTTTCCACTTTGCGTCAGTCCATCTCAGATGAGCTCAGGCCCAGAGAAGCCGGCGGCGTTTCTGGGTGTTGTTGATATATGGCTTTCGCTTTGCATGGCAGAGTTTTAACTTGCACTTGTAGATGGAGCAACAAACTGAGTTCACTGACAGTGGTTTTCTGAAGTGTTCCTGAGTCCGTGTGGTAATATCCGTTACAGAATGATGTGGGTTTTTAATGCAGTGCCGCCTGAGGGATCGAAAGTCACGGGCATTCAATGTTGGTTTTCTGTCTTGCTGCTTACTTGCAGAGATTTCTCCAGATTCTCTAAATCTTTTGATGATATTATGGACTGTAGATGATTAAATCCCCAAATTCCTTGCAATTGCACGTTTAGAAACGTTATTCTTAAACTGTTGGACTATTTGCTCATGAACCTCGCCCCATCCTTGCTTGTGAACGACTGAGCCTTTCAGGGATGCTCCCTTTATACCCAATCATGACACTTACCTGTTTCCAATTAACCTGTTCATCTGTGGAATGTTCCAAACAGGTGTTTTTTCAGCATTCCTCAACGTTACCAGTCTTTTGTTGCCCCTGTCCCAACTTCTTTGGAACGTGTTGCAGGCATCAAATTCAAAATGAGTGAATATTTGCAAAAAACAATAAAGTTTATCCGTTTGAACATTAAATATCTTGTCTTTGTAGTGTATTCAATTGAATGTAGGTTGAAAAGGATTTGCAAATCATCGTATTCTGTTTTTATTTATACTTTACACAATGTCCCAACTTCATTGGAATTGGGGTTGTAGGAACCTGGTACTACTAACCCTCCAGTCTACAGCTTATTCAAAAAACTGGTCTATCATATCTGGGCTCAACTTGCTGTGAATTTAAATTAATTTAACTTAAATTAACTTTTTTCATTTGATTTTATTTTTAATTTTTTAAAATGAGAGAGATCTTTACTTCTATAGAGCGAGCTATAAAATTACAAATCTTTAAGTAATTGTCTTCATTCTATCATGCTCCTCCAAGCACCTTGCTGGAGACACTAGTACACTTAAATCACCAGAGACCCTCAGCACACTACCGGTCACTGTGTATTCTATCCGGACATTGGTAGGCAGTGTGCTGTTGTGAGATACTTCATAGTCATGGTTAGATGCTGGTGTGGTCACTGGTAGTGCAGATATACCTGCAGAAGTGAGAATTTGAGACACAGACGACATCAGCAGAGACATCAATCTGGTGTTTTATGTGGAACTATTCACGTTTGTTTTTCGTATGTTTCCTCCGTATGAATTTACATATGCAAAAGTGATGTTCTGTTGGAAACAGGAAAAGAGAAAGAGAACAAAAGCGAATTAAAATGGCCACAGTAAGTTTCTTATTACTAAGACAGTATTTAGCAACACCTTTGCCAGAGATGACAGCCTAAAAAAAAGCTAAAAAAGCCTAAAAACTCTTTTGCAATTTATGTTTGGATTTGTGGATCATTCTAAAAGCTTCAGCTTACATTCCCTGAAGTTGTTCATGGTGGATTTTGAGGTGTGTTTTGGTCATTATTCTGTTGTACATTCCAAACCATGAAAAGCTGGGGCAGTATGGAAAATGCAGATAAAAAAAGGACACAATGTTTTCCAAAATGTACTTGGACTTGTATTTCATTGTTGACCTTATGAACACAAGATATTTCTTGTTTTGCCTGGTCAACATATCTTTGTGAAAATACATAAATTCCTGCCATTCAGGCCTACAACATGTTCCAAAAATTTGGGTCTGGGAAATTAAGATCTAGCAGCGAGGAACAATGATTAAATAATGATGTGTTTTTAAACTGCTGATGCCAACAGGTGATTATAATCATGATTTGTTACAAAAGCATCACCCAGGAAAAGTCTAGTCCTTTAAGAGCAAAGATGGGCTGAAGACCGCCTGTTTGCCTTCAAATGTTTGAAATGTTTAAAAACAGTGTTCTTGAAGGAAAGATAGGGAGAGATTTGGATATTTCACCCTCTATGGTGCATAAAATAATTAAAAGATTCAAGGAATTTCACTGCATAAACAATAAGTATACAAGCATAAGCTGAATAACTGAGCTCTCCAGTCCCTCAGACAGCACTACATGTTATTCATCTATAAGCAATGTAACCACTTGTCAAGTATTACAATGCATAGTTGCATCCACAAGTGCCTATCAAACTTTGCCAAAAGGAAGCCTTATGTCAACCATGAAGCACCCTCGACCTCTCAGAGGCATGTAAGATGGACCATCACATGGTAGAAACATGTACTGTGGTCAGGCAAACAAGACAGTATCTTCAGGTCTTTTTTGCAAGAAATGGACTCTGTGTGCTCTGGTGAAGATGAAAAGGACCATCCAGACTGTTACCAGCAACAAGTCAAAAGTCAGGGTCATCAAATAATGTTCTGTTTTGTTTTCAATGGAATGTAGGTAAAAAAAAATTCTCAAACTTTTCAAATTTAATTTAACCTACCATGCCAACTTTTTCTGAGATGTGGTTGTAGATAGGCTTTGGTGGGTAGGTAGAAGTTGGAAACTACTGAAAACCCAAGCCCTCTGCCCAACATCACTGACCAATTTAAATTAGCAATATTAAATTATGAAGACTGTTAGCTATTGTGCCTTGTGCAAATGTGTGCCTTTGAGTATATTTAACAACAATCAGTTGATGAAACATTAGGCTAAACATTTTGCAAGGCTGTCATATGTAGAAAAACATATTTAGACTATCGTTTAAACAAACATTTGAATTAGGCTCCTCAGACAGTGATAAATGTATCTAGCTTTGTTAACTCAGCTAGATGTTCCACAGAATGTTTTAAAATAACTTCAGTTTAATCAGGATAAATACTAGCAAAAACCCCAGGGTACATGTTTGAGGTACAGACATTTAAATAATCTTTTTCAATTAGAACATCATGAAACAGCAGGAAGGAACCCATAACTTACGGAATTGTGAAATTCAGTATAATGACATGAGTAAAGAGATTAAATTTGGCAAGATTCAAGGCCGAGGCCAATGACAAATACTACCGACAAGCCCAAGATAATAAAAAAGTGTCTCGAGGCCAAACTTGAGTACAACAGCACTTTTTAAATACATATTGTTTAAGATGTTTTATAAGTTGGTTCGTGGTTTTAGGTCACTTCTTTCAGAGAATGTGCATAGTCAAGATCAGAGACCAGACTGAACTGAATGAGCAATAAAGACTAAATGTAACCAAAACGTTATGCTTACACACATGATTTATCCTAGAACATGCACCTTCATGCATTCTGCTTTGTAATGTCTGACCTAAGTGTTCTCTGTCACAGAACTGGTATGTTGCTGCCTTCTAAGAGAGAAAGTGTACAGACAAGGGTTCACACAGCAGTTCAGAAATGTCAGAACTCTGGCCACTTTACCAACAAGTTCTACAGTTTCCAACAGATTTTCATTCTTCAGAAACACTGCAGTGATAATCGAGATGTTGGCGATGGGAACCAGGATATAGAAGACGAAGAATGACACGACGATTCTCGTCACCAGCTTTGTCATTCTGTTACTGCTAAAGAAAGGTGACTGATTGACCCCTCGGTGAAGACGATAGTAGAAGAAAACCAGCAAGAAGAAACACATCCAAAATTGTAGCATTTCCAGGATTAAAGTGACTACTTTTTCTGTATCATTCCTAAAGTGTTGGTAACAGTACAGGACTCCGTATTGATCACATGCCACGTCACGCTGAACTGGAGCGTATGATGCCAAGAGTCCACTCAGGATCCATATTCCACACAAAAGGCTGCTCTCTCCTCTGGTTCCAAGTTTAGCCCATTTCTGAGGATGGAGCACCTGCATGTACCTCTGAAAGCTCATCAAAGTTACACACAATGTGTTACAATAGATGCTCCAGTAGTCAATGTAGGAGATGATCTTGCATGCAACAGGGCCAAAGATCCAGTAGTGCAGAAGAGCCCAGATCCACACCGGCAGGGGAAGGAGAATCAGCAGATCCGACACCGTCAGGCTCAGCATTATTCTAAGAGTGAAGCTGTTCTCCCTCAAGTGTTGGCCAAGAATCCTCAGCCCTGCTATATTCCCAGGGATCCCCAGCACAAAGCAGAGCCCCATAACAGCACTAGTGGCTGCATTTACTGGAAAGACATGAGTGAGCTGGGAAGTGCTGGAGCAGTTGACCTGCCTCATGGTCTAGAGCAACTGATATGGCTGCTGGTGGCACAGCTGAAAAGAACTATGCAGGATGTGCATTCATAGCAGTCACGGCAATGCTATAATAACCTGAGTACAGGTTTGCATATGCAAAAGTGAGGCTATATTAAATAACACTCCAAATTAACATTTTTATCAGCCTCATAGAACACATATAGAAGTACAGCAGCAGTTGTTCTCTGAAAAACGTGATGTCACAAAAATGTTTTAGGACACAGATGATTCCAGAGAAAGGCATATAATTCATTTTATGTATTTAGCTCCATCAAGTCAGTTTTGGACTCCTGCCAATGAAATGGACAATGTTCCTCCAGAATATCCTGTCTTCCATTTGAGTCTTTAGGCTTCTGAATGGATGATTCATGATTCCTCTGATTGTCCCCATCCATCAACTGGTCATCCTCTTCCTCTTTTATCATCAATGGTTTAAAGTATAATTATCTGTTCCTATGAATTGGTTCTCCTCATTTTACGTATGTCCAAAACCAATTATATTGCCAAAAGTATTCGCTCATCTGCCTTCACACGCATATGAACTTGAGTGACATCCCATTCTTAATCCATAGGGTTTAATATGATGTCGGCCCACCCTTTGCAGCTATAACAGCTTCACTCTACTGGCAAGGAGATGGCGACCTCTGAGCAGAAAGCATATTGTGTTATCCTCTTCAATAAGAGTGAATCCATCAAAGATGTGCAACGAGATTTTTGTTGGCAGTAAACTACCAACAGCTCACAGCGTCCGTTGTTGGTTTCACAACACTGGATGATCTCCAAAAACAAATGGAAAGAGCCATGAGTGCAGTGACACCTGACATGCTTAATTGAGAATTTGACTATGGCATTGATGCTGCCGTACAGCTGGAGGAGGTTCGTATTGAGCATTTGTAAAATTACATAATAAACTTTATGCTCACTTAAACCATTTACAACTTCCTGCATTGATCTGCAATAATTTACAAGCGAAATCAATCATTTTGAATCACCCAGTAGAGTCTACCTAAGTGAGAAAAGTTTTTCAAATATATATTTAATATAAACAGAACAAGCAGACCAGATGTAATAAATTTTTGTTGAAGGGCAACATCAGAGGAACCTACACATGCTATTTTGCATGTCCTCGGTCAGTCCGTCTGCAGCCCTCTAAAAGAGAATGTGTACATTAAAGGATTCACACAGCTGTTCATGAATATCAGCGCTCTGGCTACATTGCCACAAAGGTCTGCCTTTTTGTAAAAATTCTGATTATTAAGAAAAATTGCAATGATAATTAAGATGTTGGTGATGGGAACCAGGAAATTGAAGATAAAGAATGTCACAACGATTCTCGTTACCAGTTTTGTCATTCTGTTGCTGCTAGAGAAACATGACTCATTAACTCCTCAGTAGAGATGATAGTAGAAGTGAACCAGCAAGAAGAAGCACATCACAAATATTAGTATTTCAAATAGTGATATTGCCACTTGCTCTGTCTTGTTCCTAAAGTGCTGGTAACAGTTCTGAAATCCATATTGCTCGCATCCTACATCACGCTGAACAGGAGCATATGAAGCGAACACTTCACTCAGGATCCATATTCCACACAAAAGGCTGTTCTCTCCTCTGGTTCCAAGTTGAGCCCATTTAAGATGATGCAGAACCTGCAAGTACCTCTGAACACTCATCAGAGCCACACACAGTGCACTACAGTAGATGCACCAGTATTCAGTGTAGGAGATGATCTTGCATGCTGCAGAAGTGAAGACCCAGCCATGCAGAGCAGCCCACATCCACACCAGCAGCTGAAGTAAAATCAGCAGATCCGATACCGCCAGGCTCAGCATCATCCTGAAGGTGAAGTTGTTTTCCTTCAAGCATTTTATGAGAATCACCAGCACTGATAGATTCCCAGGGACCCCCAGCACAAAGCCCAGTCCCAATATAGCACAAACAGCTACAAATATTGGAAAGTCATCAGTCAGCTGGCAACTACTAGAGCAGTTGAGCTGCTGCATGGTTCAGGCTCAGAAGTTGTTGAGGCTGCTTCTGGAACAGTTGATGAGAACACTCCAGGATTTACAGTAATAGAGTTCATAGTGATGCTGTTATTGCTGAGAACAGGTTTGCATATGCAAAATTAGCTTATATTGAATAATTCTCCATTGACTAACGTTTACTTATTGGTCTAGTAATGCAATTTAGATGTGCAGAGGAGCAATATGGGTTAACTGTATTGACCTGTTACATAGCCTCAGGCTAGCCAAATCTAGGAGGCTGGTACCAGCAGCCCTCCAGTCCTGGATATCATTGGGTAGTGTGCTGTTAGAGCAGCTGAGATACTTCATAGCCACAGTCACTGGTAGTGCAGATACCTGCAGAAGTGGGAGTCTGAAATGAATACGTCAGCACAGACATTGTTCTGATGTTTATGTGGAACATAAACAGAAATTCAGAAATCATATTGTCAGAATGAATGTAATGTAATGTTTCCTGTGCTCCTAGCTGCCACATAACCCCAAAGCTTAATAGATCCACCCCATACTTAACAGTTGGCGCTCTTTTCATCAAATGATGTGGCCAAAGAGTTCCATTTTTAATTCATCTCTCTACAGTGCATGTTTCCAAACACCTGTTGTTATTTAGATGTTGTTTTGCATGTCTCATTTGTGGAATTTTGTGAGGTTGCAGTTAGGGTTTCCTTCTGATGACTTCTCCATACAGATTATGTTTGTACAAGCAGTGCTTGAACCTTCAAGGTAAGCTGAACCTTCCTGCAGATTGTTTGTTGTCATGTAGGGGTTTTGCTTTGCCTTTTTGGACAGCATGCATGCAGAGTTCTATCTTGGTCTCCAGATTCTGCTTTGATCCCACAGTTCTCCTTCACTGCCATTCCCCTGCCACTTCCAAATAATATTTTGCACAGTGGACACTGCAAGCTGGACATGTTTTAATACAATTTTACAGCCTTCTCTTGCTTTGTAAGCATAAGGTAACTTTATTTTCCCATGTTTGTTGAGTGTTAGTGAAAAGTTTGAAGAGTCAGATAAATTACACTCTGGAATTGTCCAAATGGAGGGCTATCCAAACTGTTATGCAAGAATTAGTTTTTTTTTTTAAGTTCATCTAATATATTGTAAGCATGTATTAACATTTGCAGATTTTTCTTAACAGTTTGCCGCAGAGTTTGCATTTTCTTTTCACCTCGAAAATTAATAAAATATGTATTTTTTCAAGGGTCCCGAAACTTTTGAATACAACTATTGAATACACACGACAGGCTGATCCAACTTTGATGTAATGTCCTTAAAACAAGTCAAAATGAGGCTCAGTATTGTGTGTGGCCTCCACGTGCCTGTATGACCTCCCTACAATGCCTGGGCATGATGAGGTGGCAGATGGTCTCCTGAGGGATCTCCTCCCAGCCCTGGGCTAAAGCATCCGCAAACTCCTGGACAGTCTGTGGTGTAACGTGCCGTTGGTGGATGGAGCGAGACATGATGTCCCAGATGTGCTCAATCGGATTCAGGTCTGGGGAACGGGCGGGCCAGTCCATAGCTTCAATGCTTTCATCTTGCAAGAACTGCTGACACACTCCAGCCACATGAGGTCTAGCAATGTCCTGCATTAGGAGGAACCCAGGGCCAACCGCACCAGCATATGGTCTCATAATGGGTCTGAGGACCTCATCTCGGTACCTAATGGCAGTCAGGCTACCTCTGGCAAGAACATGGAGGGCCGTGCGGCCCTCCAAAGAAATGCCACCCCACACCATTACTGACCCACTGCCAAACCGGTCATGCTGAAGGATGTTGCAGGCAGCAGATCGCTCTCCACGGCGTCTTCAGACTGACTCTGTCACGTCTGTCACATGTGCTCAGTGTGAACCTGCTTTCATCTGTGAAGAGCACAGGGCGCCAGTGGCGAATTTGCCAATCCTGGTGTTCTCTGGCAAATGCCAAGCGTCCTGCACGGTGTTGGGCTGTGAGCACAACCCCCATCTGTGGACGTCAGGCCCTCATACCATCCTCATGGAGTCGGTTTCTAATCGTTTGTGCAGACACATGTACATTTGTGGCCTGCTGGAGGTCATTTTGCAGGGCTCTGGCAGTGCTCCTCCTGTTCCTCCTTGCACAAAGGCAGAGGTAACGGTCCTGCTGCTGGGTTGTTGCCCTCCTACGGCCTCCTCCACGTCTTCTGGTGTACTGGCCTGTCTCCTGGTAGTGTCTCCAGCCTCTGGACACTACGCTGACAGACACAGCAAACCTTCTTGCCACAGCTCGCATTGATGTGCCATCCTGGATGAGCTGCACTACCTGAGCCACTTGTGTGGGTTGTAGAGTCCGTCTCATGTCACCACGAGTGTGAAAGCACCACCAACATTCAAAAGTGACCAAAACATCAGCCAGAAAGCAGAAAGGTACTGAGAAGTGGTCTGTAGTCCCCACCTGCAGAACCACTCCTTTATTGAGTGTGTCTTGCTAATTGCCAATAATTTCCACCTGTTGTCTAGTCCATTTGCACAACAGCTGTGAAATTGATTGTTAATCAGTGTTGCTTCCTAAGTGGACAGTTTGATTTCACAGAAGTTTGATTTACTTGGAGTTATATTGTGTTTTTAAGTGTTCTCTTTATTTTTTTGAGCAGTGTAGTATCGTCAGCAACCAGCACAAACATTAGAATAATCATGGAAAATAGAACCTAAGAATCTCATCATCCTCTAAATAGCAGTGATAAAGCAGTCATTAGTCAAAATCAAGCAATTATATGTAAGTGGTGAATAAAGGTTTTTTGCAAATACTGCAGAAAATCTGGAGTGATGAAGCATCCTTGAGCCTTTAAGATGTACCTGACATGTGTCTTCATCATCATGTGGGGATGAATGAATAAAACATCAGGGTTTGCAACTCCAGTTGAAGATTCATATTTTGAATTGGATATATTTGGCACCCAAATCGAGGCCTTATATTCATCACCCTCTCTTCAGGCCTGTGATGCCAAATTGTAAAAAAAGAATTTTGTTCTTTCATGTTATCTAGGTAGATACAGCTAAGCTTTCCCTTGGCTAATTTTCAAGACTGCAGGATGGATTGGAGGCCTTACATGTCAGAATAACCATAATTAACCTTAATTAGCAACTGACCATGAAATCAACATATCATGTTTTGATCTCCAGTGGGTGGGACTAATTTAATGTCAAAAATCCTCACTTTGGGCCTATTGGAAATCCTATGTATGTCACTGACTGTGGAAAAACAGCAGTAGTTTATATCTGTATCTCTGTAAAAAGATACTGTAACCAGGTTAGACTAACTGCAACTGTCTAACCAGATGAGTCAGTTGCTAGAAACTGAAAACACTGGAAGCAGCTCTAAGCTAGATCTCTGCAAAGGTAGTCACTGTAAAAATGCAACAAGGTCAAATATATGTATGTTACAAGTTTCAAATAAAACATGAAATGTCCTTTACAAGCTCCAAATGTTCATGTTAAATCTAGAACAGACAAAAATGTTCAACTGCCATTAACACAGGGCTAACATACTACTAATATCCCATATAGGTGCTAGAAATTACCATTATAGTATTGTATAAATGTTTTTCCCACAATTTAAGAACTGATGGCCTAACACTAGTAGTCGCAGTTACTCTCTATGGTGGGCAGTGTGATGTTGGAGGAGCTCAGATGCTTCACAGTCAAGATAAACAAATACGTACATTAGGAGGTTTGCTCAAGTATCTCACAAAGTTGTGGAACTCCAGACTAAAATTATGCTTAGTCATAATCTCTTAACATAGCACACAGCATGGAGGTATAATCATATTGTGCTCATAATGTACTTCCTATAAGTACAGAGGATGTGGCTTCAGAGAAGCTGACATTTCTTCTGTAGGTGTTAAAGATGATAGGTGTTAAAGACTGTCATCTGTACAACTAGAAAACCAGCATTATATGTTTACAAATGCATTACAGGTTTGTTCATTTTTTTAAATATAGATGCAAAATTGATCCTAGAACAGAACCTTATGGAACACCTTAAAAGACATACAATTTTACAAAATAACGTGCCATTTACCACAGATCAACTTATTGTTTCTGAAGAAACTATAAGGAGTATCTGTAGGAAAGCCTAGTCATTAATCAAAATGTCAAAATGTCATGAATGTCTTTATTAACTTAGTTCCTTGTGTTTATAAATGCCAAGACTGCAAAAAAAGTAAAGGTGAAAAAAACAGTAAAAACATTCCTTTTCAACACATTTACCTCATATTCACAACATGTGGAAATACAAACATGTTCATGTAGGGGTTCATGTAGCTGTTGATGAAAGTCAGAGCTCCAGCAATGTTGCTTCCAGCTTCTGCAAACCTCACAGATAATCATGGCTGAGTAAAACAGTAGCTATGATCACGATGTTGTTGACTTGAATCGGGACCCAAAAAAAGAAAAAAAGAAAGGCCACCACAATTCTGCTCACCAGACTTGCTATCCTGTGGCTATTAAAAGATTATTGACTGCAATTTCTTCTCCCCTTCTTTTCAAGGGTCCTGAAACTTTTGAATACGACTATTTATAGAATCATTTTGTGTTAGTCAATAGGCACAAAGAATTTCTATATGAGGACAGACCAATCATGATCATTAGTTAAAGATACATATAGTATCGTCAGCAACCAGCACAAACATTAGAATAATCATGGAAAATAGAACATAAGAACCTCATCATCCTGTAAATAGCAGTGATAAAGCAGTCATTAGTCAAAATCAAGCAATTATATGTAAGTGCTGAATAAAAGTTTTTTGCAAATACTGCAGAAAATCTGGAGTGATGAAGCATCCTTGAGCCTTTAAGATGTACCTGACATGTGTCTTCATCATCATGTGGGGATGAACGAATAAAACATCAGGGTTTGCAACTCCAGTTGAAGATTCATATTTTGAATTGGGTATATTTGGCACCCAAATCGAGGCCTTATATTCATCACCCTCTCTTCAGGCCTCATGTAGCTGTTGATGAAAGTCAGAGCTCCAGCAATGTTGCTTCCAGCTTCTGCAAACCTCACAGATAATCATGGCTGAGTAAAACAGTAGCTATGATCACAATGTTGTTGACTTGAATCGGGACCCAAAAAAAAAAAAAGAAAAAAGAAAGGCCACCACAATTCTGCTCACCAGACATGCTATCCTGTGGCTATTAAAAGATAATTGACTGCAATTTCTTGCAACAAGACTCTTTTGTCAGAGGATATTTTATTTATTTTTGACTTGGTTTTCAGTACAACTATCAAACCAGCATCATGTGCATAAAATACATTACAGGTTGTACAAAATTACTAAACACACATTTCAAATAAAATTGATCCTAGAACAAAACCTTGTGGAACACCTTTAAAGTCTTCGATAAAGAACCAATTTCTTGAATATTGTGTAATTTACCACAAATGTTTCTGAAAAAGCTATAAGGAGCATCTTTACGGAAAACTAGTTTTTAATCACAATGTGTCAAAATGCAATCAATCTATCCTTATGAATTTAATTAGTTGTATTTATAAATACCAAGAGTGCAAAAAAAGGATGAATCAAATGCAGACCAAAACATTGACTTGCAACACACCAGCCTTGTATTTTTACAAAACGCTGCAAATAAAAATAGCATTGTTTGTTTAATGTCAGCTGCAGATACTTTGACATGAACCCATCACTAGCTGAGATACTCCTTCACTATGAATGACCTAAGCACTTTCTGTACTAGTTGCATGCTGTCTTATTGCCTCAGCAGAGAAGGCATATATGAAGGGGTTCACACAGCTGTTGATGAAAGTCAGAGCCCCAGCAATGTTGCTTCCAGCTTCTGCAAACCTTAACAGCTGATCATGGCTGAGTAAAACAGCAACGATGAGCATGATGTTGTTGACATGAATTGGGACCCAAAAAAAGAAGAATGTTGCCACAATTCTGCTCACCAGCCTCGTCATCCTGCGAGCATTAAAGAAAGATGATTGACTGACACCACGGTGAAGAAGGACATAGAAATAAACCAGAAGGGGGAACGGCACAGCAAACATCACTACGGTCTCCAAGATCAAAGTAGCCACCCTCTCTGAATTATTGTAATATTGTGCCCTGCAGTGCAGCCGTCCATCCTTCTCCAACTTTACATGCCGCTGAACGAGAGAGTAACAAGCGAATACTCCACTCAGAATCCATATTCCACTCACAAGACCATTCTGTCCTCTTGCTCCGATCTTAGCCCATTTCTGAGGATGCAGTACTTGAATGTATCTCTGCACACTCAGTAAAGTCACACACAGCACGCTGCTGTAGAGGCTCCAGTAGACCACGTAGGAGAAGAACTTACACAAGCCCAAACCAAAGACCCAGTCATGAAGAAGAGCGTAGATCCACACCGGCAGTGGAAGTAGCGTCATTAGATCTGATATGGCCAGGCTCAGCATCAGCCTTGGAGTGAAACTGCCTCCCTTTAGCCATCCAGAAAGAAGCACCAGTACTGCAATATTTCCAGGGACCCCTAGCGCAAAGCACAGCCCCAGTACACTACTGGCGGCCAGCGTTTCAGGTGAGAGAGGGGTTGAGCTGTTGGAAGAGTTGCTGTGCTGCATGGTTTGTGGTTAGGTTTAGCTCTCCTGGTGTAGTTGCAGCTGAAGAAGTGAGAATACAGAATGGGTAACTTAAAAAGAGACCAGAGGTGTGGCTTCTGCGGCTGCTGTATGGAACGTGACCCTGCTCACAGTTTCAAAGATTTCAAAGGGAAAATAGTGTTTCAAAACAGGAGATCAAAAGTCCTTAATGGGGTTTTGATGCTCTGAAAACAATCGTTTCCTTAGAAACTTCTTCATAAAGTCATCAGTGCTAAATTGCCTCCTGCATAATTCTTAAGAATTTACTCTAGGCCAGGCTCAGTATAAACACTTCAGAGGTAAATACACTCTCATTCCAAATTTGTTGCCTGTATCAGCTTCCAAGCTTGTCTGGGGAGTGAAGACAACTGAAGACCCCACCATTGTAACCAGTAACAGTCATCAATGTAACTAGCTGAAGATTGAAAAAAGGTGCTGGTGACCAGTTACAAGTGTGAACCTCTGTCCATGCAGGTAGTAATAAAGTGTCTTGACTCACTACACAAGACTGTGGGCCTCATGGTCAATTTAGGCACTATTATGGTCTGCTTTAGTTAAAGCAACTGAAGCACATCACAGCTGTTGGAATAAAACCTTGTATATCCATAAAGGTAACTTCCCAGGACAAATGAAAGCTGTTAACTTTTAATGGAAGTAAATGAAGAAATATTTTTTTCCAAGCAATTTTGCACCATTTCTATTAGATTCTATTGTGAGAAAAATCATGAAATTGTGACACAACATAAAAGGCAACCACCTTTTATAAAATATAGAGCAGAGAGTTTTTGTTCCAACAGCACCGAAATGCTCAAATTCATCCTTCAGTGCATGCAACAGTACAGCACCAGTGCCATAACATGATGCATCACATGGTAGTTTGATGGGTAAAGAAAGGTCATAGTGAATGAGAAGTTCATCAGAAGTCATCAGTCTTTTGGTTTCCTTGAAGCCAATATCACTACTTGTAGGCCTCTCCCATTTTGTTCCTGTTTACAGCAAACTGTTCAGAAGATGTAACATCGTTGAGGGCTGTGAGAAAAATTTGTGGTGATTATCTACAAGAGCCTGATAAGATCATAAGTGTGTGACATTTTGAGTCTCAGTTGCATGTAACCCAGCTTCAACCTTTTCCTGTGACTTATGCAAGCCGTGTCTTTCCTATACTGATGAATGATGGCATCAAGATAGCATTGCTTCCCAGGTATTTCCTGTGTCAAGCTCCGGTTTCAGTTTCACTTCTAAAACCTCCATAACTCTGTGGTCAGAACAAAACCTTGTATCTCCAAAATGGTCACTTTACAGGAGAAAGAAAAAACACATTGTGGTTTTAATGCAAGTCAGTGGAACCAGATGTATTTTCATGTCATTTTGGGTCATTTCTTTTAGTCCATTCATCATGAAATTTACACACAATGTAAAGGGCAACAGGAAACTATGTTAAAAACTGAAAAATGACAAAAATGGAGATACAAGGTTTTCTTCCGACAGCAGAGATAAGGATCCGTATGATTCCACAATCACAGTCTGAACTGCTTTTTTTATCTGTTTAACACATTATTTTATATGTCCCCACCCCACACAAAAGCCTTTTCCTTTAAACCAGCAATCAGCTGTGTTGTGTGATGCCACAGCAATGGCACTTCTGTTCTCTTTCATGTTCATTTGTCTGGCATTTAAGACTTTTTTTCGAGTTCTGACACATCTTAGTTAAAATAAACACTGATAAAATATTTAAAACAAAAGCACACTCCTAGCACAAGAGATTTAACACACAGCACACATGATCACTCCTGTCTTGTCAGCCATCTTGAAGGCCTCTTAAGGCTTAGTCTCCTCCTATCAATTACACCAGCCAGGCTCTGATTGGTTAGAGGTTCATCTCACATGACTGTCTGCACAGCAGGTACACCCTTGAAGGGAGAGACCAGGAGAGACAGAACACCTGCTTACATGTAACAACATGTTTCTGTATCTTTGTGATAACAAGGTGCAGAAATATAGTTGATGCATTTCCTGAATCTGTAGAGTCGCCCTTTCCATTCCAGCTTCTCTCAAGATCATACGTGACCCACATCCAGAGTTATGAGGCTGTGAAGAGGGGCTGAGAAACACATCATTTGCTTCTCACCATGTGTAATTTGTGAATGTGTCCATCTACATTTTGTGTGAAACTAACCAGTGGACTCACTAAGGACTGACCCATCATGCAGGAAGCCCTTCATACTTCAGTCTTCATTCAGTTGAAATTAGAGACACATGGTGAGCAAAGAGTTTACAGCCACTTGCTGCAAGTTGCTGCTGTGGTTTTGGAAATTATCGATGGAGATATGGCCATCATGTTATATGCAAGCACCTTCAAAGGTGGAGAAAGATGGCAAAAAAAATGCAATATAAACTATAACAATATATTCAAAATCAATATAAACAAGTACAGTGGATTTGACTCAGCCTGAAACGTTCAAATAAGCTACATTTTATTTTAGCTTTTATTATAGCTACATTATTTTTACCAACTACAAGGACACAAATCTTCAACTAAATGTCTTCAGTCTGCCTTGAGGTGATACCATTGAAGTATCTGAATAGTACATGAGTCCAGTGACATGTCCAGGGAGTCTCAGTCCACCATCAGTTGCAGTGTATTGAACATTATTATCTGAACATTATTAGGCAGTGTGCTGTTGGAGCAGTTGAGATACTTTACGTTCATGGTTAGATGACCGGCAGAGACATCAATCTGGTGTTTGGTGTGGAATTATTCACATTTTTTTCCTTGTTTGTTTCCTCTGTATGAATTTACATGTGCTAAATTGATGTCATCTCGGAAACAAGGCCAACCAGGGAAAAGTTAATTCCAAAGGCCACAGTAAGTTTCTGTAGACATTCTGACAAACGACAGAGTCAAAGGGAAAAAGTGAGGTTATGTGAAGAAGTGGAAAAAATCAAATGGCAGCAACTGAGGAGACAGAGCTGCGGTAACGTGCATCACTGCAGGCTGCACTGATAGAAAATCGGGAATCACATCCTTCAGTCAAGGCAAAAACATTGCAAAGAGACTAAATACATTGTCAAACTCAAACAATGTCTAAAATAATGTTCTACTCAAAATACAATTGTGGTATGAACTAAAAATCCTCGTTTTCCAACAGAATTTCTTTTGTTTCTCAATAAACCACAGCTGGATGCTAAAGTTTGGGCATCCCTGGCATATTTTGTTGATTTTTGAAGTGCAAAGAAATAAACACCCCTCTGCAGCAAACTTGCAGAACTGCAACATTTTCTGCAAATGTCAATGCAAACATTCTACTGAAATATTTTGTTTTTTAATGTCAAAGAAAAAAAATTGTAATGGTGAAATAAAAAATTTGGACAGTCTACTGACTCAGTACTTAGCAACACCCTCTTTGGTAGATTTCACAGCTTGAAAACAATTTTTGTAGCTGGCTAGGAACGTTTCTATTCTTTCATTAGGAATTTCTTTCCACTCGTTCTTGCAGAACACTTCTCTTTCTCTGATATTCTTGGGCCAACTTGCATACACACCGTTTTTAAGATCTACTAACTTTCTTTTTTTTTCAAATTATGTTCAAGTCAGGTGATTGTGAAAAACATTCCAAAAGTAGCAGCTTGTGTTTCTTGAAGTAGTTTGTGGTGGATATCATATCAAATATAAACTGCGGTGGCCTCCTGCTGTAGCAAATCAATCCATATCTTTCTACAACTATGTGGAAAAGATTTACATAGATTTGTCATTCTCCTTCCATGAGAAAATATCTCCAGTAAAGCAGAGGAATGGGAATTATTGGAAAAGTTAGGAAGTAATGTGAAAGGAATGAGAAAGAAATATGTGTAAACAATAAATTGACAAAATAAAAGTCCATGGGAGTTCAGCTATTCTCAGTATAACAGCCCATGGCTTTATAGCTCACTGTTATCCTGATGAGACAAATGGGACTGACAACAGGAGCAAAAGCCTCAAATATTTTGTCCCCACCAACTATTAAAAGTTCATTATGTTCAGCACTTGCAGAATGAGTTTCTGTGCCAAACTGAAAGTTCACAGCCATAGACAGCATAGCCCACAGCCAATGATAAAGTGAACTACTCTTTTAAAAGTAGGATGCTAGTACAAAATCACCATCTCCGCTATCATCTTTCATACACAAGCAATATAAATGAAATTGGTTTACTGATAACTGAAATTTATTGAAGGAAAATGTATATGCTTGCATAAATATAATTAACATACAATTAAAATAATGAACAAATTTAACAATATAACATGCACATGATGTATCTGTTGCAATAATTAGTAGTCCCTCCCCCCTTAGTTATTGTTGCTACCTCCATCAGACTTTCAGTTCAGGCCACCTGGTAGCTAGCATTTGTGCTAAGAGACTAAACAGTTCAGTAGTACTTGGGAAAATTAAGAAGCACAGTTTATCTGATTAATGTATGCATTAACGTAGCATTAATATTCCTCTAGCATTTTAATCACAAATCTGAGCACTGTATGGTCATTTTTAATCGGACTGATTTATCAGCTAACTGCTCACAGCTAAGTTCAGAAAATCTAACTAGGTAGCTAATTTTTGTGTACTGTTATTTATCATTACACATTCTATAACAATATGTTTTAGCAAATACACCAACCCAGAAAAAAATGTAAATTTAATTTATCTTGTTACACTTATCTTTATATAATTCTGCCTGTTAATATAGTGTTTCCTTCGAAGCCGCTTGTCCTTCTGGGTCGCAGGGGTCTTTCACATAGATTAATCAAAAACTTTTTCAGCTTTGGGAATGAAATAAAAACACCACAATTCTCCAGAAGATCAGAATAGTGTGTCAGGCATTAAGTTAATGTTATTTTCCTCAGTAACACCTTTCTACTCTTATCATTATAATTTAGATTAATTTACTGCCACCGTCATTCTCACTGCCAGTTTGTTTTGAGGAGTTTTATCATAGTCTTTCTTTCACTTGATGGAAGATTTAACAAGTAGATGTGATTGTAATTGGCTGAGAAGTGTGCCAATCAGAATTTTGTGAACTGTCAATAGAGTTCATACTTCACAAGTCACAAATCTATCTCTCTCAGTAAGGGGCAGTCGTGGCCAGTTGTGGGCTGGAGGTTAGGGATATGACCCTGTGACCGGAAGGTCGCCGGTTCGATCCCCAGGCCCAACAGTCCATGACTGAGGTGTTCTTGAGCAAGACACCTAACCCCCAACTGCTCACTGGGTGCCGTGGATAGGGCTGCCCACCGCTCCGGGCAAGTGTGCTCACTGCCCCCTAGTGTGTGTGTTCACTGGTGTGTATGTGGTGTTTCACTTCACGGATGGGTTAAATGCGGAGGTGGAATTTCCCCGGTTGTGGGATCAAAAAAGTATCACTTAACTTAACAAAATCTAATATTTCTTAATAGGAAGGTAACGAGATGAAACAGGATTCTTGCCCATCAAGAAAAAAGCATTTTTTTTCCAGATATTACAGTCTAAAAAGCCAAATATGGCACTGTGACATGTTAGAGATATTAGATGGCAATCTTAACAAAGCATATCTACCTTATGCAATCATTTTCAACAACAAATGCACGCTTTGCACAAAAAGAGCAGTGAAGACGAACTTCACACTGATTGATGAAATGAGCGCTGTTGTAGGGGATGTCTTCATGCACCGTTTTGCAGTGTAGGTCCTAAGGTCTCTGTCACTGTACTCTGATGCTGGAGCTGTCTAAGAGAGAAGGTGTACAGGAAAGGGTTCACACAGCTGTTCAGAAACAGTAAAGCTGTGGAGATTTTGCTACCGAGATCCGCCGTTACTGACAGCGTTTCATTCTCTAGCAATGCTGCAACAACAATTAAGATGTTAGCGATAGTAACTGGCACGCCAAAGATAAAGAATGCCACAACGATTCTCGTCACCAGTTTTGTCATTCTGTTGCTGCTGGAGAAAGGTGACTCATTAACCCCTCGGTAGAGACGATAGTAGAAGTAAACCAGCAAGAAGAAACAGGTTAAAAATAGCAGTATTTCAAATATTGATGTGGCTACTTGTTCGGTCTTATTCCTAAAGTTCTGGTAACAGTACTGGAATCCATACTGATCACATCCCACATCACGCTGAACAAGAGCATATGAAGCGAACACTCCACTCAGGATCCATATTCCACACAAAAGGCCATTCTTTCCTCGGAATCCAAGTTGAGCCCATTTCTGAGGATGCAGAACCTGCAAGTACCTCTGCAAGCTCAGGAAAGTCACACACAATATGCTACTGTAAGTGCACCAATATTCAACAAAGGAGATAATCTTGCATGCGACAAAGCCAAAGATCCAGTTATGCAGAAGACTCCAGATCCACATCGGCATGGGAGAGAGAGTCAGTAGGTCCGATAGTGCAAGGCTCAGCATCATTCTAAGGGTAAAGCTGTTCTCCTTCAAGCGTCGAACAAGAATCACCAGCACTGATAGATTACCTGGGACCCCCAGCACAAAGCATATTGCCAACACAGCACTGCTGGCTTTGTAGACTGGAAGGGCATCATTGAGTTGTGAACCACTGGAGCAGTTCTCCTGCTGCATGGTTTAGGAGTAGAAGCTGCTTCACAGTTGAAGAGAACAGTGCAGGAGAGCCAGGATTCTTGTGATTAAATTCACAGTCACATGATCCATGGCACTGCTATACTGAGTATGAGTTTGTATATGCAAAAGTAAGAGTATAACATGTACCTGGAATTACACAAATACATGTACATGCAGTTACACAAAAACAAATCAGCCGCAAGCAGAAGGCATGTCGAATAGCAGATCTATAGCTTGTTTTCTGCTCATTAACTGGACAACCTGATATGAAGCTTAAGCTGCATGCCTGCTCTTCTTCTCTGAGTTAATAAACCTCTGACACTAGTGTCCAAAGTTCAGTTCAGCTTGGATTATTACAGAAGCAAATGTGTTCAGACTTTTCCACAAGACTGCTTTGATGTTTCAACTCAGTGTGTCATTTCAAATTCGATGTATTTATAAAGCTGCTTCAAATGCCCAAACAAACCGACTTCTGCAGTTGCTTGTGGCTGATCAGTTCTCTCTCTGACACCTACTGCCTCATCTCTCTTCCAGGTCTCCTAACTTCGATCATGTGTTCCACTATTTTTGGCTGCCAGATACAATAAAATCAAACCAAGGAATGTGGTTCAAGTCCTAAGTTGGGACACTGTTTATAGAGAATCTGGACACCAATATTACTCTCATGTCAGGACATCATCTAAAGTCTGGCAGTCAGGTAGAGGTTGAACCACCCTTCACTCAAACACAGAGCCAGTTCCTCTGTAGTTACTCTGAGGAATGGCAGGATGACTGATCTATTTCTCCCCTGGGCCAAGTACGTTAAAACAGCCTAATTAATTCTTCCACTGAATAAATGCCTTTCCAGTACTTTCTGAGTATATAACTCAATTACAGAAAACAACTGGTTCAGGTCCATTGATGAGGAATGGACCTAGGGTATTGCCCTAAGCAAATGTCTATTTGGAGAAGACCTTCAAGACACAGAAGGAGCAGGCTGAGAGCCATTGCAGGGTAGAACTCAAATACAGGCCATGTATGGCTATCCAGGGACCTCAATACCCTGCCATCAAGAAAATGCAACCTTAGTTTTATAAATCACTTTAAGATTGTAAGATGCACCAACAGAGTGACATATTGCCTTCAGCTTAATTTGTACCTGTATCTTCCTCCTTTTATTACCCTCTTGTCAGGTCATGTGATGACTAGCCTCCTACAGGATACTGACCCCATGAATTTACCACCTCCAGCTCTCATGGTCAAACAATGTTTCTCCAGTCTCAGGTGTATACCTTTAGGTTAGGAGACTCCTGTGCCCAAACTATTCTGTTAGAATTTCAGATTTCAAGGCACCAGAGTGTACATCTTTCAGCCTGTTCTAAGGTCAAGTGTTCTCATTGTTTGAAGATTTTTGGTGAAATAAACTAAAGGAATATATAGTCTTCATCATGATCTTGTAACAAACAACAACACAAAAGTGCACTGTAATGAATGGGGAGATATAATGGATGCCTTAAGCACTGCCGCACCTGCTTTTTGCGATGAAATTGACGTTGTGTTGGATTCACCACTTTAATTTTCAGATTTGATCTATATTTCTACATAACAGCAAAGAAGCAGTTTTTGAATAAATGTTTATCCTCACTCTGCCTTAGGATGATAAGCTATTCCTTCAAGCTCTTGTCTGGAAACACCAGTACAATAGTTTGCAACAGTACGATTGACCCTCAGGGCCTTTCTAGGCCTTCACAGAAAGCATTAGGTAATGATTTTTATTTTTATTCATTTTTGTTTAATACAATCATAATACTTATTGTATTTACAAATGGTGTAAATATTGTTGTTTCAATTGGAATATATGGTATGTAGGTACTTACATGTATGGTTTGTAGGTAGTTACAACCAACCAAACCCTCTCATTCACTTAGCTTCAAAACTTGTAGTGGATGCCTAATGTGTCACATAACCATAAGTAGTAACTACTAGTGGAATCAACAAATCACATTTTCGATTTCCAATGGGTTGGACCAATTTAGTAAGAAAAATCATCACCCTGGGCTCTCTGGAAGTCCTAGATACATCACTGACTGTGAATAACAATGGTAGTGTAACCAGCTCTGAGTCTGTGTTAGAAAAAGCTCTTGGCAGCTCTACACCTGAGCTCTTTGCTCATAGAGTCACTTTTAAAAATTCTACATGGTAAAATCTATGTCTATATGTCTAATATGTCTATTAAGTTTAAAAAAAATATATGGAATTTTCTTTACAAGCTTCAAATGTTTATGTTTAATCTGAAACAGCCAAAAATAGTGCATGTAAATTTCCTTTAGCTTTCTGCTAATATGCTACTAGAATCCTATAGGGCAACTAGCAGAAATTAACGTTATTGTGTGTGTTTTTTCCTGAGTTTTGGCATTTGTGGCCTTACTTGAAGGCCTAGGACTGGTAGTCACAGTTACCCACTATGCTGGGAAGTGCACTGTTACAGAAGCTCAGATACTTCACAGTCATGGTTAGATGCTAATGCAGTCACTAGTAGTTCTATTGTATACATTTGCACATGCAAAATTGATTTAATGGTGGCTTAACAGGAAGGAAAATTAATCACAGTGACTGTAAGCTACTGTAATCTATTATAATGGCACCAAAAATGACAAAGACCTTGACAGACTTACAGTATGTTGCATGGTTTCATTTGTTTGTTGAAAAATATGATAATCATGCCAGATATAATTCACGCTCACTGAGAGACAGAATGTATGGTAAGTGCAGTCTTTACTGAGTTTATAGTTTAGCATACAAAAATCAAACAAAACAGAAACAGAGAAGGCATAAGAGGAAACTGAGTACTACAGGCAGAAACCAGGAAATGCAATAAAAGCCAGGCTCAGAAACTCAGCACAGATGTACATATACCATAAATAGCCTACCACATACTTATTCTGTATGTGTGGTCAAAAGTAGTAAGCAGTATGCAGGATGTGAACAACATGCATTTCCTCAGTATGCCAGTAAGTGGCCAGAGCCAACTTCATGATTTATTGCATCTCAACATGCAACATGGCTGTTTCAGGAGGATGTAGCCACTGACATAACTGCCTGGATATTTTAACAGCACTGGATTCAGCCATTCCATACCTTAACCCTCTGAGGTCGATGAACATGATGGTCACCCATAAAATTCTGTGTTTCTATACAAGTTTCTCTATATTTGCTACAATTCAGTGCAATGCTGTTCAAATATTTCTAAAATCTGTAGCGTCACCCTTTCCATTCCATCTCCTCCCGAGATCATATATGACTCACATTCTGAGTGACGAAGCTATGAAGAGAGGTTGAGATACATGTCATCTGCCTCTCACCTTGTGTAATTGGTGGGTCCATCTACATTCTGTGTGAAACTGACCAATAGTGACTCTGGACATTATTATGAACTGACACATTATGTTGGAAAAGCTATTTGTTTTTCATTCAGTCGACATCAGAGACACATGGAATGGCATGCAAAGAATTTAGAACCACTGACGTTGCTGCAGCAATGAAGATAACAGAGCATCAAGAAAATGCCGTCAGACACCAGAGGGTTAATAATGGCAAACATGAAAAAAAAAACGTGTCCAAATGCTGAGGCACCCAGCGCAGGGCTGAAGCCACAGCAGTTTTCTGTGCTGGTGCTAAGGTGGGTTTGTTTTCTTCATCTATTTAATAAAGTTAACTTACTGAGTACCTGGTTAGAACAGGTATTAAGGTAAGAACCTTAATAGAGTTGGTCTCAGCCAAAGAATTTGCACATCATCTTTTCTGGAAGTCAAACAAGCTCATATTATCAATTACAAATGGAAGGAAAATGCAATGACTCACAAAAGGAGGTGAAAGGGTTAACTCTGCTCTAACTCTGCTCTAAGCAGACTTTGTAGCAAGCATAGCTACTGTCCTTGGCAGTTTTGCACAAACAACTTGCTCCTCTTATCGGGACAACATTCTGTCCAGAACCATTTGTTCTCTTTCGTAGGTAAGATTATTGTACACAGAGCAGAAGCCCCCCTCCTTTGGGCAGTTCCGGTGGTCCGTGAGTGTCAGCTTAGCATTTCATGACTGTTAGACAACTTATTTGGGTCCACCCTGTTTGCTTGTACGCAACAGGGCAGGACGTGTTTGTATAAAAGAAGGAGTGCCCTTCTTTCTTTGTGCAGAAGACTTAATAAACTCTTTGATTGATTAAGAGAGTCGTTCTGTCTTCCTGCACCGAGCGCTCCCGCTGCAACTGAGACTTTTCACAGGACAGGTGATCCACTCTCTGGTTCCTCTTCATGAACGGACCAAAAACGGCCGGTCCTTTCAAATGGTGACCCCGACGTGATCTCTTCACCCAGGTAAGTCCAATTAATCGTTTTTGGACCTCTACCTGGTTGTCGAGATCACCTGGGTGTTCAGAGCGAACCGACCCAGCCCTGTCGGGTGGACGGGAGTACGAGAGTGAGAGTAGAGAGGGTACATTTAAACCTAAGCGCTTAGTGGGAGACAGGGAACGTCCTATAGTGGAAACTCTCAGTACAGCTCTCACTGTATTTTTCCATACTGGGCACGTCGTTCCAACCAGAGCCGGAAGAGACACCGGCTGCATGGATGCGTAGATGTAATTTGGGTTTGTCCAACCTAGCTGGTTGGACCGAAGGTAATCCGCAAATACCCGCATACCCCAGGGAGGGCACTTTCGATGTGGGCTATTTGGGTTCCGCACATCGCATGATTAATGAGGGCATAGGGGATCCTGGATGAGACCTATCTTACATGAATGAAAGCTATAAATCGTGGTATGACGTGAAAAAGGTGTGGGGTGAACTGAAGAAACTCTCTTTATGTGTGTGAAGTTTGGTTTTACGCCATCTGCGCTCAGCCTTTCTGCATTCTCTCTTTTGGATCTGTGCTGCTACAGTGATGATATCAGCGGTACTTGTTTCCAAAACAAGCATGGACCCTGTGTCCAAATTATCTTTCCCATTCCAGTTCGTATCAGAAGCAGAAAGAACAAGGAGTTTAGGTCAGATACTGTGAATACATTCAACCTGCAGTATGTTGGAGGTAACTCACAGTCTTTGAAACAAAGTGCACAGGTTATTAAGTTAGCTCTACTGAATATCAGATCTCTTACAAATAAGTCTTATATAATTAATGATTTAATTACAACTCACAGGCTTGATTTCATGCTTTTAACAGAGACATTAAACTCATATAGTGCTGATATTGTGTTAACTGAGACGGCTCCACCAAACTTTAACTTTTTAAACGTTTCACGCACCGGCAAGAAAGGCGGAAGTAATGCTGTTTAATGATACTTTCCAATGCAAGCAGTTACCACTTGGTGATTTCACATCTTTTGAATATTTAGATGCGATTTTAAAGGGGGCACAAAGAATATTATTAGTAACTGTCTACAGACCTCCAAGGTACAATGCTAATTTTATTGATGACTTCACAGATATGTTATCTTTTATTTCTACTGAATTTGATCATTTTGTTATTGCTGGTGATTTTAACATTCATATTGATAATCACAAGGATAATTACGCCAAAGAACTCTATGATGTACTTGAATCTTTTGAACTTTCTCAGCATGTGACTGGAAGCACACATTGCCATGGTCACACTTTGGATGTGGTTATCTCAAAGGGTCTTAACATTTCAGCCTCTATTAAGGATGTTGCATTGTGTGATCACTACTGTGTATTTTTTTAAATGTGGACTTCAATCCACAGCAGTGCCAGGCAAGTTAGGTTTAAGAAAAGACAGATAAATAACAGGACAGCTGCACTTTTTGTTACCAAAATGTGCTCTTCACCTTGCTAACCATCTGAATCATGACCTTCCTGTGGTGTCTCTCAATGTATCTGGTGTTGATTATAATTTTCTCATTGATACCGGCGCCACGCTCTCTTCGCTATGAGGGGCCTTTATCATCTAGAATCACTAGCTCTGTGGGTATTACAGGACAGCCCTTCTCATCTCCGTATACGCCCCCACTTCAGGTTGTATGCGACGCAGTGCGATTTACTCATTCTTTCGTGTTCATGCCAGATTGTCCCTTTAACCCTATGGGGCGGGATTTAATGAGTAAACTTGGTCTATCCCTGTCCTTTTCTGGTTCGCGCATGACCGTGTCCACGGGAGATTTCAATCGCGATCTCAACATCGCCAATAAATCCTTTAAATCACCTGTGTCTGCTCTGCTGTCTGTCTCACATGCCACAGAGGTTCCTGAGCCTCTGCGTTCCATACCACACACTGTTTGGGCTGCACATAAGGATGATGTTGGCAGGATTGACTGTAAACCATATGAGGCTACTCTAAAAAGCCCCACTCCTGTTTTTGTTAAACAATACCCTTTGCCCGAGCACAAACTGTGTGGTATAGACTCTATTCTACAGAAACTTCTTTCTCTAGGTGTGGTCGTCCCATGTCAAAGTGCGTATAACACACCGATTAACCCAGTCCCCAAGCCGGACGGTTCTTGGCGATTCACTCAAGATTTTCGACGCCTTAATGACGCCATCGTGCCTATCGCCCCAATTGTGCCTGATGTCTTTTCGATATTGACCTCCATTCCGTGTCAACACGCATTTTTTACTGTTTTAGACGTTAGTTCTGCTTTTTTCAGCATTCCTGTTGAACCTGACACCCAGCCGATTTTTTCGGTTTTACTCATCGCCAACGCCAATACACGTGGTCTCGTTTGCCGCAAGGTTTCTGCGACTCGCCTGCGGCGTTCGCCGCGTCGCTCCGAGACCTCATTTCTGACCTTTCCCTCCCCGGGGGTGCTGTGCTCCTGCAGTATGCAGATGACCTTCTGATTTCGGCCCCTGACAGCTCCACGTGCACTGAGGCATCTAAACTGGTCCTCATGCGCTTGGCTACCCTGGGCTTCAAGGTTTCACTAAAGAAACTGCAGTTCTGCCTACCCCGGGTCCAATATCTGGGTCATGAACTATCTCAAGGTCAACGCCTCCTCTCCGCTGACCGAGTGTCATGCATCACGCAGCTTCCCAAGCCCGCCACCAAGCAGGCTATGATGTCTTTCCTCGGCCTCATCAATTACTGCAGACAGTGGATTCCTGACTGCTCCGCGCATGACAAAACACTGCGTGCCTCCTTCACTCACGAACAGGCCATGACTCATCGCCTCACATGGACTACAGCCATGAACTGTGTATATTCTGCTCTACTGTCCTCACTGCAGTCTGCACCAGCCTTGGGCCTGCCCAACTACGCTCTGCCATTTCACCTGTGGGTGTCGGAGTCGGGGGGGCACTGCTGCTGCGGTTCTGGCTCAGCCCCACGGGGGAGGTTTGCGCCCTTGCGCATATTATTCTAAAACATTGGACGTTACGGCCCGAGGCCTTCCGTCCTGTCTCCGAGCGGTCGCGGCGTGCGCACTAATGGTACAGGATGCTGAAAAAATCGTTCTAGGTCATGACTTGACCTTACACACCTCTCATCAGGTCTGTCAGCTCCTAAATAACTGTTCTACACAGCACTTGTCTGCTCAGCGGCGTGCAGGCTATGAGAACATTTTGTTGAACATCGAAAACCTCACTGTGCGTCCGCACTCCTCACTAGATACTGTCTCTTCCGCTTTAATGCGTTTACTTCTGTTACCACACGACGCCTCCAGTCCCACTCTAGACGTGCATGACTGCGAGACCCGTCTGGCCGGTGAAACTTCTATTCGTGTCTTCCACCCCGTTGCCTTCTGGCCTAGCATTTTATGTTGATGGATCATGTTCCCGAGCCATCATCGGATGGCTCAAGACCAAGATGTCACTATATACACGGACAGCCGTTACGCTTTCGCCGTAGTTCATGATTTTGGGGGAATCTGGCATCAACGCGGTTTCGTTACTACTGATAACAAACCCATTTCCCATGCGTCGCTTATCGAGGACCTGATCAGGGCTACCTTCCTGCCCTCCCGACTGGCCGTTGTTAAAGTTCGCGCTCACCAGCGTAGTAGCGACCCTGACTCTGTTGGTAACAATACCGCCGACTCTGCCGCAAAAAGCGGAGCTCTTCATGGCCCCACTTGCCCTTTTATGAATTCGGCTTCCTTCTCCTGTACTGCACTCACGGTTGACTTACTTCCTGGTCTTGATCTTGACTGTATTCAGGCCACCGCCTCGGACTCTGATATCAAGCATTGGCTGTCATCGGGCTACGATCCAGCCGTCAAACCGCTGCGTGACGCCCGCACATTGTGTTCTGTTCCTCGTTCCCGATTTTCATGGTATTTCGCATCGGGAATGAAGAGGGGTAAAGCGTGACATGTCCGAATTGTTTTGCATTCACAATTTGAACTCTGCCGTTGATCGCATATTAGACCGTTGTCTTACATGTGCACAGAATAACCCAAAACCGGCCGGACCGCACCAAGTTCTTCCTAAACCGGAAACACCTTTCCAAGAATGGCAAATCGATTTCACACACATGACGACTGTAGGGCCGTACAAATATTTACTGGTCTTAGTAGATAAATTTTTGGTTGGACAGAGGCGTTCCCATGCAATAAAGAAAATGCAAATACAGTTGTGACAAAACTCTGCCAAGAAATCATACCGCGTTACGGTGTCCCCTTAGGAATAGACTCTGACAAAGGCACACCGTTCACCTCCAAAGTCACACAGATGCTCGCGAAGCACCTGAGCATAGACTGGGCATTCCACATCCCCTATCACCCTCAATCCTCGGGTATGGTCGAAAGGGTTAATCGGACTATAAAAGGGTGGTTATGAAAGGCCATGCAGACGCAGAACACTACTAATTGGGTGAAGGTTTTACCTGTAGTTTTGGCCAAACTGCGGATGGCGCGCACAGACACTCTGGGTGGTCTGTCGCCGTATGAAATTGTCATGGGACGTCCGTTCCCCCTCCCATGGCGTCAGAAATCGGCTCTGGGGGGAACGACGGACTTGGATGTGTGTCGCAGCGAGTACACCGCAGGGTTGTTAACTGTTCTGAATGAATACTGGGAGAGGGTCAACCAAACTATCACAAACCCTCCCAAGGTCCCAACCCATGCTTTTAAGCCAGGCGATCAGGTATTGGTCAAGAAATTTGAGAGAAAGTGTTTTTCAGACTCCCCTTTCTCTGAACCCACTACTGTACTCGCTGTCACACGCACGGGGGTATTAACCGATCTTTTTCCACAGTGGATTCATGCCTCCAGATGTCAGTCAGCCCCGCAGTGATATATATACATGTTAGACGTCTAACTATTTTTGTTTCCTATCTCTAACCTGTCCTGTGTTACAGAAGTATGTTGCAACTAATATTAATCTTGTGCCTGGTGGAACGTGCTGGCGGATCCCCCATGGATAACGTTTTCTGGCAGAATGCTAACTGGACAGCCAAGCAGTACACCAATGACTCCTGCTACGTGTGTCACCTGATGCCCTCCAGTGTGAACAAGCACTCCATGGTCATGGCCCCTCAGGATCTCTCTGCTACTCTGCAGGCGGTAGCACACATCTGTCTGTCTCCTGACTGTTTGAATGTTACTCATTATGATTACCCTCACATTAATTATTCTCTTTCTTTATCACAGGATTTTTGTTCTAAAACTCGCAACACTACAGATCTTGCTACATGTTTGCAGTACATTCTTAAATATGTCCTTACTAACTCCTTACTAACTCCTTATTAACTACTTACTCCTTATTTTGCCATGGCTGTCCCCATTATCTGTATGGTTTTGCTGTTGTTGTGTTTGGGTCCTTGTTTTTCCAGATGCCTCATGGAAAGGGTCTACGCGCTGGCCTCTGCGATGTGACCCCCGCGGCCCGTATACCAGCCTCTCATCTCCAGCACCAACCATATGTATGTGTGTTCTCACGCACCACTGTAACTCGCCTGTTATGCCTCACCAGTTGGTGAGGCATAAAAGAGGGGAATGAAAGGGTTAACTCTGCTCTAACTCTGCTCTAAGCAGACTTTGTAGCAAGCATAGCTACTGTCCTTGGCAGTTTTGCACAAACAACTTGCTCCTCTTATCGGGACAACATTCTGTCCAGAACCATTTGTTCTCTTTCGTAGGTAAGATTATCGTACACAGAGCAGAAGCCCCCCTCCTTTGGGCAGTTCCGGTGGTCCGTGAGTGTCAGCTTAGCATTTCATGACTGTTAGACAACTTATTTGGGTCCACCCTGTTTGCTTGTACGCAACAGGGCAGGACGTGTTTGTATAAAAGAAGGAGTGCCCTTCTTTCTTTGTGCAGAAGACTTAATAAACTCTTTGATTGATTAAGAGAGTCGTTCTGTCTTCCTGCACCGAGCGCTCCCGCTGCAACTGAGACTTTTCACAGGACAGGTGATCCACTCTCTGGTTCCTCTTCATGAACGGACCAAAAACGGCCGGTCCTTTCAGGAGGAAAACAAGTGTGTTTGGAGAGCACACTGGTGTACCACACAGACCAAGCTGAGCATTTTATTTGTGGTATTTGTGGGTTTGGAGAAAACAAGACCAAAATGCAAGCTTACATGCTGAAAAGAAGCTAGCAACAGTTTTTAGCAGAGGAAAATGGAGGGGCTTCAGATGAGTCTGACTGGCTGGTGTTGCCAGGTGTTTGTAACCAATATGTTATTTTTTATAATTGTGCTTATGTGTGATTGGAAACCAGTGTATATTTGCAGCCAGATGTTGGGATAGTGGACAAATATTACAGAAAAATGTGCTGATATATGATGAAATATGTGAAATATTAAAGGTCACTATACATTTTAAACAAAAACACACAACAATTTTTGGCATCCCTGTTTTCAGCACTTTGCCCACCTTTATTTTGCCATAATGCTGGACGAGGAGGAATCTTCTCCTATAATAATGAATGAGGAGGGAGAAGAGGATATCATAATAGAAAAGATTCAAAATTTTTCATGAAACAGAAAAATCTAGGCATTGTTTTATTAGATACATGATACCACATTCAAAAAGAGATGGAGTAAATGAAAGCAGTTTGAAGAGGTTGTGAAAAATCACTAACTTGAATGAAATTTTTAACAGAGTGTCTCCATCTTACCAATTGCTGGTAATCAGTATGTTATGTGATTGCCTAGCAGCTGCCACGCGCTTTGCCATTTCCATGGCAGCACAAAGACATTAGATCAGAAGGTACTAGTACTAGAAGGCACTGTGTCATTAGTCATCAAACAGCAGAACTGCCCCTATAAGCACACAGGATGTCAGAAAACAGATACATTTTCCACTGTAGTGGAGGTTTAAGCAACATGTAGTAGTTGTTCAAATTGTGCAATTTCTTGCAACACAAATCTTTTCAGATGATATTTTATTCATTTTGGATTTGATGTTTAATACAACTATAAAACCAACATCATATGCATAAAATGTATTACAGGTTGCACAAAATTACTAGTATAGGATGCAAATAAAATTGATCCTAGAACAAAACCTTGTGGAACACCATAAAGGTCTTCAATAAAGGACCACTTTCTTGTATATTGTGTTATTTACCACAGGCCAATAATGTTTCAGTAAGGAGTATCTGTAGGGAAAACTAGTTCTCAATCATTTTTTTTCCAAATTTCATCGACACACTCAACAAAACCTAAACAAATGAACAACTAAATCAATATCATAATTAATCCTAAACAAAAGTATAAATAATTAAACAAACATATCCATAAGAATTCAATTAATTCATTTATAAATGCCATAAGTACAAAACAAGAAAGAAGGAATAAAATGCAGACCAAAACACTGATTTGAAACACACCAAAATACAAAATACAAATGCCTTGTATTTTTACAAAACAGTAAAAAAAAATGACAAAACAAACAGCATTGTTTGTTTAATGTCAGGTGCAGATACTTTAACATGAACCCATCACAAGCTGAGATATTCCTTCACTATGAATGACCTAAGTACTTTCTGTACTAGTTGCATGCTGTCTTATTGCTCGAGCAGAGAAGACGAGTATTAAAGAAATCATGAGTAGATTGCTTAATTAATAATGTAATTTGCTGTAACATTTTTCACTAGTAATCATGTGTAAGAGTGGGGAGTGAGGAGGCAGACGCATACGCTGAAATAAGCAACTTTTATTATGGGCAAATCCAGGGTCATGGTCAAAATGGTCCAGGTTCAGGTTCAAGCAGCTGATATGGAGAGCAGGAGGGACAGACATGACAAAATTAACACAAAACCTCAAACAAGAACCAAACACAATGAAAATACAATACAATACAATACAAAACAGCCAACACATCAAACACGATCAAACAAAGACCAGCACTACACTAAAGAAAAAACAGGGCTAACTGGGGTCAGGTGGGAAACAGGTGGTAACAATCTGGGATGGAGTCAGGCAACAAGGGGGCTGGACTGAACCAAAACAAATGCACATGGATGAAAAAGTAAACAAAAAGCACATAGACAGGACTGCCAATCATGACATGTTGATCACATCATACAGAATCAGACATTATTACTTAATTTGACAATTTAACAGCTAAACAGCTGTTTACAGTTCCATCAATGGTTTCCAAAAAGAATTTCAGATTTTGATTATGTGGTCCCCAAGACACTTTTTCTGCTTAGTCTCAGTCCATCCTAAATGGCCCAGAGAAGGCCGCAGCATTTCTGGATCCAATTTGTATACGGTTTCTTAGCATGATAGCATTTTAATTTGCATTTGAGGGTGCAGCTGTTATGTATGAACCTGAGAGATGTCCTACCAATACTTACCACCAGGGGGGCGGACCGCCACTAGGGTATAGGGATTCTAAATGTAACCATGGCTGAACACAGTTGAATAAACCAGTGAGTGATCCAGCAAGAAGTTGTCCTTCGTGCTCTGTGTGTCGAGTAATAATGTTTACTTAGTTACACTATAAGGGAGCAACATAACATAAATTGGCGACGAGTTGTGTATTTCGGAATAGTTCTCATCGACTGGCAGTGAACGTTTAGTCAGCTTTGAGTGAGTTTTAGACCGGAATGAACGCCCGCGTTCTAGCTAATGTGCTAATCAACTATGAGCCAACCATTATCGGACGCCTCGAGAACAGCTAGTGCTACGTCAACAGATTCAACGACACCAAGGGTTTCAAGTTCATCTACAGTACAAATAATCGCAGAAAGACGCATGATGGCTGGAATATATGGGCATATGGATGTTTTCGATGAGTCTGGTGAGCAATGGGCAACATATATTGAACGTTTTGAGCATTATGTGGTGGCTAATGACATTCCTGAGGCTAAGAAGGTTTCAGTACTCTTTAGTGTTATGGGACCTAAAACGTATGGACTGCTTCGTAGTTTAGTAGCTCCCGTGGCACCTGGCACCAAGACTTACGAGCAGGTTGTGACTGTGCTTAGAGATCACTTCACGCCGAAACCGCTTGTTATAGCCGAAAGGTTCAGGTTCCACAAGCGTAACCAGGGGGAAGGAGAAACGGTAGCGCAGTATGTAGCAGTGCTCAAAAAGCTATCAGAACACTGCGAGTTCGGAGGTTACCTTGAGGACGCTCTGAGAGACAGATTTGTTTGCGGATTAAAGTGCGAAGCTGTGCAGAAACGCCTTCTGACTGAGGACAAGCTCACGTTCAAGAGAGCAGTGGAACACGCAGTGTCAGCAGAAACAGCAACACGCGACGTACAGCAGTTAAGTCATTCCCTGAAAGTGAACGCTGTGTTTTTTGCAAGGTGAAACATGCCGCCGCTGTGGGAAGGGGAATCATAGTGATGATGACTGCTGGTACAAAGATCGCGAGTGTCACCAGTGCGGGAGGAAGGGCCACACGAAACGAATGTGCAGGAGTAAATCAAAATGCAGTCACGAAAGAGAACGTAAACACAAAGAGGGAAAGCCTGAACAGAAAAGCCATACACACAAACGCAGCGTGAAAGATAGGAAGAAAAATATTCATCACGTCGACGCGAATGAAGGTGAAAGTGAAGGGACGAAATCAGATGTATGCAGTGTCTCAGAAAGGGAAATATTCACGCATATCAGTAGTGCCAAAAGTCAATGGAAAGAAAATGGAGATGGAATTGGATACAGGGGCAGCAGTGTCATTGATTCCTTTTGAACTGTACCAGCGAAAGCTGCACAAACTTCCTCTGCAACCTACTGATATCATGCTAAAGACATACACAGGAGAGGCTTTGGCACCAGAAGGAGTCATTAAGGTGCAAGTGGCATTGGGCAAGCAACAGGCTGTCTTGCCACTGTATGTGGTAAAGGTGGATGCTCCACCATTATTTGGCAGGGAGTGGCTGAGAGCCATTCAACTGAATTGGAGAGACGTAAAGACTGTACATGTAATTGAGCACACACAGACAAACAGCTTAGAGATTGTGTTAAAGAGACACTCTGCTGTTTTCTCCGATCAGTTAGGCACCATGAAGGGAGTGAAAGCCCGGCTCACTCTCAGACCAAACAGTGTCCCCAAATTCTGCCCACCACGCAACGTGCCATATGCTCTCCGACCGCGAGTGGAAGCAGAGCTGAAACGCCTCACAGAGCTTGGTGTCATCTCACCTGTGGCGCATAGTGACTGGGCGACGCCAGTGGTGCCTGTGAACAAGAAGGACGGCACCGTGAGACTCTGCGGGGACTTCAAAGTCACCCTCAACCCAGCTCTCTGCATCGACAAGTACCCAATTCCACGTATTGAGGACTTGTTTGCTTCCCTCGCTGGAGGTCAACACTTCAGTAAGCTGGATCTTTCCAATGCATATCTGCAGATGGAAGTAGAAGAGAGCTCCAAGAAGTTGCTGACCATCTCAACACAGAAAGGACTCTTCTGTTTTAATCGTTTGCCGTTTGGGGTAGCGTCATCGCCCGCCTTGTTCCAGAAGGCCATGGACCAGGTACTCCTCGGGCTGCCACACACTCACTGCTACCTGGACGACATACTGGTGAGTGGTCCTGACAAGCAGACACACCTGAAAACCCTGGATGCAGTACTCAGCAGGCTAGAGGAATATGGCTTGCACCTCAAGCAAGAGAAATGTCTCTTCTTCCAGGAGTCCGTGGAATACCTGGGCCACATCATCGACGCTGCTGGGCTCCACAAGTCACCGGAGAAGGTACGCGCCGTCATAGACGCACCGGCACCAGGCGATGTGAGTCAACTGCGATCTTTCCTAGGAATGCTTAACTACTATGGACGCTTCATCCCTGACCTGGCCACTGTGCTTAAGCCGTTGAATGAACTGCTGAACAAGGAGAGAAAATGGCAGTGGACGTCAGCATGTGCATCGGCGTTCCAGAAAGCCAAAGCACTCCTGGTGGCACAAGAGGTGCTCACACACTTCAACCCTGAGCTGCCTCTCCGCCTTGCTTGCGACACTTCACCCTATGGGGTCGGAGCTGTTCTCTCTCATGTCATGCCAGATGGTGAAGAAAAACCCATCGCCTATGCATCCAGAACGCTCAGCAAAGCAGAACAAAACTACGCTCAGATCGAGAGGGAGGCATTAGCAATAGTCTTCGGAGTACGAAAGTTCCACCAGTATCTTTACGGCAATACATTCACTCTGCTCACCGACCATCGCCCGCTCACAACCATCCTCAGTCCAGTGAAAAGCACACCATCCATGGCTGCAGCTCGCATGCAACGCTGGGCGCTCCTGCTCTCTGCTCACAATTACACCATCGAGTACAGGAAAGGGGCCCTACATGCCAACGCTGATGGACTGTCGAGGTTACCGCTCCCTCATGCCCCCAGTGAGAAACAAGGTGCAGTGGAGGTGTTCTACACGTCACAGTTGGACACTTTACCAGTCAGCAACGCTGAGATCAAGCGTCATACCATGTCTGACTCCAACCTGTCCTGTGTCATGGAAATGGTCACCACTGGACGTTTTCCCACGGCAAAGGACGCAGGAGACGAGCTGTCACACTACCTCCAGCGCCGCCATGAGCTCACTGTGCAGCACGGATGCCTCATGTGGGGTTTGAGAGTGATTGTGCCACCCAAACTGCGCCCCCGGGTGCTGACAGAGCTACACTCAGCACACCCAGGTGTAGTGAGGATGAAGAGCTTAGCTCGTAGCTACGTTTGGTGGCCCGGCATCGACTCCCAGATCGAACACCAAGCAAAGTCATGCCACTCATGTCAACGAGTACAGAAAGACCCTGGCCTAGCACCCTTACATCCTTGGATGTGGCCATCCAGTCCCTGGGAACGGATACATGTGGACTTTGCCGGTCCATTTGAAGGGCACATGTACCTGGTCGTAGTGGACGCCCACTCCAAATGGCCCGAGATACACATCATGGATAGCACCACATCCAGCAAAACCATTCAAGTGCTTAGGGGACTTTTTAGTCGCTATGGCATTCCACACAGCCTTGTAAGCGACAACGGCCCTCAGTTCTGCTCTGAAGAATTCAGCACGTTTCTGAAAGCCAATGGAGTCAAACACATTCGCTCAGCACCGTACCATCCTGCCTCCAATGGCTTGGCAGAGCGCTTTGTGCAAACCTTCAAGCATGCTCTGAAATCTTCCAGAGGAACTACATCACTGCAACAGCGTCTAGATACGTTCCTCCTGACCTACCGCAACACCCCTCATGCAACAACCAGAGAAAGCCCTGCACTGCTATTCATTGGACGCAAGTTGCGTTCTCGACTGGATTTTCTGAAACCCAGTGTGGCTAGAGCAGTGCACCATTCGCAGGAGGATCAACAGCAGCGACGCTGGCTGCATTCCAAACAGAGACAGTTTGCAGTTGGCGAGCCAGTGCTCGTGCGTGATTATAGGAAGGGGGAGGATAAGTGGAGGCCAGCTGTGGTGATCGAGAAGACCGGACCAGTGTCCTACAGGGTAAATGTGGGAACACAAGGGGTCTGGAAGCGTCATGTGGACCAGTTGCTGACTCGGCCCGAGTCAGACCCACCAGAGACTGTGAGTTGTCCACTGTCACTACCACAGACAACCACACCTGGTACCACACCTGACCCAAGTACACCTCAACAGAAGGAGGATACTGATACCGTTCCACACGCAACACATACACCACCCAAGACACCACAGTCCACAGAAATAACACACACAGGTCGTTCTGAGACAACAGGGACTGTACGGCGATATCCTGTGAGGATCACACGTCCGCCAGTACGTTACGGAGATCAGTGAATTGTAAAAAAAAAAAAAAAAAAAAAAGTTGAAAGAATGTTCCAGAATGTTTGCCTTTGCAGAATGTTGTTTAATGGTTGAGTTTTGGGACTCTGTAGTGATTATAAGCCGTAATATACTCATCTATTTCTTGTTAATGTTATTGAGAAGTAAAGAAAGACATAATCTCAGGTAGTTTAAAGGAAATATACTGTGAGTTTCAGAAGAATGTTTTTGTTATGGACAGCGAATCTTAGTGGGGAGGAGATATGTTATGTATGAACCTGAGAGATGTCCTACCAATACTTACCACCAGGGGGGCGGACCGCCACTAGGGTATAGGGATTCTAAATGTAACCATGGCTGAACACAGTTGAATAAACCAGTGAGTGATCCAGCAAGAAGTTGTCCTTCGTGCTCTGTGTGTCGAGTAATAATGTTTACTTAGTTACACTATAAGGGAGCAACATAACAGCAGCGATAAATTGTGTTCACAGAAAATGTTTTTTGTTAGTGTTCCTGAGCCCAAGCAGTGATTTCCACTACTGCATTGTGTCTGTATTGTATCTCTTTTGGTTTTTGGCCTTGTCCTTTGTATTTCTCTGGATTCTCTCTATATTTTTTAAATATATGATGTACTCTAGATGATGCAGTCCCCAAGTTCTTTGCTCTTTTAAGTTGAAACTTTATTCTTGAATTGTTTGAATAGAGTGGTGAACCCCTCCCTATCTTTACTTCTGAAAGATTATTTTTATAGCCAATCAGGCTACCGACTTGTTACCAATTAACCTAATTAGTTGTTAGATGCTCCACTAGGTGTTTTTTTATTTATTTTTAGCATGACATAAATTACTTGTCTATTGTTGCACCTGTCCAAATGTTTTGAAACCTGTTGCTGGCATCAAATTCAAATTGAGTATATACTTTAAAAAAAAAACAATATTCTTTATGTATTCTTTGTCCATTAAATATAATGTAATTTAAATGATTTGCACATCATTGCATTCTGTTATTATTTACATTTTGCACATCGTTCCAACCTTTTTGGAAACAGGATTGTACATTAACATAGTCCTGTATGTGGACTTAGAGAAACTGATGTCTTATCCAGTCTGCAGGTTGAAGACATTTTCATGCTAGAGCCAAAGTACAGAGGTAATGTTTGTTCGGACTAAATACTAAATATTTTATGTAGTGAAATCAATTCTAAAATAAGAAAAAGTCCTTTTCAGTCAAATTACTCAATATGCTATTCCTTTAATCAACAAATACAATAGCATACCATGATGAGAATGAAACATGCATAGCCTTACACTGTTACATACTTTTAACTTTGAAAAATAGAAAAAATGTGAAATAGAAAAATAGTAAGATAACAACTTATTTACATGTGATATTTTCAGGTACTTACATTCAGTATGCACACATTAATACATTTTATTAATCTATTATTGTACATTACATGTATTAATTTCCTTTGTTTTGTGTTGTCAGCCAGACAAGAAGGCTTACACTGTGCTCATTCACCATTGTTTCACCATGAAAATACCCAGTCATGAGTGACAAAGAAGAAAATTTTATACATGTCTAGTTCCATGTTTTGAGTGTGGTGACTATTAACAAAATTATTTATGTAGATGATTGAAAAGAAAAGTAACCCTAGAACAGAACCCTGTGGAACAACTTAAGAGATTTTTAACTTTAACATTCATATTTTAAGTGTAGATCATGCTGTGATATAACTGTGCTATAAGAAATTTCTTTCATTTCCAGTTTGCACAAAAACAATTTACATTTCTTTATAAATGAAGTTCAGTATAAATGTCAAGGATACAAAAGAACAAAGAGTGAAGGACTTAAACACTTTCTGTCCCAGTTGCGCGCTGCCTTATAGCCCGAGCAGAGAAGGCGTATATGAAGGGGTTGACGCAGCTGTTGATGAAAGTCAGAGCTCCAGCAATGTCGTCTCCTGCTTCTGCAAACCTCAAAAGATGGTCATTTTTGAGTAACAATGCAACGATGAGCATAATGTTGTTGATATGAAGCGAAACCCAAAAAAAGAAGAAAGTCGCCACGGTTCTGGTCACAAGCCTTGTCATCCTGTGGCTGTTAAAGAAAGCTGACTGACTAACACTGCAGTGAAGACGGACATAGAAATAAACCAGGAGGGGGAACGGCACCACAAACATCAATATGGTCTCCAAAAGCAAAGTAGCCACCCTTTCTGTGTTATTTTGATAGTGTGCCCTGCAGTACAGCCGTCCATCCTTCTCCAACTTTACATGGCGCTGAACGAGAGAGTAACAAGCGAATACTCCACTCAGAATCCATATTCCACTCACAAGACCATTCTGTCCTCTTGCTCTGATCTTAGCCCATTTCTGAGGATGCAGTACTTGAATGTATCTCTGCACACTCAGTAAAGTCACACACAGCACGCTGCTGTAGAGGCTCCAGTAGACCACGTAGGAGAAGAACTTACACAAGCCCAAACCAAAGACCCAGTCATGAAGAAGAGCGTAGATCCACAACGGCAGTGGAAGTAGCGTCATTAGATCTGATATGGCCAGGCTCAGCATCAGCCTTGGAGTGAAACTGCCTCCCTTTAGCCACCCAGAAAGAAGCACCAGTACTGCAATATTTCCAGGGACCCCTAGCGCAAAGCACAGCCCCAGTACACTACTGGCGACCAGCGTTTCAGGTGAGAGAGGGGTTGAGCTGTTGGAAGAGTTGCCGTACTGCATGGTTTGTAGTTAGAAGCTACTAGCAGCCAGAATTAAGAAAAGTAAAAGAGGAAGTGACTAAAAATGAAAACAGACATATGGTTCATCAGACATAATGTGAGAACATTTCTGTAAGCTGAGATAGCAAAAGTGTTTTGAATGTGATCATTTCCTAAGAGCATGCTTAAAGTCACCAGTCCTAAATTACCCAAAGCATGATTAGCAAGAGTTTACTTCAGGCTGAGGTCAAAACAATAATCCCAGAAGTTCTTTTAACATTTATGATTTGCATTTATTGGTGGGTTGTGGATTGCCTATATACACTTGTTCAGTGTATTGGTGGTTAGTGATGTGTTTGCATACTTTGTATTGTTGGATCTTGGTTGGGTTATATAGTTGTTCAGTGTATTGTTGGATCTTGGTTTGGTTATATAGTTGTTCAGTGTATTGTTGGATCTTGGTTTGGTTATATAGTTGTTCATTGTATTGTTGGATCTTGGTTTGGTTATATAGTTGTTCAGTGTATTGTTGGATCTTGGTTTGGTTATATAGTTGTTCAGTGTATTGTTGGATCTTGGTTTGGTTATATAGTTGTTCAGTGTATTGTTGGATCTCGGTTTGGTTATATAGTTGTACAGTGTATTGTTGGATCTTGGTTTGGTTATATAGTTGTACAGTGTATTGTTGGATCTTGGTTTGGTTATATAGTTGTTCAGTGTATTGTTGGATCTTGGTTTGGTTATATAGTTGTTCAGTGTATTGTTGGATCTTGGTTTGGTTATATAGTTGTTCAGTGTATTGTTGGACCTTGGTTTGGTTATATAGTTGTTCAGTGTATTGTTGGATCTTGGTTTGGTTATATAGTTGTTCAGTGTATTGTTGGATCTTGGTTTGGTTATATAGTTGTACAGTGTATTGTTGGATCTTGGTTAGGTTATATAGTTGTACAGTGTATTGTTGGATCTTGGTTTGGTTATATAGTTGTACAGTGTATTGTTGGATCTTGGTTTGGTTATATAGTTGTACAGTGTATTGTTGGATCTTGGTTTGGTTATATAGTTGTTCAGTGTATTGTTGGATCTTGGTTTGGTTATATAGTTGTACAGTGTATTGTTGGATCTTGGTTTGGTTATATAGTTGTTCATTGTATTGTTGGATCTTGGTTTGGTTATATAGTTGTTCATTGTATTGTTGGACCTTGGTTTGGTTATATAGTTGTTCAGTGGATTGTTGGATCTTGGTTTGGTTATATAATTGTTCAGTGTATTGTTGGATCTTGGTTTGGTTATATAGTTGTTCAGTGAATTGTTGGATCTTGGTTTGGTTATATAGTTGTTCATTGTATTGTTGGATCTTGGTTTGGTTATATAGTTGTTCAGTGAATTGTTGGATCTTGGTTTGGTTATATAGTTGTTCAGTGAATTGTTGGATCTTGGTTTGGTTATATAGTTGTTCAGTGTATTGTTGGATCTTGTTTTGGTTATATAGTTGTTCAGTGTATTGTTGGATCTTGGTTTGGTTATATAGTTGTTCAGTGAATTGTTGGATCTTGATTTGGTTATATAGTTGTACAGTGTATTGTTGGATCTTGGTTTGGTTATATAGTTGTTCAGTGAATTGTTGGATCTTGGTTTGGTTATATAGTTGTACAGTGTATTGTTGGATCTTGGTTTGGTTATATAGTTGTACAGTGTATTGTTGAATCTTGGTTTGGTTATATAGTTGTTCAGTGTATTGTTGGATCTTGGTTTGGTTATATAGTTGTTCAGTGTATTGTTGGATCTTGGTTTGGTTATATAATTGTTCATTGTATTGTTGAATCTTGGTTTGGTTATATAGTTGTTCAGTGTATTGTTGGATCTTGGTTTGGTTATATAGTTGTTCAGTGTATTGTTGGATCTTGGTTTGGTTATATAATTGTTCATTGTATTGTTGGATCTTGGTTTGGTTATATAGTTGTACAGTGTATTGTTGAATCTTGGTTTGGTTATATAGTTGTTCAGTGTATTGTTGGATCTTGGTTTGGTTATATAGTTGTAGAGTGTATTGTTGGATCTTGGTTTGGTTATATAATTGTTCAGTGTATTGTTGGATCTTGGTTTGGTTATATAGTTGTACAGTGTATTGTTGGATCTTGGTTTGGTTATATAGTTGTACAGTGTATTGTTGGATCTTGGTTTGTTTATATAGTTGTTCAGTGTATTGTTGGATCTTGGTTTGGTTATATAGTTGTTCAGTGTATTGTTGGATCTTGGTTTGGTTATATAATTGTTCAGTGTATTGTTGGATCTTGGTTTGGTTATATAGTTGTACAGTGTATTGTTGGATCTTGGTTTGGTTATATAGTTGTACAGTGTATTGTTGGATCTTGGTTTGGTTATATAGTTGTACAGTGTATTGTTGGATTTTGGTTTGGTTATATAGTTGTTCAGTGTATTGTTGGATCTTAGTTTGGTTATATAGTTGTACAGTGTATTGTTGGATCTTGGTTTGGTTATATAGTTGTACAGTGTATTGTTGGATCTTGGTTTGGTTATATAGTTGTTCAGTGTATTGTTGGATCTTAGTTTGGTTATATAGTTGTTCAGTGTATTGTTGGATCTTGGTTTGGTTATATAGTTGTTCAGTGTATTGTTGGATCTTGATTTGGTTATATAGTTGTACAGTGTATTGTTGGATCTTGGTTTGGTTATATAGTTGTTCAGTGAATTGTTGGATCTTGGTTTGGTTATATAGTTGTACAGTGTATTGTTGGATCTTGGTTTGGTTATATAGTTGTACAGTGTATTGTTGAATCTTGGTTTGGTTATATAGTTGTTCAGTGTATTGTTGGATCTTGGTTTGGTTATATAGTTGTTCAGTGTATTGTTGGATCTTGGTTTGGTTATATAGTTGTTCAGTGTATTGTTGGATCTTGGTTTGGTTATATAATTGTTCATTGTATTGTTGGATCTTGGTTTGGTTATATAGTTGTACAGTGTATTGTTGAATCTTGGTTTGGTTATATAGTTGTTCAGTGTATTGTTGGATCTTGGTTTGGTTATATAGTTGTACAGTGTATTGTTGGATCTTGGTTTGGTTATATAATTGTTCAGTGTATTGTTGGATCTTGGTTTGGTTATATAGTTGTACAGTGTATTGTTGGATCTTGGTTTGGTTATATAGTTGTACAGTGTATTGTTGGATCTTGGTTTGTTTATATAGTTGTTCAGTGTATTGTTGGATCTTGGTTTGGTTATATAGTTGTTCAGTGTATTGTTGGATCTTGGTTTGGTTATATAATTGTTCAGTGTATTGTTGGATCTTGGTTTGGTTATATAGTTGTACAGTGTATTGTTGGATCTTGGTTTGGTTATATAGTTGTACAGTGTATTGTTGGATCTTGGTTTGGTTATATAGTTGTACAGTGTATTGTTGGATTTTGGTTTGGTTATATAGTTGTTCAGTGTATTGTTGGATCTTAGTTTGGTTATATAGTTGTACAGTGTATTGTTGGATCTTGGTTTGGTTATATAGTTGTACAGTGTATTGTTGGATCTTGGTTTGGTTATATAGTTGTTCAGTGTATTGTTGGATCTTAGTTTGGTTATATAGTTGTTCAGTGTATTGTTGGATCTTGGTTTGGTTATATAGTTGTTCAGTGTATTGTTGGATCTTGATTTGGTTATATAGTTGTACAGTGTATTGTTGGATCTTGGTTTGGTTATATAGTTGTTCAGTGAATTGTTGGATCTTGGTTTGGTTATATAGTTGTTCAGTGTATTGTTGGATCTTGGTTTGGTTATATAGTTGTTCAGTGTATTGTTGGATCTTGCTTTGGTTACATAGTTGTTCATTGTATTGTTGGATCTTGGTTTGATTATATAGTTGTTCAGAGAATTGTTGGATCTTGGTTTGGTTATATAGTTGTTCAGTGTATTGTTGGATCTTGGTTTGGTTATATAGTTGTTCAGTGAATTGTTGGATCTTGGTTTGGTTATATAGTTGTTCATTGTATTGTTGGATCTTGGTTTGGTTATATAGTTGTTCAGTGTATTGTTGGATCTTGGTTTGGTTATATAGTTGTTCAGTGTATTGTTGGATCTTGGTTTGGTTATATAGATGTACAGTGTATTGTTGGATCTTGGTTTGGTTATATAGTTGTTCAGTGTATTGTTGGATCTTGTTTTGGTTATATAGTTATTCAGTGTATTGTTGGATCTTGGTTTGGTTATATAGTTGTTCAGTGTATTGTTGGATCTTGGTTTGATTATATAATTGTTCAGTGTATTGTTGGATCTTGGTTTGGTTATATAGTTGTTCAGTGTATTGTTGGATCTTGTTTTGGTTATATAATTGTTCAGTGTATTGTTGGATCTTGGTTTGGTTATATAGTTGTTCAGTGTATTGTTGGATCTTGGTTTGATTATATAATTGTTCAGTGTATTGTTGGATCTTGGTTTGGTTATATAGTTGTTCAGTGTATTGTTGGATCTTGTTTTGGTTATATAGTTATTCAGTGTATTGTTGGATCTTGGTTTGGTTATATAGTTATTCAGTGTATTGTTGGATCTTGGTTTGGTTATATAGTTGTACAGTTTATTGTTGGATCTTGGTTTGGTTATATAGTTGTTTATTGTATTGTTGGATCTTGGTTTGGTTATATAGTTGTTCAGTGTATTGTTGGATCTTGGTTTGGTTATATAGTTGTTCAGTGTATTGTTGGATCTTGGTTTGGTTACATAGTTGTTCAGTGTATTGTTGGATCTTGGTTTGGTTACATAGTTGTTCAGTGTATTGTTGGATCTTGGTTTGGTTATATAGTTGTTCAGTGTATTGTTGGATCTTGGTTTGGTTATATAGTTGTACAGTGTATTGTTGAATCTTGGTTTGGTTATATAGTTGTTCAGTGTATTGTTGGATCTTGGTTTGGTTATATAGTTGTTCAGTGTATTGTTGGATCTTGGTTTGGTTATATAATTGTTCATTGTATTGTTGGATCTTGGTTTGGTTATATAGTTGTACAGTGTATTGTTGAATCTTGGTTTGGTTATATAGTTGTTCAGTGTATTGTTGGATCTTGGTTTGGTTATATAGTTGTAGAGTGTATTGTTGGATCTTGGTTTGGTTATATAATTGTTCAGTGTATTGTTGGATCTTGGTTTGGTTATATAGTTGTACAGTGTATTGTTGGATCTTGGTTTGGTTATATAGTTGTACAGTGTATTGTTGGATCTTGGTTTGTTTATATAGTTGTTCAGTGTATTGTTGGATCTTGGTTTGGTTATATAGTTGTTCAGTGTATTGTTGGATCTTGGTTTGGTTATATAATTGTTCAGTGTATTGTTGGATCTTGGTTTGGTTATATAGTTGTACAGTGTATTGTTGGATCTTGGTTTGGTTATATAGTTGTACAGTGTATTGTTGGATCTTGGTTTGGTTATATAGTTGTACAGTGTATTGTTGGATTTTGGTTTGGTTATATAGTTGTTCAGTGTATTGTTGGATCTTAGTTTGGTTATATAGTTGTACAGTGTATTGTTGGATCTTGGTTTGGTTATATAGTTGTACAGTGTATTGTTGGATCTTGGTTTGGTTATATAGTTGTTCAGTGTATTGTTGGATCTTAGTTTGGTTATATAGTTGTTCAGTGTATTGTTGGATCTTGGTTTGGTTATATAGTTGTTCAGTGTATTGTTGGATCTTGATTTGGTTATATAGTTGTACAGTGTATTGTTGGATCTTGGTTTGGTTATATAGTTGTTCAGTGAATTGTTGGATCTTGGTTTGGTTATATAGTTGTACAGTGTATTGTTGGATCTTGGTTTGGTTATATAGTTGTACAGTGTATTGTTGAATCTTGGTTTGGTTATATAGTTGTTCAGTGTATTGTTGGATCTTGGTTTGGTTATATAGTTGTTCAGTGTATTGTTGGATCTTGGTTTGGTTATATAATTGTTCATTGTATTGTTGGATCTTGGTTTGGTTATATAGTTGTACAGTGTATTGTTGAATCTTGGTTTGGTTATATAGTTGTTCAGTGTATTGTTGGATCTTGGTTTGGTTATATAGTTGTACAGTGTATTGTTGGATCTTGGTTTGGTTATATAGTTGTACAGTGTATTGTTGGATCTTGGTTTGTTTATATAGTTGTTCAGTGTATTGTTGGATCTTGGTTTGGTTATATAGTTGTTCAGTGTATTGTTGGATCTTGGTTTGGTTATATAATTGTTCAGTGTATTGTTGGATCTTGGTTTGGTTATATAGTTGTACAGTGTATTGTTGGATCTTGGTTTGGTTATATAGTTGTACAGTGTATTGTTGGATCTTGGTTTGGTTATATAGTTGTACAGTGTATTGTTGGATTTTGGTTTGGTTATATAGTTGTTCAGTGTATTGTTGGATCTTAGTTTGGTTATATAGTTGTACAGTGTATTGTTGGATCTTGGTTTGGTTATATAGTTGTACAGTGTATTGTTGGATCTTGGTTTGGTTATATAGTTGTTCAGTGTATTGTTGGATCTTAGTTTGGTTATATAGTTGTTCAGTGTATTGTTGGATCTTGGTTTGGTTATATAGTTGTTCAGTGTATTGTTGGATCTTGATTTGGTTATATAGTTGTACAGTGTATTGTTGGATCTTGGTTTGGTTATATAGTTGTTCAGTGAATTGTTGGATCTTGGTTTGGTTATATAGTTGTACAGTGTATTGTTGGATCTTGGTTTGGTTATATCGTTGTTCAGTCTACTGGTGGTTAGTGGACTGTCTATATGCTGGCTCAGTGTGTTGGTGTTTTTCATACTTGTTCTGTGTATTAGTGGTTGGTGATTTGGTCATACACTTGTTTAGTATGTTGGTGGTTTGGTTATATACTTGTTCACTTTATTATTGACGGTTTGCTATACTTATTAAGTGTATTGCTGGTTTGCCAAAGGTGGGTTAAACATGTTTTTCTTACGTGTATTAAAATTTGGCGGTTTGGTTATACATGTTCAGTTGTTTTCACATACTGTCTCCTCATTTCTGGAATTGAGGTTTGTGTAACGTATGTATGTATATATAATGTAATAGACCTTATACCAACAGCTCCTGGTAGTGTAGGTGATCTTACCAGTTACATTATTATACTCAGAGTGTGAAATACTCAATGAATAAATTATATAAATAAATAGTGTGTGCACGTAAATTGGTAGAAAAATGCCACATTTGAGTTTGTTCTTTGTAGAGGATGCGTACTTATTTTCACCTAGGTCTTAGGTGTTCAAACATTTGCTTATGACTGTAGTTACGGTTTCTAATTTACATTTGGGCATTTAAAAGAGGAACTTGACCCTAAAAACAGAAGTTTGCTATTTTGAGGATAAAGCAGGGTAAAATACAACGTCATAACAAAGACCTTTCTCCATATTTGTATTTGAGCATCTTCCAAATGGACACAATAACACATAATATGGTTATGAGTTTATTTTTAAGGAAACACCAGATTTGATTTGGGGTTTGCAGGGATTCTGAAGGATTAATGGGAACCCACAATATTTTATCCTTGGTTTTAGTCTTATAGAATTCAGGGGTCTTACTTCTTAAACATCTATGTTGATTTGGTTTGCAGTTGTATGGTCTTAGGATTGAACCAGGTTTATCTGTAAATCTATAAACACCACTCTGCTTCCCTTCATGATTACTCAGCGAGGGCACTAGCGCAGCACAAACGTGTGTGTGTGTGTGTGTGAGCTTGACAAGCGTGCCACAGCAGGGAGAAATACAGATGAGCTCTTAAATATTCATGATTTCTGTTTGTTAGAGTGTTTGTTGTACTTGGTAGTGTTTGACTGGCCTCACATGAGGGAAGAAAATGGCCTGTTATTACCAGCCTCGGCTGAATAGATTACACTGGACATGTATTCCCAAACACTGGGGGTAGGATGTGTTAAAAGTACAGATATTGGCTGTATTTTAAGTGTGTGTTTACAAATTCATCTCCATTTCTGGAAAAGCTCTACCAACACAATGTTCTCTCTTTGGTTTCAGTATTGGTAAGTTTTCATTTTATCTCCTATTTAGGTCAGTGTCCTTATTGCACCAGTACACATTGGTATGGTAGGAGTGGGGCTCAGCTGTTCTGGAAGTCACAAGTAAACAGATTCATTATTTAATATCATTTGAGAATTTCAGATGCACTTCAACTCCTGTTGCTCTCTCTCTGATTCACCCTGCATAAATTTATCTTGCTATGTCTGACCTCTTTAAAAATGCCCTAAAAATTCAGCCACCTAAAACTGACGTTATATAAAGGGAAATCGTACATCCTTGTCTCAGGTCCTCTTGGGACACCCACTTATCACATTTCAGTTCAGTCTCTTCCTTTGTATGCTCAAGATTCAAGTCTGCTTTTCAGTCTACAGGCTCTAATGAGTGATCGAGGGAGGCTGAACAGATGCACAAGAGAGGCTGTAATGAAGCCAAGTCCAAAAATAACAAGACAAAGTCAAATGGCAGCAAACAGGTCAGGCTATACTCCAAAATAAAATAATACAAACAGGCATTGGAAAAACATCGAGAAGCTAACAGAAGACAGCCTGGGCCTGTCTCAAGAAGCAGATGCAATTTAGATAGGGTTGCTTAACAAGTTACAGATTCACAAAACCAACAAATATAGGCAGCAGTTAATGACTTTCTTTGTTAACTCAGGTTTAGGTACGCAGGCTGTGATTAATCCTCTTGATTAGATAGATAGATAGATAGATAGATAGATAGATAGATAGATAGATAGATAGATAGATAGATAGATAGATAGATAGATAGATAGATAGACAGACAGACAGACAGACAGACAGACATTGGTGGCTGGTGTTGTGGTTATATACCTGTTCAGTGTATTGGTGATTTAGTTATATACGCCGACCACCTCCTTGTTTCTATGCTCATTGTCCATTTTATCAGCTCCACTTACTGTCACTACACAGAACTGTGTAGTTCTACAGTTACAGACTGTAGTCCATCTGTTTCTCTGCATAGTTTGTTAGCTCCCTTTTTACCCTATTCTTCAGTGGTCCCTTATAGACCCTCACAGAGCAGGTATTATTTGGGTGGTGGATCATTCTCAGCACTGCAGTAACACTGTATTGGAGTTAGTGTGTGTTGCGCTGGTCTGAGTGGATCAGACACAGCAGTGCTGCTGGAGTTTTTAAACAAGTCAGTGTCACTGCTGGACTGAGAATAGTCCACCAACCAAAAATATCCAGCCAACAGTGTCCTGTGGGCAGTGTCCTGTGACCATTGATGAAGGTCTAGATGACCAGCACAAACTGTGCTGCAGCAGATGAGCTATCATCTCTGACTTTACATCTACATACATTTACACATTCTCCATCAATGTGAAGAACCATTTCACCATACCATACAAAGAACCACTGAAGCATGCAAGTGGTCCTGTGAGTGTTCATGGTTCTTTATAGAACCTTTACTAAAGAACTGTTGAGGGTTCTTTAGTAAGGGCATAGCAGTAAGGGTGTAGCAGGTGAAGATTTGATCAGTGTGGTAGTTTTAATTTCATCCATCCATCCATCCATTTTCTAAGCCGCTTCTCCGCCAGGGTCGTGGGGGGATGCTGGAGCCTATCCCAGCAGTCTTCGGGCAGAAGGCAGAATACACCCTGGACAGGTCGCCAGTCCATCGCAGGGCAGACAGACAGACACAGACAGTCACTCACACACTCACACCTAGGGGCAATTCAGCATGTCCAACTGGCCTGACTGCATGTCTTTGGACTGTGGGAGGAAACCGGAGAACCCGGAGGAAACCCATGCAGACACAGGGAGAACATGCAAACTCCACACAGAGAGGACCCTGGCCGCCCGGCCGGGGAATCGAACCCAGGCCCTCCTTGCTGTTAGTTCATAAAAAAGCTTTGCTACACATGCTACACATCTGTTTGGCTTTTTCCTTTTTTTACTTCTTTCACACTCTCAGTTGTCATTGGCTGTTGCAGGAATCTATGTTGACTGAGTTGTTGACCAGTATACACTACTAAATTACACTCAGAGTCAAGCTGAAAAAAATCAAACTTGTTCACTGACTGGTCTGAAACTCAATTAGGATGCAAAAGTCTGCGCATCTCAAAACATTACTGTGTTACTCTCTGCCAACTCCAGCTGCCTCCAACCACAGACTAGAGCCAACTAGAACAGGCTCCAAAAAAATGGTAGCCTGTGAAATGAAATTATCTTAAATCCAGTCAATATGTCTAATATTTCTCATTTTTAGATGGTTGTGAACATATAAGATCACCTAGCTTATTTCTAGACATATTTCACTCATTTATGTAATTTTGCTCAGTAAAACTATTTCACTATCCTGGCAGAAAATTTTGCTTATTTCAAGCAGAAACACAAGTAAAATTATCTGCCAACATAGTGAGGTCATTTTACCCAATAAAGATACTTAAAACAAGTAAAAATGTCTAGAAATAAAGTAAATAAACAAACTATGCTTACAACAATCTCAACAGGAGAAATATTAGATTTATTGACTATATTTAAGATAATTTTACTTGACAAGATAAAATTTTTTGCAATGCAAGCCTAAAATCAGGGAAAAAGGTCACATGGTGTGAGGATAAAATCCAGCATTATGAAACAGACTCTGGGACAGAAACTCAGCTGGATCAGCGAGACACTTCGTAAATGTCAAGAGTGAAACAGTGGTGTTAATTAGCATTCAGATAGTCCTTATCAAGTCAGCAAGTGGTAAATTTATCAGGTGAACAGTATGGAGGAAATCCTTGGTCTACTGTGTTTACATATTATCAGCGAATGTAAATTGAATAGCACTTGACTGGGTTTAGAACTTGTGGTTACGAGTTTTATCAGAGCAACTTCCTTGAGATAAACTGAGCACACCAAATGTGCACTAGTCTAGAGGGTCAGTAGGCAGCACTGGGCGTGTGTGGTGGCCACACTGATAGAACAGTTCAAAGGAAGCAGTGTTGCAATCAGACAAACCCCTCCTCCACACAGGGGGTGGAAACATTTAACACTGCAACAGGAGCATTTCATCTGTGTGCTGACGGGCCTTATTTATCACCTCCAGCACATCTTAAAGCAGTGATCCCTAATCCTGGAGATCTACTTTCCTACAGACTCCAATCCTGATCTACCCCACCTGGTCCAGCTGAAGGAGATGTTTCAGATTTGAAGATGAAGCCTGCAAGGTAGACCACCAGAAGGAGGGATGGTGCCCCCTGTGACTTAACTCTCTGAGGTCCATGAACTCCAATGTGCATTCAGTTGTAACCACCAACATAACTGCCTGGATATTTTAATAGCACTGGATTTGGCCCTTCCAGACCTTAATCCTCTGGGGTCGATCAAACCCACACATCAAATTCAGTGTTTCTATATATGTTTCTCGTTCTTTGTGAAAATACAGCACAGACATGTGTTTTAAACGTTTCCTGAATCATTTCCTGGGTCGCCCTTTCCTTTTCATCTCATTGCAAGACTCCCATCCAGAGTTATGAGGCTATGAAGAGGGGCTGAGATACATATCATCTGCCTCTCAATGTGTGTAACTTGTGGATTGGTGTTCCATTTACGTTTTGTGTGAAACGGACTAACGGACTCTCAGAAAATCACGTTGAAAACCTTTCTTTCTTTATTCAGTTGATATTGAAAACACATGTGAAAAGCTGTGTAAAGAGTTTACAGCTGCTGAAGTTGCTGCAGCACTTTTGGAAAGTGGCAATGAAGATAACAGAGCATTTTGACATGAAACATATGGGTATCTTGTTTTACACAAGTGCCTTTAAAGGTGAGTTTAAGAAGATCAAAGGTCGAGAAAATGCCCTTCGAGGATTAAAGGATCCATGTTCTACATTGTCCTTGGATTTATTTTTCCCTGAGGTCAACTTATATCATTTGTGTGGTTTTATGTCCCACAGAGAGTTGCAATTCATTTTATATGACCAGTTTCCAACCTCGGTTTATCATGCTTTTGAAACAGATGTGCTCTGTTGTACCTTTAAGACTATTATATATGCATTTGACATTCATTCCAAATGGCAGCCCTTCATTGTGCCTCAATCAAAGCAGTACAGGCTGAACTCCACAGAATAAACTTAAGTTCAGACTGAAATCCTCAGAGCCATCAGTAAAAGTATGAGCCATTTCCTCTCCATTTCCTCTCACTTCCTCTCTGGGACAGTGGGGGTGTTATGTGTCTTGCCCAAGGGCACAACCAGGTACACCTAGTCAGTCATGGGAATGGAAACCACAACCTTCCAGTTGATGGCTCACCTGTCTTACCTCCAATGGGGGGTAAATGGATGCAATAGCCTAGGGAGTATAAAGCATGTTTTAATTTTAATAACATTTGCATCGCATTTCAAAAAGCCAAGACACTATAAACAATGATAGTAAAACCCTCAGCCTCTGGCTATGCGCTCCATGTGACACATACGAGTAAGAGCATATGCATGTGCAGAAGCTGATATGGTGAGCATCAGATATGACTAATGTGATGAAAACGAGGTGCAAATCAGGCATCATCTGTGAATCATCTGTATTGATATTCATTGTTTTGCATAGTTGATATTGTTGATATTCATGTTTTGCATAGTCTACAGCCCAGATAGAGGCATGAGGAGCAGCAGCAATGAGGGTAGACTGGAATATATTTAGCAAAACCTTTCAGTTTTTATTTTTTGTACCCTTTGAAAATTCAATCTGCTCTTTATCCTGTGTGATCAGCTCAGTTTTCACAAAGATTCTGATATTTACCAATGTTTTATTCATTTGGGATTTGTTTTTAGGTGAGAACAGAATGTACACACACTCAAGAGCACAAAGATGAGACAAATTCTGTTTATTTAAGAACACGTCATGAATCTGACATAGGCTTTGTCTTGGGACCTTTCTCAAGAACAGAATTAAGAAAAAACTTAGATATTGATGAATGAGGCCAATTTTTCACTCTCCTTTGAATTTACTATAGTAACACTTTACTTACATTACACTGACAAAGCATGTCATGGCAGATGTTATATGCTGTTATGGGTTGCCATGACAGATTATTTTCAGTAATGTAGAGGCAGGCATTTTGATTTGGTTGCAGCCAAATGAATTTCAGGTTTGGGCAGAATATCAGCTTCATCAGTTGTCATTTGATGTGCAGTGTGAGGAGGGAGGTGATCATCAATTAATTTGCCAAACAAGCAGTCAGATGATCAGATAGATTTCTGACATGTCAAAAACGTTTTGTTCACAGATTTCTCAAAATAGTATGCAAACGATGCAAACATAATGACAGCCGTTGCTCTTACATAGATGAACATATGTAGGATTGGAATTAACGTGTTAGGAAGAGTCTTTCATAACGATTTTAAATTATGTGAAACAGACCTTAGAGAGTGTATCATCATAACACCATAGCATGGTTTTAGTTTAGTGCAGTTTGGCACAAATTAGCAAAGCTGCTGTAGCAGTTTCTCATTTTTGCTTGGTAATAGGATGTGTAGCTTGTTTTATTGGCAGAGTCGGTTCTACCTAATAAGCAACATACTGTAAGTGGCTGCTTAGGACTGAACAGCTGCCTTTTAGGTAATTACTTTAAGTTACTATTAGGCTGTCTAAGATAGTGGAGTGAAGGGTTTTGGTTTCATTTTGAAGTGTTAATGTTAACCTATTTCCATTTTCAGTTGAAAAACAAGAAGTTGATCTGAATGGAGAAAGCAGAGGCAGTTTTCTGTAATGACTATGTCATATATATATATATATATATATATATATATATACACACATACACACACACATATATGAGTATCACAAAAGTGAGTACACCCCTCACATTTCTGCAAATATTTTATTATATCTTTTCACAGGAAAACACTATGGAAATGAAACTTGGATATAACTTAAAGTCATCAGTGTGCAGCTTGTATAGCAGGATAGAATTACTGTCCTCTGAAAATAACTCAACACACAGCCATTAATGTCTAAATAGATGCCAACACAAGTAAGTACACCTCACAGTGAACTTGTCCAATTGTGCTCAGTGTCAATATTTTGTGTGACCACCATTATTATCTAGCACTGCATTAACCCTCTTGGCCATGGAATTCACCAGAGCCACACAGGTTGCTACTGGAATCCTCTTCCACTCCTCCATGATGACATCACAGAGCTGGTGGATGTTAGACACCTTGTGCTCCTCCACCTTTTGCTTTGGGATGCCCCACGGATGCTCAATTGGGTTTGTGTCTGGAGACATACTTGGCCAGTCAATCATCTTTACCTTCAGCTTCCTCAGCAAGGCAGTTTTCATCTTGGAGAGTCATTATTCGTTTGGGAAAACCGCCATGTGGCACAGTTTCCAAAGGGAGGATCATGCTCTGCTGCAGAATATCACAGTTGGAACACACATGTTGGAATTCATGTTTCTCTCAAAAACTCCCTAGGGCCAGCAGCACTCAAGCAGCCCCAGACCTTGATGCTACCACCATCATGCCAAACAAGTTTATCTTGGTCTCGTCAGAACACAGGACATGGTTCCAGTAATCCATATTCTTGGACTGCTTGTCTTCAGCAAACTGTTTGAGGGCTTTCTTGTGTGTCAACTTCAAAAGAGGCTTTCTTCTGGGACAACGGCCATGCAGACCGAGTTGATGCATTGTGCGGTGTATAGTCTGAGCACTGACATGTTGACCTCCCACTTCTTCAACCTCTGCAGCAATGCTGGCAGCACTCATGCATCTATTTTTGAAGCCAACCTCTGGACACCCAGTTTCAGGGTGTTAGCAATCTTTTTACAGCCTAGGTCATCTTTGTGGAGAGCAACAATTTTATTTCTCACATCCTCAGAGAGTTCTTTGCCATGAGGTGCCATGTTGAATATTCAGTGGCCAGTATGATCAAATTGTCCCCAAAATACCAAATTTAACAGCCCTGCTCCCCATTCACACCTGGAACCTTGTAACTCTAACAAGTCTCATGACACCAGGGAGGGACAACAACACAATTGGGCACAATTTGGACATGTTCACTGTGAGGTGTACTCACTTGTGTTGCCATCTATTTAGACATTAATGGCTGTGTGTTATTTTCAGAGAACAGTAAATCTGTAATGCTATACAAGCTGAACACTCACTACTTTGATATATCCAAGTTTCATTTCTATAGTGTTGTCCAATGTGAGGGGTGTGAAATGTGATGGGTGTACTCACTTTTATGAGATACTATATCCATCCATCCATCCATCCATCCATCCATCCATTATCTTCCGCTTCTCCGGGGTTCGGGTCGCGGGGGCAGCATCCTAAGCAATAAGGCCCAGACCTCCCTTTCCCCAGCCACTTCCACTAGCTCTCCAAGGGGGATTCCGAGGCGCTCCCAGGCCAGCTGGGCGATATAGTCACGCCAGCGTGTCCTGGGTTTTCCCCGGGGTCTCCTTCCAGGTGGACTTGCCTGTGACACCTCCCGAGGGAGGCGTCCAGGAGGCATCCTAACCAGATGCCTGAACCACCTAAGCTGGCTCCTCTCGACGTGAAGAAGCAGTGGCTCTACTCCCGAGTCCCTCCCGGACTTACGAGTCCCTCCCGGATGACCGAACTTCTCACCCTATCTCTAAGGGAGAGTCCAGACACCCTGCGGAGGAAACTCATTTCGGCCGCTTGTATTCGCGATCTTATTCTTTCGGTCATTACCCAAAGCTCATGACCATAGGTGAGGGTGGGAACGTAGATCGACCAGTAAATCGAGAGCCTTGCCTTATGGCTCAGCTCTTTCTTTACCACAACAAACCGGTAAAGAGCCCGCATCACTGCTAACCCAGCACCAATCCGCCTGTCAATCTCCCGCTCCCTTGTACCATCACTCGTGAACAAGACCCCGAGATACTTGAACTCCTCCACTTGAGGCAAGAGCTCATTCCTGACCCAGACAGGGCTCTCCACCCTTTCCCTAAATATTTGTTGGCATTTCACTTTAAATTTGTATTGAACTTGCATCACATGTTGTCCAAAAACAGAACATATATCCTGAAGTTTATGCATGGTTATGCTTCTACAGTGTATATAAATACGTTCAATGGAAATGAAATGTGTATGCTGTTTGAAAAACAACTCATTAGCATTTCTTTTGGGTCTTTGCCACTTTCACATCCAATCAGCCTGATTCATTTATGGAATGGAAAATGACATCCACTCTTCTAACCTTGTTCAAGGGCTGCGGTGCCCTATTGGTGATTTACTGCACCCTAAAAATGAAATTGAAATGGATGAATGTACAGTACATGTGAAATCTATATTGTGAATTAAGATTTGCAGGCTGACTGGAGTTTAACAATCATGTGAGCATGACTGTGTAGCAGGAAGAGCTCTGAAGCAGAAGAGCAGAAGAGGAATCAACATTAGAGAAGGAATGTGATGGAAAGACGTGAGATGAGTCGAGGGTGCCATGGACAGATGGGGAGAGAGAAAAGAAGAAGGTGGAAAGAAAGCAGCAGTGATGAGATAGGTGTGGTAGAAATGTGGAGGAGAGAGAGTCAGTGGGCAAAGTAAGGAGGAGGTCTTTTTTCCACCCTCCTGGTGGAAGCCTTAATTGAATCAGACTTCTGTATCAATGAGGAGGCTGATTGATGTGAAATGAGTGCCTCAGTCTTTCACCTGATCTGAATACTCACTGCTCTGAAACACTGCCTCTAAGCAAATCTACAGTAAATCCATCAGAAAGAGTTGCATTCATAACCTTTAAAGTGATGCTTTGGACAAAGATACATTTACAAAATTGTCCCTTTATCCTAAATGTAATTAATTAGCCAAGACATCCTTAATGTCTGATGTTTGCTTCTTTGTTTTGCTCTGAGACTAATGTAGCTAACATAATGGAAGCTTATAGCCACAATTAGCATTGCGTAAACTGCATGCCTATACTCACATCAAAACATATCCAATTCTTAAAGGGCCCATTTCTATGTTACTTGTACTAAAGGCAGTGGTGGACAAAGTAACAAAGTAATTTGTAATTGTACTTAAATTTTTTTGTGTATCTGTACTGAAGTTTTTTCCATTTTGAGTGACTTACTTTCACTCCACTACATCTCAAAGTTAAATATCTCACTTTTTAATCCACTACATTTTGTGAAATCTGTTGTTGCTTTTGGTTTATGTGTGTATAAAACGTAACCTGTCAAAATGAAAGAAGCGCGAAGCAAGAGCACCAATCACACAGCACGCACTTTGTTTTGAGCTTGTTTTGACCTGTTGCTCATACCGACCCAGAACAAGCATACGGTTCAACGTCAGCGCAGAAGAGTAAATTTTTAGGGGAGTCTGTTCAACATAAATGATGGAACTAACTTAACTTTAACATATATAGCATAACATAACAATATAGAAATGTCCACATATGCAGTCGTGACTGCCGTGTCTTTTTTCTGAATTTATACAAACACCATTTCATTTTATAGTAAATTTAGTTTTGCTAGTTTATGTTTATGAATAGAGACATACAGATGCAATATAGTAAAGGAAAATTAATTTGTGAACCTTTAAAGCATGTTTTATTAAACTTAAACTTGTAACTAAGTTGCAAATACGCTCACTGGCCACTTTATGGTATGGTGTACCTTGCTAGTAAAAGGTTGGACCCCCTTTTGCCTTCAGAACTGCTTTAATTCTTCGTGGCAGTTCCTGCAGATTTGTCGGCTGCACATCTATGATGCGAATCTCCCAATATTTTCTCTTTTTTGGACCGTTCTCTGTAAACCTAGAGATGGTTGTGAGTGAAAATCCCAGTAGATCAGCAGTTTCTGAAAGACTCAGACCAGCCCATCTGGCACCAACAACCACGCCACGTTCAAAGTCCCTTAAATCCCCTTTCTTCCCCGTTCTGATGCTCAGTCTGCACTTCAGCAAGCTGTCTTCACCACATCTACATGCCAAAATGCATTGAGTTGTGGCCGTGTGATTGGCTGATTAGCTATTTGTGTTAACAAGCAATTGAACATAAAGTGGCTGGTGAGTGTAAATCTTAAACTGAAACTTTGCTTGTTTGCAAAAAGTTATTTCATAGCCACTCAGTTCTACCTGATGGAAACGGTTTGCCTTCAGCGTTTTGTGCTTATGATCATTTTAATAAACACCAGTATCAGACTAATTAATGACATTCTATTACAAGACTGGTTTACCAAGAGTGATGGTAGGGTATTTTCACCTTGTTACAAAAATTATAACAGGACATTAGAGTCATAATTAATCTTTCAATATTTTACTTTCGATATTTCAGGAGGCAAATTTCGAAGGCAAATACTTTTATACTTTTACTCAAGTGGAGGTCTAAAGGGAGGAACTTCTACTTTTACTGGAGTAATATTTCACCCTGGGTATCTCTACTTTAATCAAGTACATGATATGTGTACTTGGTCCACCACTGTTTAAAGGACCCACATACCTTTTTATTGAATTGCATGAGGTCCACTTATAACATTTGTGCAGGTTTATGTACCAAAAACATTTTATGTGACCTATTTTTACATGACCACCTTCCAGTCTTTCCTAATGCTTTAGACAATGCGTCAGGCTCCAGTCCTCATGGGCCAAAACACTGCAGACTTCAGCACACTACCAAATTAGTTTGTGGGTCAGTTTGTGTTATAGGTTATGTACAAAGATTTGGAGAAAACCACAAACTTAATGGTTTATCATTTGTCTCCTAAATGAGTAATGTGAGAAGTTCTCTTAAAGCAATCTTGTTGCTTTCTCACAAGTCTGAGAAATTTGTTCACGCTTTTATAATTAGAATATATTGCCATAAGGTGTTATTGGCTGGTTACTCTGCTGTCTCTCTAAATCAGCTCCAACTAGTTCAGAATGCGGCAGCACTTGTGCTTACCAGGAAAAGAACATATTACTGCGACCTTATTAAGTTTACAGTAGTTTTCTTTTAAGATTTGCATTGACAACAAGGTCCTGCTTATGACATTTAAAGCTCTTATGGGCCATTTCTTAATGATCTATTGAAGCGTTACAGTCCGGCCAGACCACTTCACCAAAGTGCAAGTTCAATAGGTGTTTTCAAATCCAGATTAAAAACATGCTTGTTTAGACTAGCATACACCTGATAGCACTCTGGCTCATGTTCACCTGTGCTGTAATTGTGCTGTTATTTTTTCTTTGTAGTGTAGTGTTTTTATCCTTGCAGAGTTTTCCTTATATTCTTGTGAAAAGGACTTTGAAATGTTGTAAGTGAAAAGAAAGCTGTTCTATAAATAAAGAAGTATTATTATTCTAATATTGGATAAAATGAGTGGACTGCTTAATTTAATATCAGTTTAAAATACTGAGCATGGAGAGCTCATGATACCTGGGAGATGTCCGTCTCTCTAATGGGACCTATTCTGTTGCAACTCCACACTGTAGCTAAAGAAAGTGCAAACTGATGCAGGTAGGACAGGATCTCTGTATGTGCTTGAAGAAATGTGAAGTGTGCCAGCATGTGCATCAACACAGCACCTTAGAAAACAACCCTAACTAGGCCAGTTACACTCATCAGTGCCTTCACTGCACGCCTCTGTCTCTGCACATACAAAACAAAATCAGATCAGCATTGCATCTTCCCCAAAACCCAGCATGGAAAAACATACTGTCAAATATTTCCACTCTCAGAGTTCTGACAGGTGAGTCAGACAAGGATCCTATTAACTACCACTCAGAGTCACCTGACGGCTGCCCCTGAGGAACTTATTTTGTACAAGCTTGACCTAAATATCGCCCAGAAACTGTCCCAAAGATGGGCACCTAGGTGACATAGGGATGAAAAGCCAAGTGGCTGAGACTAAAGGGCTCATATCATGAAGAACTGAGTTTTCCTCAATGCTTGATTTAAAAGGCCGTAAAGCAGTTTGTAAATATTCTTAAGATTTCTAAACATAGCATTTGCTCTCCAGTCCAAATGTGGATCGTCCTACCAAATGTGGATCGTCCTACCTAGAAATGGATTATGTTTTTTTGGTGTGACAGTTCTTAATGATATACACTGGTTTTCAGAATTTAGGACACAATTACTTCAAAACAATGGGCTCTAACTACTCACCATGTGGTTGCGAGGGACGCAGTCTCACGTCCTGCTGTAAAATGCAGGGGTGTGGCTAAAACAAGGCTCTGCCCACATACAGTACTGTGTGAAAATCTTAGGCACCCAAGACACACATATATATAAAATGTGTGTGTGTTTGTTTATACATTTTCCAACCTCTCCTCGAGGAAGCCCAGTATTATACAACCCCAATTCCAATGAAGTTGGGACATTGTGTAAAACATAAATAAAAACAGAATACGATGATTTGCAAATCAGATGATTTTCAACCTATATTCAAATGAATACACTCCAAAGACAAGATATTTAATGTTCAAATGAATAAACTTTAATGTTTTTTGCAAATATTTACTCATTTTGAATTTGATGCCTGCAATGCATTCCAAAGAAGTTGGGACTGGGGCGCCAAAAGACTGGGAAAGTTGAGGAATGCTGAAAAAACACCTGTTTGGAACATTCCACAGGTGAACAGGTTAATTGGAAACAGGTGAGCGTCATGATTGGGTCATTGGAATTGGGGTTGTATGTAGTTAAAAAGCAACTCCTGGTTTGACCAATCAGTGCTTCAGTAAATTGTGCTCATGATGTAATTGAAGATATTAACACGTCTCTGTGGCGGCTGTGAAGGTGTCAAGGAAAAAAATGGACCCAAGAAATTCTCGTTACTTTTTATTGTTTTTATGTTTATTTGAATTATGAATATGACTTTATTCTGATATATATTGTGATAAACTCACTGCTGAGGTTTAAAAATTGCTTAGATGCCTAAAACATCCGTACAGTACTGTACTAAACCCATATATATATATATATATATATATATATATATTTTTTTTTTTTTTTTTTTTTTTTTTTTTATTAAACTCCTGATAAATCTAAATGTTCCAATCTCACATCAAAGGAAATCAGAGATCTTTTGAAAACAGCATTGAAATAGAATAGAAAGTATGCTAATATGATTTTGTAAATTTTTTTTTTATTACTATTACATGAATCCTTTGGACTTCATGACACAATCCTTGCAAATATCTAGCTTTTGGAATGAAACCCTGTGACCACACTGGCCCTTTGTACATAAGATTGGACACCCCTGTTGGTGTTCACCAGGGGAGAAAAAAATATACAAGAACAATGTATAATATAGGCACCCTAACTTAACCCAGAGTCTTTATCCAAAAGACCACAATATCTGGCCCCTTGTGGTCTAAGAGGAGTAGCCTCTGGTGGCATGAGGACGGGGGAAGATGTAAGCATGCTGGACACTGCATTTGAGAACAGCTAATGCCGCTAAGGCGCACAGAGAGCTTGATATGGTAACGATATAGAGAACTGGTGCCAACACACGCCTGAGCATGAGCTCGCCAAACTCATCAAAGCCTTCCCCACACACCACTGTGTCTGCATGTGCTCAACAAAATTAGATCAGCATTGCTGATCATCTTCCTCAGAACTGAGTGCATAAAAAATTCCCTCTCACTCCCACTAAAGAGAACTTAACCTGCATCCTTCTCACATTTATGCTACCAATGTTACCAAAGGCCATAATTCATTTCATGTGACCTTTTCCAACCTGTCTTTATCTCTAAGAATTAAACAGGCCGTTATTATTACCTTTACCTTTGAGATTGATATGTAAATTATCTATGTTATGATTGGCTGTCCTACCATGTGCCTCATTTATAATAGGTCTGATACCTGGTTCTTTTGGGTGGCTGTAAACTACATCTTGGACTCCTAAAACTCTGACAGACTGTCTGCAGTAACAGCACTATCACTTCAGCATGAGTGAATCAATTCAAAACAGGTTTTTACAGCAGATTGTTTGCCTAGTTGCTATATATGGATAGTATGCTTTGAAACATCTCGGGAACTTTCTACTGATTTGATTATACCATTTCTTCAGATTTCTTCAATTTGCAGTCTCATCTCATGCAACAGGAAAAACAACTTGTACTTTACAGAGGGCCATTTTCAAATTATAGATTTCCAATGGAAACTGTTATTTCTACTGACCTCTGCTGCCCTTTCATTTTCTGAGCCGAGCAGCTGAGTGGTTCACTAATAGCACTCTAAGCAAGTGACTCTGTATTGGACAGATTTAATTTACAGCACAAATGCAGCCACCACAGCGCACACCCACCTAGCCTACCTGATATCAGTGCCCACTGATAAAGATATGCATACAACCAGAAGCCTCCTGCATTAGAGCAACAGGCTGCTGACTGAATAATCCTCATTTAGTGAAACATTTGATGTTAGAACTGAGTGTGTGAAGGAAGACAGCAGGTAAGATGTGAGCAAAGATGAAGAGATAAGAGTTGGAAAATACAGTGAGTGCAGGAGTCTCCATATCAAACACATCACGGCAGGTGAGAAGATAAAAGAGCCAGAGTTCATCTACGAAAAACACCAACAAACCCAAACGTGCGTCCCAGTGTGTGATTGTTTGGATACTCCAGAATGTTCTAGTGTTCATACTGTTCTAGACTGCTCCCCCATACCACTCTGTTCTAGAATGCTCTCTCCATTCATACTCTTCTAGAAGGTCCTCTCCCCAGTGCACACCATTCTAGAGTGTTCACCCTAATCACAATGTTCTAGAAAACGCCCTCCCATACCATTCTGTTAAAACATGTTCTCCCTATTCATGCTTTAGATTGCTCTCCTCTATTCATATTGTTCTAGAAAAACCCTCTTCCCATACGGTTGTATTCTAAAATGTTCTCCCTATTCATATGGCTCTAGATTGTTCTCCCCTTTCATACTGCTCTAGAAAACTCTCTATTCATCCGGTTTTAAAATGCTCTTCCCTATTTGTACTGTTTTAGAATGCTCGTCCCTTTCATACTGTTCTAGAATGTTCTCCCCACTCATGCTGTAGATTGCTCTCCTCTAGTCATACCGTTCTATAGAAAAGCTCTCTCTCCACTGTGTTCTACTATGTTCTCCCAATTCCTACTGTTCTAGAATGCTCTTCCCTATTTTCACAGTTCTAGCATGTTCTCCCCATTCATACTCATCTAGAATGTGTTCTGTCCAATGCACACCATTCTAGTGTTCATTCTATTAACACCATTCTAGAAAACTCTCTCCCCATACTATTCTGTGCATTTATACTCTTCTAGAATATGTTCTCCCCAATGCACAATATTCTAGAGTGTTCATTCTATTAGCACCATTCTAGAAAACTCTCTCCCCATACTATTCTGTTCTAAAATATTCTCCCTATTCATACTGTTCTAGAATCCTCTCCCTAATGCATACCATTCTAGAGTGTTTTCCTATTAGCACTGTTCTAAAATGCTCATCCTTATTCCACACTGTGTTCTCTCTGTTCCAGAATGCTCTCCCTTATTACTCTCACTGTTCTAGAATGTTAGAATCTTGGCCTCACATTGAAACCAGTTCGTGACACAGTTTGGCTCATCAATTCCTTTTCTAAATATTCTAAAACATCTGCTAACTTCTGTTTGTCACCATTTGGTGGTGTTTTTTTGAGTAACTGTGCTCTGGACTTTTAAGGGAACTAGAAACATGACAAAATAAAGAACAGAGCCATGAAAGGTCCACAAGAGTGGATAAGAAGTGAAGCCACACCAGGAGCAAGCAGATGATGAAGACCATAGAGAGGAAAGAATTATGACAGAAATGTGACAGAATTAGAAAGAATGATTACAGAAAAGGGGCTAGAAATGACATATAGTTGAGGAAGATGCTGAGGGGTGCAGTGAGAATGGTGGGATCATGTGATACATACAGCTTTTATAAAAAGGTCATAGAGATACTTCTTTAGAACTCCAGTGGTATTTCAGTTTTCTCCATCCAACACAATAAAGGAATAGCATCCAAAAGCATTTGACTGGCAGCCCAAAAAAAAACAGTTTTACTTTAAATCTCCTAAAATGGTTAATATCTATTTAGCAATTTCTAAAGGCCAGTAAAAGCAGTTTGACCTTTGAAATATATACTATATCTTATATATTGCATTTGTAGTGTACAGTTCCCCTCAGAACAGTTGGGGTAATGCAAATTCTGAGGAAGCAGTTTGCCAAACATGAGCGTTCCAGATGAATCCGAAAATAAGCACTTAAGTGAGCACTAATATAAGTACTTATTGAGATGTATTGTACTGTCTCACTCTGTTTCTTTTCCCTGGGTATAAACATAGGCTTTTGTTTTTAGCAGTATCTGCGCTCAGGAGTAGCTTTTATTCTAACCCATTTGTTCTAGCAAAGATACATTCTCTGAGTGGACAACAAAGCTTTGTAAGTCGCTCTGGATAAAAGTGTCTGCTAAATGCTGTTAATGTAAAAGTAAATGTAAAATAAAGCAAAGGTGTGGCTATTAGTGAATGGATTAAGATGATACAGTGTGCACTGAAAGTCTGCAGCTGAACAATTCAACTCAAGTGAAAACACTGAAAGCATACAGCATTAAGTGCTGCATATATGCATACATTAAAAGCATCAGTTCATTTAGCAAGTCATGAATAAAAAAGCTTTATGCAGCGTGCCTTATAGTAGTTGATAAAACCACAGCTGCACAAATCTTTTTTTTTTTTGGATTTGTCTCCTTTTCCTGGAGGGAAAAAGTTAGCCTTCTGTTTCCAAGCCAACTGTTTATGACAAAGCATACACAGGGGCCTAAATGTGTAGTTGTAGGTTTTCACTCCAAAAAAGCCGGAGGTCACTTGATGAAATGTTTGAAGACTAAGACAGGACTGATTAAACATGTAGAATCTGGTGTGCTTCAGCTAGTTTGGAGTGAAAACCTGCATCAAACCGGCCCTTTGCGGATAAGATTGGACACCCCTGACCTAGAAATTCAAATGAACTCTTCCCCCTGTCTTAACAATGTCTTAGACCAACTAACACATTGTTAGCTCTGTGAGAGTGTGAAGTGTTGTGACTCTGTGTTGAGCTGCTTACAAGCAATGAGGGGTAAAAGGGGATTGGTGCTGTGAAAACAATTTATCGCAAGAAAAAAAAATGGACAACAGCAGCTGCTTCCTTGATATCAAATATCATAAAAAAAAAAAAGATCTGGATCAGGATGTATCCTGCCTTCCACCCAATGACTGCTGGGATAGGCCCCACCCCACCCCACCCGCCCCCAGAAGGACATGCAGTATTTAAACACAATACAAACACTTTTAAAAAAGGAAAGGGAAAGGGAGGTCTGGGCCGCATTGCTTAGGATGCTGCCCCCGCGATCCGAACCCCGGAGAAGCGGAAGATAATGGATGGATGGATGGATGGATGGATGGATGGATGGATGGATGGATGGATGGACGGACAAACACTTTTATAGATATCAACATGCTTGCTTACCCACAGACATGACAATCCAGTTCACTTCTGGTTTCCTAAATCATACACATTTCCATCTAAATGTATTCTATCAATATTATTAAGAGGTGCCAAACTGGTGGGCTTCCTCCAAAAGCATTTTATGGCTACTGTATACACGCGTTAATGTATAGAACCACTTGCATTCTTTGGAAGTTCTTCAAAGTTTAAAAAGGTTTTTCACATTTACACCTCACATTTATATAAATGCTGCTTTAAGGAAGCATCCAATGGAATGTTCAACCAAAGTTGGTTCTTTTATGAACACTTTTTTTGGCATATTTATTTTTAAATGTATAGTAAACCACACAGGTGCTTTATTCTGTGTTTACAGTAAATCATATGATTTCACAGTTCACGTCTGGTTTTGAAATGAAAGTGCCGAGCTTCATTTTCACCAGTCTGTTATATCAAAATCAGGAGACAGGAATCCCGCATGCACGCATGTATCACATTCAAGCAAATGTCAGCATGCAAGTAAAGGATAATCAATGACTAGATGACTAGATGGAATGTCTTTGCTAAGCATGATGAGCTACTGCAAAATAATCTCAATCATTTGTATCCCGTAGCAAAAAAACACACATCAACACCCTCAGAGTGTAAAAGAAGCTGAAAAGTAATGTGCTGTGAGGAAGTGCAATGCGTTCAGTCGTGCTGAAACCCCAGAGGCGCAGCTCCTGCATTGACTCAATCTCAGAGAACAAACTGCTATTTTATCATTATCAACACAAGCCCTGGATCCGGCATCACACAGCCTGCAGGAGTGTGTGTGTGTGTGTGTGTGTGTGTGTCGCGTGGGTCTTCACGTGTTCTCCGAGCTGTTTTTAGAAACCTCAGTGATCACAGTGACGCACAAACTGCCCGCCCACCCCTCCAGCCCAACACATCAGCTTCTAAAAATACTCAGCCAACCCACGGCTATGTGCTGAGACTACCTGTGATCTCCTCAGCGCTAAATACGGATCGATGGAGCCGTCTCCCTGAAGAGAGAGCCGGCAAAGAGGCACAAGGAGGTCAGAGTGATGTTCTAAGCCTGCATCATGTGTGACGACACTAATGATAAAGAGAAGTGGTTTAAGGCCCTATTTATGAGTTAGAATCACTTCTTAAATCCTTTTCTCTGCTATAAGAAGGAAGAATGATGTACGTTTGATCTATTATTTACTACTGAGTTCAGAGACTACCCTTCATTTACTTAATTTCTAGTCAAACAAGCCATTTGGTGCATGTCATTCATTTTCAGGAGATATTTCAGGTTAGATATAAGATATTCTACTTGCAGAAGGAAGGAGGTTCCACCATCCAAACTGTCCAATAGCATCAAAAATCTCAGATCTCAGATCTAAAAAATCCACAGGTGTTTCTGTCCATCCTTCTACTGTGAGAAGACAACTCAACAATATGAGTCTGAAAGGATGCGTAGCTGGTAAGAAGCCGTTACTAAGAGAAGGAAAATTTGAAGAGTCGCTGGTGTTCTCAGACAGGGCAAGTTTTTTTAATATAGCACCTGTCATACACTGCTGTCATTCAAAGTGCTTTACAAATGAGTTGTTTAAAAAAAAGATGTAAACAAGAATAAAAATGAAAAACATGATTAAAATAAACTTAAAAAACAGCAAATCATTCAATTAACTATGAAATTAGAAAAAAAATTGAAATAGTTCTTAAAACAAAAATTAAGTTAGACTTTTAAAAGTGCTGTTACAGAGAAAAAGGGGCGAGAAAAACTAACAGTGCTTTCAACTGAGCTGAAAGCTGCTAAAAGAGGAATGTTTTGAGCCTGGATTTAAAAGTGTCCAATGTCGGGGCTCTTTTAATGCTTTCTGTCAACTTGGTCCATTTAAGAGCAGCACCACTGAGCGATTTATAGACCAGTAATGAAGTCTACTGTGTAACAGACTGGTAGCCAGTGTAAGGATTTAAGAATGGGGGCGATATACTCCCTTCTTTTAGTCTTAGTGAGACTGCAGCTGCATTTCGAATCATCTGAAGCTGTTTGATTGTTTTTACGGGAGTCTAATTAGGAGACCATTACAGTGATCAACACTGCTAGAAATAAAGGCAGGCATGAGTTTCTCCAGGTCTGCTTTAGTCAGACAATCTCTGATCTTGTTGATGTTCTTAAGGTGACAAAAAGCTGATTTAGTAACTGCTTTGACATGACAGTAAAAACTAAGATCAGAATCAATTAGTACTCCAAGGTTACGTACAAGTTCTTTAGATTTTAGGGCTCTTGAATCCAGATAGGCAGCTTGTCTGTGCCTCTCATTGCTATTCCCAAATAAAATAATCGGCTTTATCTTTATTCAACTCAGAACACTGGACTGGTCATAGGGCCAAGACCTCAACACCTCTGAATATGTTTGGGATTATTTGGATTGTAAGAAGAAGAAAGTGCAACCAACTTCTAAGACTGAACTTTGGGGGTGTGAGAAAACATCCCATCAGAATCTCCTGAACAGAAAAGAAGCTTTTCTACCAAGGGTACTGGGTGGACATTTTAAATACTGAAAAATCTGATATTATATTTAGCTGTGTCATTCTCTGTTAAATATGATTTCTGCTTTTTTATGCTGAAAAATGACATTACTTTAATTGTTTGCCATTTCAACTGGAAATAAAATGCATGAAGGGTGGTCTAAGGTCTACTCCCCTATCAAAAACAGAACACTGTTGAAAGTGGCCTTTAGAAGGAAAACAATTCAAATGTTGGGCTCTTCACTTCCAAATAGTGAACAACTTTCCCAAGACATTTAGTAACACAGTGTAGATTGTGGCAAGACTGATCCTGAAAAAAGACACAAGCGAAAATGTCATTGGTAATGTAAAATAGCTTATAAGAAAGAGAGCCCATTGATTCTTACCATGAAGCACAGAGTGACTGCTTTCAGTTTTCTGTAGGTCACATTCAATCAATATCTAAACTCATCTGGACGTGTGTGTCATTCTGTGCCCAAAGAAACTTTAAAAGGTCACAACTCTGAAGCTGCTGGAAACCAATTACTGGTGAAATACTGAGGAGGTGGCTGAATAGATAACATTATTATCTGCATCAGCTGTAAGACTCCTATAGTGTGCAGATCTACTTAATAGAACTTCTTTCACAGAAAAGACAAAAGCCCAGCGCAAACCAGCTAGCATGTAGCATGTCAATGACCGCTGGCTCACACACAAAAGTGCACTTCTAAACACAAAAGCTTTGCAGTTTGCCTTTACACTACCCATGGAAAACCTGTAGAGAAACCATAAGTAAATGGAATACGCTCCTAAAATGTAATTTGGGTCATGAAAAATGTTTTGAAAGGAAAGCAGCCCTCTTATGAAATCAACAGAAAACAACCAGCTTCATAAATATCATCTTTCATTAGTGGAAACAGACAGGCGATGAATTATGAATCATATTTGATGTCTTCATTGCAATCTATAATGAATGAGGAATTCTAGATCTAAATCTCCGCAAACAAAACTTTCATATCTGTGAGATCTTAATTCAGATTCCACATCACTGATCCATATTTCATGCCCATTCACACTGTCTGCAAACATGCATTATCTTTCAAAAGTGCCACGTTAGTAATTGTAATAATAACTTATACAGTGTAGATTGTAATAATAATGGTCACACATTATTCGGATCTACAGTATCTGCAGACACTTAAATCATTAACAAACTTTCTGGTGATGTTCAGTTGATTATAAACAACATTGTGGTTAGGGTTAAGGTTAGGAGTGGATGTAGTTTTAGCCTTGAGGTTAAGGTTAAGGTTAGGGTTAAGAACAGGGATAGATTTAATAAACTCTTTCACCCTGAACTTGTAGTTTAGTTGCATTTAATATATATTTAGTTGAATGTTACTTACAATCAGACTGAGAAATTCAGTTGCATTTAACAGATATTTAGTTAAATTTTTACTTAAAAATGTACACTGAGCATTTACAAAGCATCTACAGTGGACCATTCAAATAAACTGTTACCATAATAACTTAACCTCTGTAGATTGTGACATTATAAACTAGACACCAAAACATAAACAAATGGTCTATTCATAATTTCAAGCATTTGAGGAACAACAAGTTACTATTATGATAAATGGACCAGTGTTATTAAATGTTATGAATTTGAAGTCCATATGGAAACAAACCTGTCATTCTGACTATATCACAAGATACACTATATTTCCAAAAGTATTCACTCACTCATTCAAATAATTGGATTCAGGTGTTCTAGTCACTTCCATGGCCACAGGTGTATAAAACCAAGCACCTAGGCCTGCAGACTGCTTCTACAAACATTTGTGAAAAAGTGGGTCACTCTCAGGAGCTCAGTGAATTCCAGCGTTGTACCGTGACCAGACGCCACCTGTGCAACAAGTCCAGTCATGAAATTTCCTCACTACTAAATAGTCCACAGTAAACTGTCAGTGATGCTATAACCAAGTGGAATTTGTTTTCTTTGGGAATGACAGCAACTCAGCCATGAAGTGGTCGGCCACATAAAATGACAGAGTGGGGTCAGCGGATGCTGAGGCGCATAGTGTGCAGAGGTCGCCAACTTTCTGCAGAGTCAATCACTACAGACCTCCAAACTTCATGTGTCCTTCAGATTAGCTCAAGAACAGCATAGAGAGCTTCATGGAATGGGTTTCCATGGCCGAGCAGCTGCACCCAAGCCTTGCATCACCAAGTGCAATGCAAAGCGTCAAATGCAATGGTGTAAAGCACCACCAGTGCTTGGAGTGGAGACGTGTTCTCTGGAGTGATGAATCACGCTTCTCCATCTGGCAATCCGATGGATGAGTCTGGGTGTGGCGGTTGCCAGGAGAACGGTACTTGTCTGACTACATTGTTCCAAGTGAAAAGTTTCATGGAGGGGAGATTATGGTATGAGGCTTTTCAGGACTGGGGCTCAGCCCCTTAGTTACAGTGAAAGGAACTCTTAATGCTTCAGCAGACCAAAAGAATTTTAGAAAGTTTCCAACTTTGTGGGAACAGTTTGGGGACAGCCCCTTCCTGTAGCAATGTGACTGCGCACCAGTGCACAAAGCAAGGTCCATAAAGACATGGATGAGCCAGTTTGGTGTGGAAAAACTTGACTGGCCTGCACAGAGTCCTGACCTCAACCCAACAGAACACCTTTGGGATGAATTAAGTGGAGACTGCGAGCCAGGCCTTCTTATCTAACATCAGTGTCTGACCTCACAAATGCACTTCTGGAAGAAAAGGTCAAAAATTCCCATAAACACACTCCTAAACATTGTGGAAAGCCTTCCCAGATGGGCTGAAGCTGTTAGGTAGCTGCTGTTCAGAAACTTGTTCAGGAATTTACTGGAACATCCAAACAGCAGGGCATTACAGTAATCCAGCCTTGAGGTAATAAAGGCATGAACTAGCTTTTCTGCATCCTGTAGCAATGAGCAATATTGCGAAGGTGGAGAAAAGCTATTCTAGTAATATTGGTTTTATGTGCATTGACAGATCGGGATCAATTGTGACACCAAGGTTTTTTTTACAGATGTGCCTGATGTAACTGAGAAACTATTAAGGTTTACTAAAATAGGGTTTCTAGCAGCTTTTGGGAAATCTGAAGTAGATAGATAGAAAATATCAAAATAGCTTTTTTCTAAAAATAAATTAATTAATTAATTAAACACACACACACACACAGGCCACTTTAGTAGGTACACCTGTTCAATTGCTTGTTAACACAAATAGCTAATCAGCCAATCACATGGCCACAACTCAATGCATTTAGGCATGTAGAGGTGGTCAAGACAACTTGCTGAAGTGCAGACCGAGCATCAGAATGGGGCAGAAAGGGGATTTAAGTGACTTTGAACGTGGTGTGGTTGTTGGTGCCAGACGGGCTGGTCTGAGTATTTCAGAAACTGCTGATCTACTGGGATTTTCACGCACAACCATCTCTAGGGTTCACAGAGAACGGTCCAAAAAAGAGAAAATATCCAGCGATGGTGAGCGGTCAGTTGTGTGGATGAAAATGCCTTGTTGATGTGAGAGGTCAGAGGAGAATGGGCAGACTGGTTCGAGATGATAGAAAGGCAACAGGAACTCAAATAACCAACCAAAATCTCTGAGGAACGTTTCCAACACCTTGTTGAAAGTCTGCCATGAAGAATTGAGGCAGTTCTGAAGGCAAAAGAGGGTCCAACCATTTACTAGCAAGGTGTACCTAATAAAGGAGCCAGTGTGTGTGTGTGTGTATATATATATATATATATATATATATATATATATATATATATATATATATATATATATAAAAACTTTAAAAAATGATGTTTTTTTGACTGAAAAAGTATATTAAATTATGCCATGCTTTTGTTTTGTTTGTCTAAGGTTTAACCAAACACACTTTTTATTTCTAACAATCTGTTCTGCTACACTTAAGCCGCTGCTAAATGTTAAAACAGATCTGACTGTAGCAAATTATCGTCATATGCAAGAAACTCATTCATTGCTACTGGCATTTGCTAAAACCTTTTAAGAGGCTTGATCCTTCTCTCAGGAGAGGGAATCTAATTTAATCACAGTGATCAAAGTGACCTTCGGTGTCCTAAAGTGAAGTTGAAGTGGCTAAACTGATCCATGGTGAAGCTAAAGCCTTGGAAACTTTATGCACCACGTCCAATAATTCTTCCAGTCGTCCTCTTTAACTTGCCCACAACTTTATTTAACTTGCCTGCAGGCAATTCCAGATGTAACCATTCAGGTCAGGCCTGTTTGGCTTCATTTTAGAGCTAGATCCCCTGAGGAGAAGAGGAGAGGGGAGGTGAAGGAAGGGGATAGAGGAGGAGACCTCCATGAGGACAGCTCTATTTAGCTGCTCGTTTTAACATTGACTGACCCACAGTGATACCACAGTGTGTCCATCATGATTTGTCTCACCATTGTTCCAACAGCTATACATTCAGGCCATGTCTTCACACATCCGGATGTATTTGAAAATGTGAAAATGTTTTTGAAAGCTAATTTTTTTTGTGTAGACAAAGAAGGTCCAGAAGGACCAAACTTACTGATCATAGCACAGAAATATAATAAAAAATCAATCGTAGTCAAAAACATGCAAAGAACCCCAAAACCATGGAAACAAATCCAAACAAGGCTCAGAATTGCAAGGGGTAACCAAACAAGACTTCACAAAGAACATAACACTGTTGTCGGGACAAAAGCTTGCATTTCCATTTTTGTTATTTCTGTTTTTTTTTTTTTTTAATAATTTGAAAAACACAGTTGCCCTTTATGTTGTTGCAAAAATGTCATGATGAAGAGACCAATCAAAATGGTCCAAAATCACTTGGAGAAAACACTTCTCCATTTACTTCCATCAAAAGTTCAGAACACTTTTCCACCTTTACCTTTTTGGAGATACAGCAGGGACAGGGTTTATATACACCACAAAAAGGATGTAAATGACAAACAGGTGATCAACGTCAGAATTCCAGAAAAGGTGACCTCTGGTGGCTTGGAGGGGAATGGTCAGCAGGGCATGTGACAGTGGATCGAGCATGACAGCTCTGTCTGAAGCACAGCTGACCACTGGGTTCTTTCTGTGTGTTGGGTGATTTGAAGTTTTTGACGTTTTTGAATTTAGCTTCACTTTTTCATGAAACCGTACTGAGGAGGTCTGCAATGCATAAAAATACCTTGATTCATAAGATACGTGACTTGATCAACAACCAAAAATAAATTTGAAAAAACCTCCATAATTTAAATGCAGTGAAAAGCTAGAAAAAACAGAAAGGGCTTCTTTGTCTTATCAGTACTGTCAGAGATGGTGCATTAGCCATGGCTGGTGTCAAATATTGAATTATGGAGGTCTGTCAAAGCCTATTGTGTTAGTAATGCGCTGCCCTCACTTTGTTAGAAAATAAACGCTTCAGCTTTGTGATGTGCTCTATACTCACCTGGTACTCATGCTCACACTAGTCTAGGGGCAGTCATGGGCTGGAGGTTAGGGAATGTTGCCGGTTCAGTTCCCTTCGGCTGATGGTCCATGACTGAAGTGATTTGAGCAAGGCGCCTAACCCGCACTTGCTCCCCGGGCGCCGTGGACAGGTCTGCACACTGCTTCAGGCAAGTGTGCTCACTGCCCCTAGTGTGTGTGTTCACTAGCATGCATGTATGTGGGTGTTTCACTGCACAGATGGGTTAAATGCAGAGGTCTAATTTCACAGTGTGGAAACACAGAGACAAATGGTTGTTAAAAAAAAGTCTTCATGAGGCATATGATCAAATTCTCTCTAACAAGCTTCAGCTAGTCCAGAACGCTGCAGCCAGAGTCCTCACAAGATCCAGAAAGTTCGACCATATTAGTGCAGTTTTATCAGCCCTGCACTGGTTACCAGTTAAATCTCACATTGATTATAAAATTCTATTACTGACCTATAAAGCTCTAAACGGGCTCGCCCCTCAGTACCTGAGTGAGCTCCTCTCCTACTATGAACCATCACGCCTACTTAGATCACAAGGTGCTGGCTTACTACTGGTACCTAGAATTAATAAAGCTACATCAGGGGGGAGAGCTTTCTCATACAAAGCCCCCCAGCTCTGGAACAGTCTTCCTGTTAATGTTCAGGTCTCAGACACAGCCTCAGTCTTTAAGTCTAGGCTAAAAACTTACTTGCATAGTCAAGACTTTGATCATTAGTCTTCCCTGTCAGATCTAGACCTGCTGGAGTCTCTGCTGCTCTGTTATACTGTAATCTGTGGTCAGCCACTCTTTACAGAACTGACTGCGTTTTTTCTTTCCTTTCTTTGCCGAGTTGAACAGCTGCCCATCTTGTGCGTCTGATGCTGTTGCCTCTTCTGCCTTGATCGGGTGCCACTGCTCACCAGCCTTCTGTGCAATCCTCACCCTCAAGATGCTGCTACTGCTGCATAATCATCAATTAATCAAGTTAACCACTGCTTTTCTTTTTCCCACTTTACTATAATACTTCATACTAATAATGTTTGCTATCCGGTGTCGACCGTAGAAGGATGGGTTCCCCTTCTGAGCCTTGGTTCCTCTCAAGGTTTCTTCCTCTTTAGGGAGTTTTCCTTGCCACCATCGCCGCTGGCTTGCTCATGGGGGCTTGGACCCAGATTTTCTCTTCTTTTTTTTTTCTTTTCTTTCTGTAATACTGATTGCTCTGTAAAGCTGCTTTGTGACAACATCTGTTGTAAAAAGCATTATATAAATACATTTTGCTTGCTTGCCTGCTTGCATGTTTATGACAGTGTTTTTGAGTCGAGTGGGTTTGTCAGAACACAGATTTTTTTTTTTTAGTGGGGAAAATCAACCTCCACATTTAACCCATCCGTGCAGTGAAACACCACATACACACTAGTGAATGCACAGACACTAGGGGGCAGTGAGTACACTGGGCCGGAGGGGTGGGCAGCCCTATCCGTTGCACCCGGGGAGCGGTTGGGGGTTAGGTGTCTTGCTAAAGGGCACTTCAGTCACGTCCGTTCAGGGAATTGAACCGGCTACAGGGCTGGTTCCCTAACCTCCGGCCCATGACTTCCCCCTTAAGTATGTTTTTTTTAATTTCTTTATATATGTGAATGAGGCCTAAGAAACTTTGGCCCCTTGAGTTCATTGAATAGTAAATGGTAAAAGGGGTCAGCATGTGGAAGTGGAGCATTCTGTGTGCTATTGTGCTTTCTGTTGCTGAAGCTCCATGCTGCCTTTATTGTTGGATGCACAACAAAATTCACATTGCACCTATCATTATAATTCATCAGCATAACTGTAAAAGGCAGCAAATTATTTTCAGACATTAATGTATGAATTGGAACATACATACAACTGATATCTTGCAGACACAAATTTTTAGAAGGTGTAAATGTGACATTATTTTATTCACCACTTCACAAAATTTTGCAAGTGAGATGACCTGGATACTGTCATCTCTGGCACTGGCACGCTGACAGCCAAACAAATTGTCTGTGTCCCAGCAACTTTTTGACACACATGAAAAGCATTTGTTTGAAAATCAAGCTGCTGCAGACTTATTGTCTGAAATGAGGGAATGTAGTGGCCGCCTCAGTACCACCACTTCACAAATCCCTGACTGAGCGTGTTTGGGATTGGAATTTTTCGGATTGTGAGAAGCAGAAAATGCAACTTCTAAGACGGAACTTTGGAGGTGTGGAAAAAAAATCCCTGCAAATTTCTTTCAAAAACTAAAAGCAAGTCTTATAAAAAAAATGGAAGCCAAACTGACCAATTGTTTTATGTAGTTGATGATGCTTCTGTGTAATTATCTGTTGAAAATATCTTTTCTAAATAACTGAAGGGTGGTCTATGAATTTGCACTGCACTTTGATGCTAGAAATGTGCAATTTTCTGAGAAGGTATACATTTTGCAAGAAAAGGAATGATGTGCAGTATGCTAGTCTGCTAAAGGCTGAGGTAAGCTAAAATCCATTAGCATCGTGAACAATAAAAATCAGGTCATTTTTCTGGCCCTTCACTCATATTTCCACCACCGCTGTTACATGTGTGAGTATTACTCATGGGGCCAATTGGCAGTGACGCAGGAGCTGGAGGGGGGTCCAGCTTCAACCATGTCCTGACCTACTTACCTGAGCCTGCCACTGCTGCCATAAAATGAATGACGGCAGAGGCAGAGACCATGGGAGTGGAGCAGCGGGGACAGTGTGGTTTTAATACATTATAATACTGAGCGTCAAATGACGTCTCAAAATTGAAGATAGTAAAACTACTAAAGGTCACGGAATATTTGGACAGCAGAATGAAATTCTTAAATCAGGTCTGATTTATGAATTTAGACGTGTTTAGATACATTATTGACAATATGAGCTAAGGGTTGCTATGCCCTTTTTCTTTAGTGTTTGGATTTTAGGTATAAAATGAACAAATTAGTAGCAAATTTGAAGCAATTTGCAAAAAAATCTGACCTGAAAATTGACCAGAGGAGTCCACTCCCACCAACAGCTTGGCCATGAGTGGTGTGTGAATGTGTGGAATGTGTGTGATTAGTAATCTCGAAATCTCCAACCCTGGAGCAGCTTCTGCTTGCAGCATTTGATGCCGTTGTGATGTAGCCTGATAAAAACTGATCTACCATTGTGAGACAGAATATCCAGGCTTAAGCTTAAAGTTAGCTGGGTAAACAAGAAATCTTACATCATCAGACAGGCCCCAGGTGCACTTATCGAATGCCTGCTTGTTTCTAAACAGTCCAACTCTGTTCTCAGGACTCCTTTTTGTCAATATATCATGTCCTTCTTTTCTTCTAAACTCCCTTGTGTCCAGGCCAAGTCCATCATGCCTCTCCCTCCACTCCACTCCTGTGTCTCGCATCGCTCTCCTTTCATGTCCCAGTCCTGCACTGTATTGATCTGCCCCTCTATGCCACCCGCTCATGTCCCAGTTCCCGACCGTCGCCTCCCTGACCTCATTTCCTCTAAGTGCCCACTTCATCAAGGGTCAACAGAGTCTCCAGGGATTCTAACCACATTAGCCCTGTGGGTCATTCACTCTTTTGCTGGATCCGTCCTGCATCTCCTGCCAACTGCTAAAGGGACGCTTGACCTCACAGCACCTCACTAAAACACATTTGTACCCAAAGAAGTACTGTACAGTGCTCCCACCAACAGCAACCGAATGAGAGGGCTTATATTTTACTATTTTCCTATGCACCAATATAATTTGTGTGGGTTTTGAAGGATACATGTGGAAGAAACATCAGTAACCTTTGATATTCAGACAATACAGTGCTCATAGTGGAAAATCTGGAAGACCTGAAGGTCCTTATAAAGAAGATTAAAGAACAGAGTGAAAAGATGGGACTTCAACACAAATATCAAGAAGACAAAAGGTTATGATGACAGGATTCAGCACTCCAGAACTGCCACACACAGGTTGGTACTCGGCAGAACAAGGATAAAGGAGCTTGAAAAGATCTTTAAATGTAACCATTTGTCTCTACAAAGATTAGACTTGTCCAAGCTATGATTTTCCCTGTGGTTCTTTTTGGATGCGAAAGCTGGACAATACACAAGGGGGTTAGGAAAAATATAGATGCCTCTGAACTTCAGTGTTGGCTAAGACTTTTGAGAGTATCTTGGATGGCAAAGAAAACAAATGAATGAATTCTAGACCAATCAAGCCTCAACTCTCACTCAAAACCCAGATAACCAACTGAAGGTCTCTTACTTCATTGGAAAAGACTGTCATGCTTGGAAGAGTTGAAGGTAGAAGAGGAAGAGGATGGTCAGCTACAAGTGGAAGTACAATCAGTGGAATCATGAGCCAGTCATTCAGAAACTCAAACAGAATGCAGAATATTCTGGAGAAACAATAGATTAAGAAATGACTTGTTGGCACTTAATAATAATATTGCCGGCATATTTTCTCTCTAGTATACCTTAAACTGATTCGAATTCCAATGTGAATGGGTGGAGCTAAATTGCTTTAGGCTGAGGTGGATATGTAAATTAGTTGGTTCTCATGACACAGAAACAATTAAAAACAGCCTGTTTTGCCACATAGTTTCCAGGGATGGACTGTATGGACTGGGTAGTGAAGGTACGCTTTAAAAGTTTAACACTGAACACACTATCACCTTTTTCACTTATTGAAAAAGGGGGAATTCAGTTGTTCGTGATGCGGCCACTTTAAGTATTAAAGAAAAAGTTGCAATTTGTTTATACATGACCATTCTTAACCTCTCTTTATTCCTCAGATCAATCTGTTTTTATTACTATTGGTTTAAGCCATATGTGAATGACCTCTGTTCTGTTTAACTGCCCTGCATGTTGCCACATTCTAAAAAATAGTTTAAGTTCAGACTAAAATCCTAAAGGACATCTGAAGAGATTGGTAGCACTTGGCCACTCCTCTCAGATGCACATGCTTCAGCCAGGAAAAAGCACAATGCTTATTTGTTCCACCACAATCTTCCACTCCAAACACTCCCCTGGGAGAAAGCGCAGTAGGTGCTAGCTCTGTTTCTTTCTGACCTCTTTAGATTTTCTTACAGCCCTTCTCCACTTTCTTCTTGGGCTGATGGCCTTCGATCACCTGAAGTCTGCATCGTTTGATCTCCTCCTGGGAGCTTCCTCATGGCTGCAAAACTGGAACGCTTCTAAAGGGAGAAAGAAGAGAGAACAGTGGAAAGATGGTGAAGGACAGACTGTAATGAGCCAGCAGGCCAGTCGGACGTACTCAGGAGGCTTACATCTCAGACAACTACAGACAAGCAGGCTAAAGGCACTTCTTACTGGAGGCAAAAAAGATGGAAGAAAGCCTCATTAAGACATGTAGACAGTAACGTAAGCCACTGAAACACATGCCATCCTTTAACTGTTAAATTTGATCCATGTTTTTGGCTAAGTGACAAAGAACGTCACTATATATATACACACACACACACACACACACACACACACACACACACACACACACACACACATACACACACACACCAATCAGGCATAACATTATGACCACCTACTTGTTTCTAAAGTCATTGTTCATTTTATCAGCTCTACTTACTCTATAGATGCACATTGTAGTTCTACAGTTACAGACTGTAGTCCACCTGTTTCTCTGCATACTTTGTTAGCCCCCTTTTATCCAGTTCTTCAGTGGTCAGGACCCCTATGGACCCTCACAGAGCAGGTAATATTTGGGTGGTGGCTCATTCTCAGCACTGCATTAACACTGATGTGGTGGTGTGTTGCACTGGTCTGAGTTAATTTTATATACAGGTGCTGGTCAACGAATTAGAATAATTTGAAATAGTGCAATCATGAAATTCTTTGAATGCATTTTTTGTGTAGAAAGCAAATCAGGTGTTCACCGCACCTGTCCTACTCGTTAGACTAATCACAGAACTCGTTACCTGTAGAAAATTTGCTCAGCTGAGCTTTCCAAAAGGCCCATTTAGGCCATTTAACTGTGACACTGTTGTTTTATTGAATTAGAATAATGGAGAAACCGTTTCATTGAATTAGAATAATTTTTATTATAATTACAATCATCACTTTCTCAGTATTTTGTGGCTGCCCCCTTGGCTTGTATGACTGCCTGAAGTCTCCGCGGCATCGATTTGACCAGCTTGTCGCAAGTTTCCGCACTCACAGCTTCCCAGGCAGTGGCGATGTTCTGCTTCAGTTGGTCCAGCGTAGTAGGCTTTCTGTCGCGAATTTTCCGCTTGACGATGGCCCAAAGGTTTTCAATGACATTGAGGTCAGGCGAGTTGGCCGGCCATGCCAAAACTTCAAGCTGTTTTTTAGTGAACCAATCTTTGGTCGACTTTGCCGCATGAGCCGGTGCAAGATCCTGTTGAAATATGAAGTCTTCTTCACCGAACTGTTCCTCAACAGTCGGAATCAGGAACGTTTCCAGAATATCTTGATATACGGCAGCATTGACAGTCTTCTTGAGGAAGTAGAGTTTCCCTACACCTCAAGCGGACATGCATCCCCAGACCATAACGCTCTGGGGAAACTTGACGGATCTTTTCACGCACTCGTGGTTGTAGGTTTCGCCACCACGACGCCAGACACGAGGACCTTGGTCACCGAAGGAGATGCAGAAGCGTGATTCGTCACTGAAGACCACTTTCTGCCAGTCTTCAGCAGTCCACTCGCTGTGTTCTTTGGCCCACTTCAGCCGTTTCTCCATTTGTTTCTTGTTCAGCATCGGTTTTACTGCTGGAACGCGAGATTTGAAGCCGAGTTCGCGCAGACGACGGTAAGTGGTTGATCTGGAGACGTCAGCGCCGGTCTGCTTGTTCCACAAGTCGGTGAGCTCGGAAGTGGACTTGAACCGGTTGCTGACTGCGATCTTTCTCAGCTGCTTGTTGTCGCGAGCAGAAGTTTTTCGGACGCCGGAACAGTTGGTGCGCTTGCTGCAGTTTTTCTTGAGAGCTTTGCAGACGGAAGACTGGCTGATGCCGAGCTGCTCAGCAATTTTAGTTTGGGTCAAGCCTTGTTGGCGAAGGGCTTGAATTTGAGCCACTATTCCGGTTGAGAGGTCGCGCTGCTTACCCATGATTGATTTTACAACTTAGAAATTCTACTCAACCCTGACTTTATACTGCACAGTGAACACTCTTCACAGAAAACAAAAATTCGAGCATTTATTCTAATTCAATGAAACGGTTTCTCCATTATTATAATTCAATAAAACAACAGTGTCAAAGTTAAATGGCCTAAATGGGCCTTTTGGAAAGCTCAGCTGAGCAAATTTTCTACAGGTAACGAGTTCTGTGATTAGTCTAACGAGTAGGACAGGTGCGGTGAACACCTGATTTGCTTTCTGCACAAAAAATGCATTCAAAGAATTTCATGATTGCACTATTTCAAATTATTCTAATTCGTTGACCAGCACCTGTATACGCACACACACACACACACACACACACACACACACACACACACACACACACACACATTTATAGAATTATATATACACACTATACTGCCAAAAGTGTTCACTCACGCATCCAAATCATTGAATTCAGGTGTTCCAATCCCTTCCATGGCCACAGCTGTATAAAACCAAGCACCTAAGCCTGCAGACTGCCTCTACAAACATTTGTGAAGCAATGGGTCGCTCTCAGGAGCTCAGTGAATTCCAGCGTGGTACTGTGATAGGATGCCATCTGTGCAACAAGTCCAGTCGTGAAATTTTCTTGCTACTAAATATTCCACAGTCAACTGTCAGTGGTATTATAACAAAGTGGAAGCGATTGGGAACTCATCAACTCAGCCACGAAGTGGTGGTCCATGTAAAATGACAGAGTGGGGTCAGCAGATACTGAGGTACATAATGCGCAGAGGTCACCAACTTTATGCAGAGTAAATCACTACAGACCTCCAAACTTCATGTGGCCTTCAAATAAGAAAAACACTGCATTGAGCAGTTTCCATGGCCTAGCAGTTGTATCCAAGCCTTACATCACCAAGTGCAATGAAAACCATCGAATGCAGTGGTGTAAAGCAGGGGCTTTGGAACAGGGCGGGGGCTCTGGAACAGACTCTCTCGAGAGGGGTTGGACTTTATTCCATCCTGGAGTTGTCCAGATGAGAGGCGTTGGGCAGGAGTGGGCTTACTCATAGCTCCCTGGCTCAGCACCTGTATTTTGGGGTTTTCCTCAGTGGATGAGAGGGTTGTTTGCCTGCGCCTTCGGGTCAGGGAACAGGCTCTGACTGTTGTCTGTGCTTATTCACCACATGACAGCTCGGAGTAACCGGCCTTCTTGGAGACCCTGGAGGGGGTACTGGAAAGTGCCCCGTGTGGGTGACTTCAATGCTCACATGAGCAATGACAGTGAGACCTGGAAGGGCATGATTGGGAGGAATGGCCTCTCCGATTTGAACCCAAGTGGTGTTTTGTTATTGGAGTTCTGTGCTCGCCACAGTCTGTCCATAACAAACACCATGTTCGAACACAAAGGTGTGCATAAGTGCACATGGCATCAGGACACCTTACGCCACAGTTCATTGATTGACTTTGTAGTTGTGTCATTGGATTTGCGACCATGTGTTTTGGACACCCGGGTGAAGAGAGGAGTGGAGCTGTTAACTGATCACCACCAAGTGGTGAGTTGGATCAGATGGTGGGTGAAAATACTGGACAGACCTGGCGGAGCCAAACGTGTTGTGAGGGTTTGTTGGGAACGTCTGGCAGAGGAACCTACCAGAAAGATTCCACATCCGACATAGCTTCGACCTCATACTGAGGGAGGCCAGTGACATCAAGTCCGAGTGGGCCCTGTTCAGTACTTCCATTGTCGATGCAGCAGATTGGAGCTGTGGCCGCAAAGTTGTAGGTGCCTGTTGATCCCCGAACCCGTTGGTGGATACCTCGGGTAAAGGAAGCCGTCAAGCTGAAGAAAGAGTCCTATCGGGCCTGGTTGGCTTGTAGGACTCTGGAGGCAAAAGATGGGTACCAAAGGACCAAGCGGGTAGCGGCTTCGGCGGTTGCTGAGGCAAAAACTTGGATGTGGGAGGAGTTTGGTGAGGCCATGGAGAAAGACTATCGACAGGCACCGAGAAGGTTCTGCCAAACCGTCAGGCACCACAGGAGAGGAAAACAGTTCCCAGCCAACACTGTATACAGTGGGGCTGGGGGGCTGCTGACTTCGACTGGGGACGTCATTGGATGGTGGAAGGAATACTTCAAGGATCTTCCCAATCTCACCAACAATTCCTCCTTAGAGGAGGCAGAGCTTGGAGATCCAGGCAAGGGTCTGTCCATCACTCAGGCTGAGGTAGCCAAGGTGGTTGGAATACTCCTTGGTGGCAGGGCACCAGGGATGGAAGAGATCCGCCTGGAATTCCTGAGGGCTCTGGATGTTGTAGGGCTGTCTTGGCTGACATGCCTCTGCAACATCGCATGGACATCTGGGATGGTCCCCCCTGGAATGGCAGACCAGGGTGGTGGTCCCTCTTTTCAAGAAAGGGGACTGGAGGGTGTGCTCCAACTATCAGGGGATCACATTCTCAGCCTACCTGGTAAGGTCTATGCAGGGGTACTGGATAAAAGAGTCTGACTGATAGTTGAATCTCAGCTACAAGAGGAACAATGCAGGTTTCAACCTGGTCGTGGAACACTGGACCAGCTTTTTATCCTCACCAGGGTTCTGGAGGGTGTGTGGGAGTTCGCCCAACCAGTCCACATGTTTTGTGGATTTGGAGAAGGCATTCGACCGTGTCCCTTGGGGGATTCTGTGGGACGTGCTCCAGGAGTACTGGGTGAGGGGCTCGTTGTTACGGGCCATTCAGTCCCTGTACAAATGGAGCAGGAGCTTGGTTCATATAGCCAGCAGTAAGTCAGATTGGTTTCCAGTTAGGGTTGGACTCCGCCAGGGCTGTCCGTTGTCACTGATCCTGTTCATAAATTTTATTTTATTTATTTTATTTATTTCGGAACCGCCTGGATGTCTGGTATGGTGGCCTCAGGATTTTGCGTCTGCTTTTTGCGGATGATGTAGGCCTGTTGGCGTCATCAGGCCGGGACCTCCAGCTCATTCTGGACCAGTTTGCAGCCGAGTGTGATGAAAATCAGCACCTCTAAATCTGAGACCATGGTCCTCAGTCGGAAAAGGGTGGAATGCCCTGTCCAGGTCAGGAGTGAATTCTTGTCCCAAGTGGAGGAGTTTAAATATCTCGGGATTTTGTTCACGAGTGAAGAAAGGATGGACCGAGAGGTTGACTGGCGGATTGGTGTGGCATCCGCAGTAATGCGGACCCTATACCGGTCCATCATGGTGAAGAGAGAGCTGAGCCAGAAGGCGAAGCTGTCAATTTAACTGTCAATCTACGTTCCGACTCTCACCTATGGTCACGAGCTTTGGGTAGTGGCCGAAATGAGCTTTCTCCGCAGGGTCGCCGGACTCTCCCTTAGAGATAGGGTGAGAAGCTCGGCGATTCGGGAGAGGCTCGGACTAGAGCCACTGCTCCTCCATGTTGAGAGAAACCAGTTGAGGTGGTTCGGGCATCTGGTAAGGATGGCCTCTGGACGCCTCCCTACGGAGATGTTCCAGACATGTCCGATGGGGAGGAGACCCCGGGGAAGACTCAGGATATGTTGGAGGGATTAAATCTATCGAGTGTCTTGGGAATGCCTCGGTATCCCTCTGGAAGAGCTGGAGGAGGTGGCAGGGGAGAGGGAGGCCTGGGCCTCCTCGCTTAGGCTGCTGGCCCCGTGACCTGGACTCAGATAAGCGGATGACGACGGATGGATGGCTGGATGGATAGGCCAGCACTACATTTTCTTTTCAACAGAATGTCTCAAATCAGAGTGCTGTGATGGCGTTGACTATGCTTAATCCTTTATAAAGTGGCCCTATATAAGATTGAGAATTTGAAGACCTCTCTGGCACGAATACGTAATTATGTAATGGATCATGCAGAACATTTTGTAATGTTAGTTGTGCTTCAGACCTCAACAAGTGGATGAATCTGAGATTCTGACATTGCGTGACAACTTGTTTAATGTCTTCTGAGGATGTAAGCTGTCATTACATTTTCATTAGTATAATGTTGATTTTGCATTTGAAACCTAAACATTGAGCCGGACCTTCTTTTTGAGCCTGTGTGCGTGACATTAACAACAAAAAAAAAAGTAAAAGTAAAAAAAGTCTGATGTCCCACCCCGATGCCTCTGACATTATTACTGACTTTACAGGGCAACTGGCAGCAGCACATGCATACCACATTTTAGCATATTTTAGCCTTCCAACTCAGTAATACTACTTTTTACAATTTTAAAACTGCTGCTTTAAGTTTATCTTAAGTTTTTGGGGTGTATTTACTGAAAATATTTCATTGACTACTGACTTAGTGTTTGTTAGCAATGTTGACCTTGTAGCTCCAACAATAAACTAAAGAAGCAATATTTGGACACCAAACATGTTTTGGCTGATCAACTACATCTGCAGTAAGTGGAAAATTGTGTCTGTCATTTCAACGAATCATTACTTAAAGGTTAAAACATCCCTGATGTCTATCTTTAAAGGCTGGGAGACTGAGACTGACCCTGTGAGGCACTGCCATGCACGGGGCTGTGAGCACACTTGTAGCTCCTGTGCTCCATCATGGTGCTGTGCTTGAGAAAGTCCCAACTGATGAGAGGACAGTTTCATGAGCCTTAAGCATTGAGAGCTTCAAGGGCACTCGCAAAATTAAGACACTCTGCTCTCGGCAGAGAAGAGTTTATCACCTCCTCCTGGCCAAAGCTGCTGTCTTCCATTGCCTCCAAACATGGCAGACAGGCAATGGTGTCGTTTAACTTCTCTGCAGCATCCACTTTGCCCTCTCTGGGCCACTCCTCTGGGTACAACAGGTGACAGCACAGATGAACTTTAACAAGTCCCTCAGTACAACAGTCAGTCAATGAAATGGAAAGAACCATGAACATCATGAGAAAGCTCAAAAATGACCCATCCCATTAGGACCTTCATGCAGATATGAGGACGCACTAAAGGCATGGTGAAATATTATCACTGTCACAGATGGCAGCGTAAAACCATTTTATGCACAGGGCTGGACTAACTTTTCTCTGTTGGGGTATCATTAATTGCAGAGCATGACCTAACAGAAGATACAGAGATTCAATAAAAGTATTTTACTCCCAACAAGGGCATCCAGTAATGGACCAACTTTAGTAACTTGAATTAATGGGGTGTGATGAATTTCTACCTTGGCCAGCATGCAGCTCATTCTGTAGTCAAGGTTGTTAGCTCTGTGAAGCACCGCCTGAGCCCTGCCCAGTGTGGTTTCCTATTGGTCACAACGCTCCCGCTTCTGTTCTCCTTCTCTTACAATTACACCATTTCCTATTCAGTTGCTTTCTTTTTGTATTTTGAACAGTTTTTTTTTTCTGTAAAATCTGAAGCACCAAGTAAAATGACAAACACTGCAGTGAACAGTTCAGTTCAGCCCTTTGTCAAAGAATATATATATTTTTTCAATTTACACTATGTTATATTTGGCAATATGGCTCTGTTCTAGGACCCGTGCATGCAAGGAAAGCCTAAGGCAAGGAGAGCAGCAGAAAGATCCCCAAAATTACCATATCAGGCAAACCAGAAGCCAGAAGGAGGTCGCAAAGTGGGCCGCAGAGTGGGCCACAGAGGAAGCAGCAAGAATGGGCAGGCTATAGCAGCTTAAATAAGTGCCCTGATGAAGTTAGCCAATCGTATGCATAGCAGGTGATCAGCATAGTTGTCAGCTAAATGAGATCAGCTGATAATAGGTGGTGCATTTAGATTGTGGCCTTCCATTCTTCTCTGGAGACATGCTTTCAGTTTCTCAAAGAAATTGGCAGAGATATTTTTCTAAACCTTCACAATTCAGTCTTACAAGTTGGTTGCATTTCTGCTTCTCAAGATCCATGCACTCTAAAAACATTAAAAATGTTGAGGTCTGAACTTCTGAGAACAAGCAGGAGCTTTTTTTTCATGAAGGGACCAAAACTTATATTTACTTTACATTTTATAAAGTTTATTTAGATTTATGTGTCAAAAGCAGTCACAAGCTATTTGTTACAGAAATATGTAAATGACCTCTGTTCTAACTGGATAGCCTGTTCTGTACCTCATTCAAAAAGCAGTCCAGGCTGAAACACTTCTCATAATTGCAAGCGCAAATTGGTGGAGCTAAAATAATGTATGTGTTGATTTGTGATATCACAAAAACAATCAATTCAAAAAAGGTTGTTTTTTCCCATCTATGGACTGTATGGAGGAGATGCGAATGGTACATTTTGTAACGTCTTATTTTAGACAAGGAAAGAAAATTTGTTTTTTAATGATATGGACCCTTTAAACCAACACACGGCTCTCAGACACCTCAAACAGCCTCTCGTTTAATGGCCGGTCCTGTTAAAGAGCCCCTTAAACAGACAGTAAAGCATCAGCCTCAGGGGAGCAAAAACAATAAGCTTAACGGCACCATTTAAAGTACCCTATTATCCTGTCTAAGGGTTATATCTCTTCGTCATTCTATACAGCTGCTGACCTCTGTTTAAGGACAGAAGTGCAGAAGCCATGTGAAGGGGTTCATGTCTGATAAAATTAAGGCATTAAAATCAAGCCCCGTATTGAACTAGTTGCTGGTGTGTCATTAATCGTGAGGAACGCTGGAGGTGAATGTGGCTGAAGAAAGAGAAACATTTCAATGCGAATCAGCCGAGGCATCAATCAGGAGTCCATGAGTGGCTGTAAGAATTTCCAGCAAGCTGTGTGTGTTATGCCAGACCAATAAAGCCCAGTCCACTTACACTACCAGTGGTCATTAATGCAGAATGGGGTCAGCACTCAGCCTCACTTTAAACAGTAAATCATTAAAGCCGCTGCTAGAATTCATGGTAGTGCGCCTACCATTCACATGTATTGTGTGCTCAGCGAGTTGCAGTAGGAGAAATTGATGATTGCAAAGCAAATTACACCAATAGAAGTGGAGCTTTCTGTACAGTCAAGCAAGGAAATTCTAATGAGAGAGATCAAAGCAGCCACAGCAGCCCAGACAATATCGTCAACTGGCTAATAAGCTGAAGACATGCTACTGCAAAGCAGAGAAACACACCTCTCCAGCTCCAATTCATACCCCATACAAGCTACAGCCATCAGCAAGCTGCCCATCCTGCACTGCAGAGCTGGGAAAAGAATGTGCCAACACTTCCGGCAATATAAGATCAATGAGGAACAGGGTCCTAATAGTGTTTCACTCTCACAACTGTCTTCACTTAGATGTTCAACAGATCATTGGAGGTACCTGAATGCTTTCATACTTCAAATGCTGCAAAAAAATACTGATATCCAAAAACAACCAGCTTTGGACTAAATGACAATAGACTCATTGCCCTCATGTTTGTAGTCATGATATCGTACAAAACACTGGTATTAGTACATCTGAAAGACATCACAACCTCCCTGCTGAGGGTCACGGATGATGCAATGAACATTACTTCATTTTATCCTTTACCATGTGTGGTTGAGGTGTTGGAGGAGGTTTTGGAGGTGTGTAGTTGAGGTTTTGGGTGAAATGTTGGAGGAGTATAATTGGTGGTTTGAAGATATGTAGCTGAGGTTTTGGAGGTGTGTAGTTGAGGTTTTGGAGGTATGTAGTTGAGGTTTTGGAGGTGTGTAGCAGATGCTTAGAAGGAGGTTTTGGAGGTGTGTAGTTGAGGTTTTGAAGGTGTGCAGTTGTGATTTTGAAGGTGTGTAGTTAAGGTTTTGGAGGTGTGCAGTAGATGTTTTGAAGGAGGTTTTGGAGGTGTGTAGTTGAGGGTTTGGAGGTATGTAGGACATGTTTGGAGGGAGGTTTTGGGGTGTGTACTTGGGGTTCTGGGTGAGATTTTGGAGATGTATAGTTCATGTTTTGAAGGTGTCATTGAGGTTTTAAAGTTTGGATAAAGTGTGGATATGGTTTTAGAGATGTGTAGTTTTGGAGGTTTGTGGATATAGTTTTGGAGGTGCGTAGTTGAGGTTTTGGAGGTGTGTAAATACTTTTAGAAGTTGAGTTTTAGTTGAGGTTTAGGAGTGTGTAACTGAGATTTTAAATGTGTGTGTTGAGGTTTTAGCAGTGTGTAGATGAGGTTTAAGGGTGTGTAATTGAGATTTTAGAAGTGTTTGTAGTTGAGGTCTTAGAGGTGTTTATCGTTGAGGTTTTGGAAGTGTGTAGCTGAGGTTTTAGCAGTATGTACATGCCATTTTAGTAGTGTGTAGGTGAGATTTTAGAAGTGTGTGTGGGTTTTTAGGTGCATAGTTGAGGTTTTGAGGTGTTGCGGTTTGGTTGTTGTGTAGTTGAGGTTTGGGGGCGTGCATTTGTGGTTTTGGAGATATGTCAGTGAAATTTTAGAAATGTGTGTTGTTAGGTTGTGAAGATGAGGTTTTACACAAGGATTTGGAGATGTGTAGTGGATGTCTTGGAGGTGTGTAGGTGAGGGTTTTAAGTTTATAATCAGAAAAAATTATAAATCAGCCTGTTATACCTATGCAGTCATTTGCACTGCTGACTCATGCTCTCCTGTAAAAGTTAAAGTGGTTCAGTAGTCCTCTGCTTATGAAATCTTCCTCTTTAGGACTCACCTCTCTGATCCAGGGTCACTACTGAATTTGAGCTTAATGTACTGCAGCCCCAGAGTTAACTCACACTGTCTCTACTCAACCAGCCATTCACACCTGACTTGCTGACCTAGCATGGCCTTCTATGACACTAGATGTAGATGTAGAATAGTCTCCAGCTCCTATTATAACCACAAGACCAAGACAACAAATGCCACACTGGCCTTGATACAGATTGACAATTATATGACTTGGATTTTTTTTTTTGTTTTATTTTATTTTAACTGTTCTTGTTCTCTACAAGTACTCTACAAGTACTACAAAAGAAACATTTAATTGACTGATTGAAGCAGCCTAAAGAATATACAATAAAATAGCCTCTGGCAAAGCTTCACACTGTACATTTTCACCTATCTTTACCTAAACTGTATGAGGCAAGAAAGCAGTCAAGAGTCAAAAGTAACGTTGTCATCTCATCCATAGACAAGCATAAAGTGGAATGAAATCTCATTCCTCCAGAGCAGCATGGTCTACATATAGAAGTTAGGGCCAGTGTTTGCTGGACTACAAAGTATAAGTGACCAAAGCCATTTTGGCACAAAGAAAAAAAATTGCTTTTCTCGATGCTTTTTAACACTAAATTACTTAACATCATCTTAGTGATACATTCACATATTTTGTTTTATTAAAATCCGTCACCAGAGAAGATGATTAGTGCTTATAGTAAAATCCAGAATTATTGGCACCCCTCAAGAAACTAAGCAAAAACAATAATCAAAAATAAAATTATACATATAATGATTCAAAAGTTTCTCAGAAATATTTGGAAAAATTGCTTGCAATTTATCTAATAGAAAGCATTTCTACAACCCCAATTCCAATGAAGTTGGGACGTTGTGTAAAACAAATAAAAACAGAATATGCTGATTTGCAAATCCTTTTCAACCTATGTTCGATTGAATACACTACAAAGACAAGATATTTAATGTTCAAACGGATAAACTTTATTGTTTTTTGCAAATATTCACTCATTTTGAATTTGATGAATTCGACAGGGGCATGTTTACCACTGTGTTACATCACCTTTCCTTTTAACAACACTCAATAAGCGTTTGGGAACTGAGGACTCTAATTGTTGAAGCTTTGTAGGTGGAATTCTTTCCCATTCTTGCTTGATGTACAACTTCAGTTGCTCAACATTCCGGGGTCTCCGTTGTCGTGTTTTGCGCTTCATTATGCACCACCCATTTTCAATGGGAATGCTGCTTGCTGAAATAAGCAGGGACGTCCCTGAAAAAGACGTTGCTTGGATGGCAGCATATGTTGCTCCAAAACCTGTATGTACCTTTCAGCATTAATGGTGCCTTCACATATGTGCAAGTTATCCATGCCATGGGCACTAACACACCCCCACACCATCAAGAGATGCTGGCTTTTGAACTTTGCGCTGATAACAATCCGGACGGTTTTTTTTCCCTTTTTGGCCCGGAGGACACGACGTCCATGATTTCCAAAAACAATTTGAAATGTGGACTCGTCAGACCTCAGGACACTTTTCCATTTTGCGTCAGTCCATCTCAGATGAGCTCGGGCCCAGAGAAGCCGACGGTGTTTCTGGGTGGTGTTTATATATGTTTTTCGCTTTGCATGGCAGAGATTTAACTTGCACTTGTAGATGGAGTGACGAACTGTGTTCACTGACAGTGGTTTTCTGAAGTGTTCCTGAGCCCATGTGGTAATATCCATTACAGAATGATGTGGGTTTTTAATGCAGTGCCACCTGATGGATCGAAGGTCACGAGCATTCAATGTTGGTTTTCTGCCTTGCTGCTTACTTGCAGTGATTTCTCCAGATTCTCTGAATCTTTTGATGATATTATGGACTGTAGATGATGAAATCCCTAAATTCCTTGCAATTGCACATTGAGAAACATTGATCTTAAACTGTTGGACTATTTGCTCACGCAGTTGTTCACAAAGTGGTGAACCTCGCCCCTCCTTGCTTGTGAACGACTGAGCCTTTCAGGGATGCTCCCTTTATACCCAATCATGACACTCACCTGTTTCCAATTAACCTGTTCATCTGTGGAATGTTCTAAACAGGTGTTTTTTGAGCATTCCTCAACTTTCCCAGTCTTTTGTTGCCCCTGCCAAATTCAAAATGAGTGAATATTTGCAAAAAACAATAAAGTTTATCCGTTTGAACATTAAATATCTTGTCTTTGTAGTGTATTCAATTGAATATAGGAGAAAATGATTTGCAAATCATCATATTCTTTTTTAATTTATGTTTTACACAATGTCCCAACTTCATTGGAATTGGGGTTGAACAAGACTGATGAATATATGATTCTTTCAAAATCATATGGGACAACATTGTCACCCCTACAGAATATTTTTAGTGAAATCAAAGACATTGATTTTTGGGGAAAAAAAAGCGGGCATAAATGTTTGTTTGTGTTCATATCAATAAGCACAATCACTGTGGTAATAAACAAATTTGGCAGTACCCAAATCTTGAGGTTTTCAAATTTCACTGTCAAATGGCACCTCCATCACCAGAAGCTTTTGGGAAGAGTTTCAAGAAAGACGTCTTTCCTCAAATCCACAAAATGCAACTTTGCAGAATTGCGATTGAATTGGGTTGGTTTGCTGTCAGGAGCTCTTGTGAAAAATTAATGGCATAATGAATTTTAGCCCAACACCTACAAACGTTTGGGATAATGATCCCAAACATACATCAAATTGGTTGCAGATGTACAATCAAAGTTTTGCGATTGTGTGCTTAGTCTCTAGATTTGTACCCAATTGAAAACCTCACTCACATTAAAAAAACTAACACTTCTCCACAAGGGAGTACAACTGCCAGTCAACTAGCTTTTGATGCTTTATAAAAGCAGTACTTTGCAGCAATGACATTGTGTCTCCTCGCATTATTGATATGCCCACACACTTTCCCACAACCGTGGTATTATTTCCCACTTTCCAAATGTTTCCAAATGTACGTTTCACAACCAAAGAAGCATTTTGAGCCTGTCAGTTTCAGAGAATTCATCAAATTACTATCTAACAGTCAACCACTATTAAGATAAGGTGACCTTATCAGAAGGATAAACTCAAAGCTTTGACATTTAGATGTAGTTGTGATGTGTTATCAGATTTCTGACAACAGCGTGGTTTAGTGGGCTCAGCCAGGACGTCTTGCATGGCCTTCTTTCCCTGTGGGACCAAAATATCCTAGTTTCACTCTGACATTTCTGCCTCCTTTGGGATATGAACAGATTCTCTTACCAGATTCTTAATTTCCTTCCCTCCTCACTTTTTCTGGTTCTCTGAGTAGTCCTGACACTGTAACTGTCTCTTCTGCATTTTCTTCACCTGCTTCTTGCTCTGCTCTTTCTCTCTGGCTGCTGCTCTAACATCAGCTACCTCTCCATCTGCAGCAGCATGGAGGAATGAGAAGGAAGGAGAGGAAGTGGAGTCATTAAAAGTGTCACTTTAATGCATGATAGTAACTGCAGAAATGCTAATGTGCAACTGCTGAAAGGGCTTGTATTTTGCATATTTCTTGTGTTTTATTTTTCCCGGAGGAAGACATATGGTGTTTGTGTGGTTTTATGAGCAAAAATCAACAACAGTTTATTTATACATGACCATTTCTAGCATCTTTTAAGCCCTTGAATTTAAACAGGCTGTTTTTGCATCTTTAAGACTAATATATGGAAATCGTTACTATTCTGACTGACTGTCCTGAGTTGTGTGTCTTTCAAAGAGCAGAACAGGCTGAAGCACTCCTTATAACTTCAGTGTAAATGGGTGGGGCTGAACTGCTGTAGGCTCAGTAGGCAGATGTATGGAAATATGTTGGTTTTGAAAAAATTCTCTTTTCTCATATGGGCCCATGAACCTCTTATATTTGCATATATCTGCCTACAACAGTACAGAAAAGTTCACTCCCAACAAAACCTGTCCATTCTGAATTGACTGATTTTCATAATGAGCCTCTTTTAATGACTTTGCTTATATCTTAAAGACTGCATTATACAGATTTTGTTTAAACAATGACGTTCCCCTTTAACCTCCATTCTAAACTCATTGTTCTTGTGAGGTTATACATGTACATAAAGCTGGCCTACTGTAGTTTAGCCCAACTCATTCACATTAACATTATTAGGAGTGTTTCAGCCTGGACTGCTTTTCAATTAGGCACAACACAGGCCTTTGACACAAGGCGTCTTTGTGTACAGCGCAGGCTGTGAATGAACCTGCCATTCATTATATAACAGCTTTGAAAAAAAATGATCGTCTTATTCAAGAGAGTTACTCTCGTAAAGTTGTTTCTCTGTTATTAAAGTATAAGAAGTATTGTGCAGTTAAAATAGGTTATATCAAAAATTCATTTGAAATTTAAAGGAAGGTCACACACTAATGCTTTAGCTCCATTCACCCCTATTCATTGAGGACTCATTCACAGATGTCCTTGAGTGTTTTACAGTATTTTTTTTTCTAACAGGAGAAATAAGAAGTAGACAGGCTATCCTTAAACTAGCTCTGACAAAAGACACATGGTTTTTGCAGGATTCATGTTTGCGCCACTCAGTGTCCCACAATACTTCACTACTGCCCGTTGAAAAGGAATGGGGCAAAATTTAACAATTTAACAAAACTCAAGCATGCAATGGACACGTACCGTCAAGGATAAAGAAAGGCTGAAACCTAGAAGCATGCAGCATATTCCTTTTCTTATAGTGCTGCTTAAAAGTTTGTGAAAACTTTAGAATTTTCTATATTTCTGCATATATTTGTCCTAAAATGTCATCAAATTTTCACACAAGTCCTACAAGCAGATTTAAACCAAATTAAACAAATGAGACAAAAATATTAGATTTGGTCATTTATTTATTGAGGAAAATTATCCAATGTTACACATCCCTGAGTGGCTAAAGTACACGGACCTTTGCTTTTAGTATCTAGTGTGACCCCCTTGTGCAGCAACAACTGCAACTGCAGAAATGAAATGTTTCTGGTAACTGTTGATTAGTCCTTATGTTGGTGGGAACTGCTTGCATCAGGTTCTTTCTTTGATAGAACGACGTGTTCTTAGGGTTGCTGCCTTGCTGCGTGAACCATGAACTCGAGTTCCAGCTCACAGAATGATGTCCTAACATTTTCCTTAAGAATTTGCTGGTATAATTCAGAGTTCACTGTTCTATCAATGATGGCAAGCTGTCCGGACACAGATACAGCAAAACAGGCCTAAACCATGATACTACCACCAGCATGTTTCAAAGACAGAATAAGGTTTTTTATGCTGGAATGCTGTGTTTTCCTTTCTCCAAACATAATGCTTCTCATATAAACCAAAAAGATCTATTTTGGTCTCATCCATCCACAAAATATTGTTCTAGTAGCCTTGTGACTCATCCATGTGATCTTAAGCAAACTGCAGACTGGCAGCAATGTTCTTTCTGGTGAGTCAAAACTCTTTAGAGATGATTTTGTAACCTTTTCCAGCTCTTCTTCTAAGGGCCTCAGAAATCTCCTTTGTTCATATTATGGTACACTTCCACAAATATGTGTTGTGAAGATTAGACTGTGATAGTTCCCTGTTCTGTAAATAAAACAGGGTGGTTACTTACACCTGATCACCATCGCATTGATTGAAAACACCGGACAATAATTTCACCTTCAAATGATCTGCTAATCCTAAAGGTCAAATGTATGTAGAAATAGAGAAAATTCTAAAGGGTTCACAAACAAGCACCACTGTATATGTTGTTGTAGTAGAATGGCGTACTGTATCAAAGGCTATAAATGCAAACATTTTTGGTTTTCCGTGATGTTGGCTCTTTTTTAGGCTATATAGCCTTAAGTTTGGTAGTTTATTTTTATTGTATTGAAAAGTGGATGCGCCCCACTCCCACTCATCACTGATCATTACTTAAAAGTGTCTGCCTTGATGCTGTTCACTGCAGCCAGGACAGACTGGGTTATCACAGCCACTCTGAGTCACTCATGGCTAAGCACAGAGCTCTGCTGGTCGCTCACGGCCTGGAGTATCTCTCGCACCTCCTGATACACACACATACACACACACACACACACAGAGGAGGACAGAAGAACTCAGACCCCTTGAAAACCCTGTGTTGCAAAAATTGCCACAAGTGTTTATAGCACTGTATTTATGCATATGTCTGCCAATAAACCCAATGTCTTGTCCCAAAAGGCAACATTTTAAACTGTATTATAGCATCACTTGCTGTGAAAAATAATAATATTCTGAATTTGAAAACGTGACATCTCTTATTGATTGTTGCAAAAATGCAACCATGGGCCGAAGCTAATGCTTGCATATTTAATCATTATTCATACAATTTCGCCTGTCCCTTGTATAATGAAATGGGTCCAACTCTGGTTGTCCCCCCTGCCATGCACATTTATAACTATCTTCACCCCAAAATGTCTGATACAGCTCATCAGGTTATCAAAGCCTAGGGGTGGATTAATCAGTCCGAGGCTCTATGTAAAATACAGGGATGAGACCCCCTGGATAGACATTTTTAAATTAGTTGAGTTCTGAGCTCCTGAGCGGCACATACATCAAAAAAATCTGATCTTAGCAACTAAAATAAACATACAACCCCGTTTCCCCTCCCCATCTTTACTTCTGAAAGTCTCTCTAAGATGCTCTTTTTATGTCCAATCATGTTACAGACCTGTTGCCAATTAGCCTAATTAGTTGAGAGTTGTTTTTTTTACTATTACATAACTTTTTTTGAATCATGTACCAACTTTTTAAAAACATGTTGCTACACAGGCATGTGTTTTTCAAAAAAACAATCTCAGTTTCAACATTCGATTTGTTGTCTTTGTACTATTTTCAATTAAATATAGGCATTAAATGATTTGCACATCATTGCACTCTGTTTTATTTACGTTTTGCATTTTACATTTATTTGATTTTCTTTCTCAAGACACTCTAACAGTGATTCAGTGTTTTAATTAAAAAACTTAAGTAACCTGGTGGCCATTTTTCACTTTCTCAGCCTCTTACTCGATTTCTCCAAGCAGTTCTCCAGGTGCCACACACACAGACACACACACACACACACACACACACACACAGGATCACTAGTCTAAATATATCCTTCATGCAAAAACTAAACATGCTCTTAACTTGGCAACAGAAAAAACAAAAAGTGGGCCATCTATAAATAGCCCACTTTTATTTCCCTCTTATTTAGAGTAAAAATGCATCTGGAAAAACACTGACACTGTTTAAAGTTGCAGTCAAAACTAAACCTCACATCTCTGAAATGGTAATTTTATAGGAGATATAAAAAACATGTTCTTTAGTTTTATGTACACCACAAGACTTTGCTTCAAGTAAATTTAGAGCATTTCTATTATCCATTCATTAAATGCTCAGATATGGTAAAAGCCGCCTCACTATAAATGGGGTAAAATAATACAGTCTTTTAAAAAAAAGAGTCATGGGCTTCCAAGTGTCACATGCATTGACCCTTTCATCAGGCGTTGCAAGTTCGATCCCCAGTGATGCCACAGCCATCCATGACCGAGAGTTCCAGATGACATAATTAGCCTTGCTCTCTATAGGTGTGAAGGATGGTTTTTGAGCGTGTTGAGCTGTAAAATGACGTTATGTTAACAGCAGCTGCAGTGGCACTTTAAACACATGGGGTAGCAAAAAGATGCAGTAGACTTAATATGTCCCTGAGGAAGCACAGAGTAGCCTTCACTCTCCCACCTTCGTAGCACTGTGTGATAGGGAAGACCTAGCTAGCAAATGGAACTGAGCACAAGTACATTGGAGAGAAAATTTGGTTTTAAAAAAAAAAAATCATAATAAGGTTTTCACATGACAGCAACGATTAAAAAAAAAACACCTTGTAATAAAAAACAAACATTTATATAACGCCCATCATGACATGTATACAACATAAGTCATGATTAACATTTAACATGTAGACTGATTTTTTTCATGAATTAGTCATATTAAATTTAAGCCAATAAGAACAAAAACATCAGCAAACGCATTGCTCTGTCCGGAGTCAGAAGTATTTTATATGTGAAAGTTGCTTTACCTGATTATGCTTCTCACCGTCCCAAACGCTGTCCAGTTCCAGACCCTTCAGACTCTCCTCCAGCTCCCGCAGCTGGAGTTCTGTGCTCCAAAGAGTGAACTGTAGCTCATTGCATTGTGCTATGAACATGTATAACCTGTACAGGCCCCTCACCACCATTCTCTACAGTAATGCATACAAATATGCACATACACAGAGTTATCAGGTTATTATGTACCTTGCGTCTACATTCATTGGCCCTTTTATCAGAAATCCACCATATAGCTACTGATACACTGCAGCATTACAACAGACTACCATGCCAGTGTCACTGCTGTGCTGAGAACTGCTCACCACCCGAACACTATATGGTCAGTGGTGGTCTTCCGGCAATGTTCAAAACTGGAACTTTGAGCCCTTTGAGATTTCAAATATGGCTCAGCTTGACCCGCCATCCTTTAAGACGCATGGAGGTCAAGCTTTTAGACTCTTCTCTGTCCTGGCACCCAGGTGTTGGAATGAACTCCCACTGCCTGTCCGAACAGCAGACTCTCTTGCAGTCTTCAAACACACACTGAAGATACATAACTTTTTTCAGCACTTAAGTTAGCATTAAGTCAAGTACTTATTGAAATGTATTGTATTGCATATAACTGCATTCTGTTTTATTCACATTTTGCACAGCATCCCAATGTTTTTGGAAAAGGGGTTGTACATTTCTGAATAAAAAAACTGTTCAGTTTATACAAGGAGCTAATAAGAAGGAGTGTCTTGATATTTCTGGGCATATAATGGTTTATTATTTTTTTCTGAGACTACAGGAACAATGTTTTAGTGGCAGATCAGAGAAGAGTTTAAACTTTTTGAAGACAACAAAACTTTATCCACACTGATTCACAGCGGAGTGAGTACGATGTTGAGGTGTTTCTCTGCTGCCTCAGGGTCTGGATGGGTTGCTGTCACTGAGGCACACATAAATTCCAAGTTTGCCATGCTATTTTGCAGTAGAATGTCAGGACATAAGCCTCTGATCTAAAGCTCTACAGAAACTGGGTCATGCAATGTTGATGTCATTCAGAACACAGGAGTAAACCAAAAGCCAACCAACAAAGTGGCCCAAACAGAAGAACTGTACTTTAGAATGACCCTGTCAGAGCATAGAGCTCAGTCCCAATGCTGTGGCTGAAATGTGAACATGGCTTGATATGAAGCCTGCAGTTCAAGCAAGACATCCAATAAACGTAAACGAACTGAACAGAAAAGAGGCGTCAAACTCAGGTCCTAGAGGGCCATAGTGGTGGTGGGTGATACACCGGCTAAAATTCATCTTCAAGTATGGGTTTTGTCATCATCTTTATGCCAATGTATCACAAATAAGCACAGAAAATTCAACATACAAACAGTACTGAACACAAACTTATTTTATATAGCTGAACTGCTGAGTCAGATATTTCAGTCGTGTTTCAGTGAAAATAAACCCACTGCAGTTCCTCATCTCTGCTGTGTAGTCACCCCAAACGGAGAATCCCAGTGAGTTATCTCCCTCTATGTAATTAGTGGGTTTCTAATTTACTTGTAATTTTTTAAAATAGCCCCACACCAACACTTGCCCTCCTGTTCCTTGATAAAGCTGCAGATCATTACCGAGCTGCTGGGCACGGACATGCTGCTCCTCCAGACTCTGAAACCCCCCCGCAAACTCATTCCCTCACTGGACTGCTTCAACTCCCACTCTGCCTCTGCCTTTAAATAAGATAAGATAATCCTTTATTAGTCCCACAGTGGGGAAATTCACAATAAATATAAATCTAGAACTTAGACAACACGCACCTAACTTTACATCATAATTGGCCTTATGCACATGTAAGCCTCTTTGATTACTGCATTTAACATAGTTAGCTCCATATATTAACAACACTACATGTACAAAACTCTTGTGACACCCCTTCTAATTATTGAGTTCAGGTGTTTCAGCCACTCCCATTGCTAACAGGTGGAATAAATGAAAAACACATGGTCTTGCAGTCTCAGTAGACAAACTCTAGCAGTAGAATGGGTCATACTGATGAGCTCAGTGACTTTAAACATAGCACTGTAATGCCACCTTTGCCACAAGTCAGTTTGTGAAATTTCTGTTCTGTTTCTGTTGCTAGATCTTCCCTGGCAACTGTAAGTGCTATTATTGTGAAATGGAAGCATCTAGAAGCAACAAGAGCTCAGCCACGAAGCAGTAGACCACACAAAACCACAGAGAAAGGGCTAGTGAGTGCTAAACCACACAGTGCCTATCTTCTGTTACTCATTACTCATTAACAAGTTCCAAAGTGCCTCAAAAACAACATTAGCACAAGAACTGTGCATTAGCATCATGAAATAGGTTTCCATGGCCGAGCAGCTACACACAAGCCTAAAATCAAAATGCACAATGCTAAGCGTCAGCAAGGAATGGTGTAAAGTACGTCGCCACTGGACTCTGGAGCAGTGGAAACGTATTCTCTGGAGTGACAAATCATGCTTCTCTATCTGGCAGTCTGATGGACAAATCTGGGTTTGGCAAATGCCAGAAGAACGTCATCTGCCTGACAGCATGTGCCAACTTTACGGTTTGGTAAAGGAGGGATAATGCTTTGGGTTTGGTTTTCAGGGGTTGGTCTAGGTAGTTCCAGTAAAGGGAAATCCTAAGGCTTTAGCAGACCAAGACATTTTAGACAATTGTATGTTTCTAACTTTGTGGGAACAGTTTGGGGAAGACCATTTTCTGTTCTAGCATGACTGAACCCCAGTGCACAAAACAAAGTCCATAAAGGCATGTTTGGGTGAGTTGGTGTGGAAGAACTTGACTGGTCCGCACAGAGTTCTGACCTCAACCCCATCAAACACTTTGGGATGAACTAGAACAGAGACTGTGAGCCAGGCCCTCTTGTCCAACATCAGTGTCTGACCTCATAAATGCTTTTCTGGACGAATAGGCAAAAATTCCCCCAGATACAGTCCAACATCTTGTAGAAAACTTTCCAGAAGAGTGGAAGCTGGCAGGTTTACTTATATAGCACCTTTCATAAACATCATTCAAAGTGCATTACAAATGAGGAAAAACACACACACACACACACACACACACACACACACACACACTTTCTAAACCGATTATCCTTCTGGGTCACAGGGGGAGCTGGAGACTATCCCAGTGGTCACTGAGTGGAAAGCAGCATACATAGTCAGAAAATCTCTGATTTCTAAGGTGATAAAAGCTGATTGATCTTTTAGCAGTCATGTCAGAGCAGTTACTCAGAGCCCATTTGTGCAAAGGGAGGGCCAACTCCATATTAATGCTTATGGATTTAAAATGGGATGTCACAAAAGCTCCTGTAGGCATAATGTGTAGGTTTCTCAATACTTTTGTCCATATAGTGTGTGTTAGATCACCAGTAGAGGACCCACCACTGAAGCCCCTGTTCCTGTGGTGCAAATGATAGAGGAGAGTCAGGTACAAGCAAGCCACTATTAGTCAGCTACCTTACTTTAGCTAGTTTCAGCTGGGATACCACAGCAACCACCTAGCAACACCCTAGCAACCAGTTAGCAAAATCTTAGCAACAACCAAGGATACCATAGTAGCCACCCTAGCAACCACCTGGGAACTGCTTAAGCAGCACATATTTTCTGGGATACCATCATAGCAACTACTTTAGTCACAACCTGAGATACCATAGTAACCAGTTAGTAACATCTTCATGATCACCTAAAATGCACTTTTCTAGTTAATATTGCACTCTTTATTTTTGCCAGATGCCTTTCTCTATGAATCAAGATTATTGCGTGGAAACTCAGAATTGATTCGACTTCAAACATTTCTGGAATCAAACAAACCTACATGGAAGGCTTGAGTCTCTGTTTGCTATAGCACTGCATGCAGAGTAATATGGGAGAAACAGGCTTTGGAAGCTGGGAGACAGGAGGTGTTGACACTGCATAATTGTGGATATTCAAAGACTTTTGCATTCTTAATGAGTTTAAAGGATAAGATAAGCTCCTATGCCATTTTAGTAGTTTTTGGGCATAACAAAAATATAAATATTTAACAAATGTTTCTGGCCACAAGAACGACACAGAGACATGCTGTCATCATCTTTATATTCCAGTCAAATTTACTTGCATTGGTTCAACAAAACAAACAGTCTAACAAACTTAGCCCTGTGCTGTAAGCCCTTGTGTTTTCTAAATAAATTTAGACCAAATAAAGTGGTCCAACTGCTGCCCAAACAACCGCTAAACAGTACTGAGACAATTACTACCTTATCACGGTGAATAACAATATTAAAACTACTATATTATTACAATCAGCAACAAACATCATCTGAATGAGTTTTAATAAAGTGTTTTCCTTCTAGTAACAATCAGGAACATAATACACAACAAACAGAGCAGCTAAAAATGTCATATCAAAATTGCATTGAAACTGCATTGAAATGCTAGTAGAAATATGTGTCCGAAGCACAAAGGATACTGACACTGATATGTTGAGTTTCTGCAGTGTTACACAGTGCGATGTATATTTGTGCATAATCGCTGCTGTATCTCCATTTCCCTCTCCATCACCTTGTATCTCCATTTTCAACTTTTTTACAGAATTTGAAGAATAACGGATGCCCTCTACAACATGCTAAAATTTCAGGATGAATGAACCAATAGAAAAGCTCCTAGTTCCTTTAACTTCCATTCAAAGTAAAGTTTTTTTTCCTTCTTCTGTACAGTTAACATTAAGATACAAGGTTCTGTTCCAACAGCAGCAACATACAGCACCTTGTGTGCAGTACACATTGTATTAGTTTATAGCTGAGACTCACAGTTCCAGGCCCGAAGGACCAACATTATGTTAATACTTTTCCCTAATCGAGAAGCCCCTCATGAGTTAGACTGAGCATAACAGAGCAGAGAAAACAGGAGGTGTGCAGACTGTAGCCAGGGTTTGTGAACCCGTTTTACAGGAAACTACTTGAAACTACTCGAAATCTCAGGGTGTCCACACTCTGTTCCCTGTATTCATAAAACATTAAAACTCCAAACATCATGTTCTGTTCCCTCCATCTCTTCCATCATGATACGCAAGAGCACAGTCCAGTCTGTCCTTCTTGAAATACTAGAGTACCTAAACTGTGAGCAAAAGTACAGGCCTCTGTGGTCAGTGGCTGCTGTGGTTTGTGTGATTCGTTTTATGATGACGTCTTCGTCTTCTTGACACCTTGATCTCTTCATCCTGTAAAAAAAAAAATAGGAATTCACCTTCACATACAAAACACTACTTATATGCACATGATGCTATGATCTACTATAAAAGTTAGGCCTTCATTTCTGACCATGAATATCAAAACATGACGAAAAACATACCTCTATGATTTTGCTAATTTCTTTTAGCGCCCCCATGGGATTCTAGCAGCTTGTCAGAACTAAGCGAATGGAAATTAACATGAACATTTTTTGGCTGTTCTACTTTGAACACGAACATCTGAAACTTCTAAAAGACATTACAAGTTTTACTTAAAGCTTGTACAGACTTTGTGTAACAAAACTTTGGGCCAGCCAGCAGGCTCTGGCTATTTAAGGGGTTAATCAGGACTTCTCTACAGATTCTGATGTCCAAAGCAACCAGAGAGCTTGTTTAGCTGTATCTACCTAGATCTACTAGAGAAACACAATTCATTATTGACCAGTTTTCCATTGGGCATTTCAAGAATATAACTTTTGTTTCCATCCAAAATGTAACAATTAGACTAGAGTAGTATTGCAATACTACTGAAACACATGCATGATTATATTAAATAAAAATGACCTCAAATTTACAATCATCATTAGGTCCTCTTTGAAGCCCTTAAAGGCTCTGAGGGTTTCCCTGTAAGTGCATCAGTACTTATGAAATAATCCTGAAAATCCTGGCAAAACCGATAAATAGCTAGTTATCTAGACAACTAATGCTTGCTAAAAAACACATTTGCATTGTATAGCTAGCAAGCTTGGCTAACTCTCATGTAGGGAAGACGATAGCCACTCTGACTTGTCTTTGACTCGACCATCGGTCTTGCCAAATTTAGTCTCTGATCTCGCCCAAGACCAACTACTACTAAAACATATACATTTGTGTTTGATGTTGGCCATTACAACCTACAGAAACACTTGAAACTTGAGCAATTTATCAGATTTTGAGTTCATAATCAATGACTAGTATTGTTAAGTCTGCCCTTTGTTTTTTTACATCGTTTTATTTTTATTATTTGTCCCGTGTGCTGCCGTCTTGGCCAGGGCTCAAATGGAACATATGAAATATGTGATTACTCTGGTTAAGAAAACCCCGAACAAAACTCGGGTCTTTTTACCGTATCGGCTGTGTCTGCGGTCTCCTCTTCCTCGTCCGTATACTCTTCCTCAGTGTGCTCATGATCACTGCTGGCATTGGAAAGCTCGAAGTCTGACAGCACTATGTCCTCGTCATAATCTGTCTGGCACTCCGACTCCTCTGTGAGAGAGAGAGGTCAAAGAAAGAGAGCATGGAAGCTCAGCACAGGGAGCACAGAGAGCAGGAATAAACAAGCTGTCTGAATATAGGTATGAGCTAAATCTGTTCCTCACCATCCACAATGGCCTGCTTCACCGGCTCTATCCGGGACACTATCTCGGCCAGGTCTGTGAAGGAGGCGTTGGGACAGGTCACCACCTGCACAGTGGTGGTTAGTTTAGAGAGAAAAGCTGGTCATTACTGTCATAAGAAAACCTCATAAATCCATCTATATTTTTTTTTACCAGCTGTCTTTTATATTGGGTGCACATTGATGATATTTCATCATTGATGATATTTCAAGATGTTACTGTTTCAAACAAGACTTTTTCATGCAACAGCATTTTTGTGCAAATTTAAAGTACTCCTAGTAACATGAACAAAAGAACAACTTACAAGTTAGCTTAACAGCTGTTCTATGTGCTAATCTTCTCCAAGAGGGCTAATAGGCTAGTAAATTAACCAGGTGGGCTGATTTAAGGTTTTAATTAGGGAAGCCAGCAAATTATGCAAATAAACTTGCTGGGTGTACGAAAAGGTCTTCATCAGGTGGGCTAGTGAACAATGTAAATGAGCTCATTTAGCGTATGTAGAGGTTTTCAAGCAGGCAAACAATTTAATCGGCCTAGCAGGGTAGCTAGCATGTAATGTTAACGAATTAGCTTGGTCGATGTAAAGCTGTACATCAGGTAGGCTAGCAAGTTATGCAAATTACCTAGCAGGGTCCATGTAGCGTTCTCTTAATCAAGCAGGCTAGTATACAATGTGAATGAACCAGGTGGGTCAATGTAAAGATTTTCAGCAGGCAGGCTAGAAAACAATGCAAATTAACTAGCTAGACTTATGTACAGACTTTCAAGCAGACTAACAATATAAATGTCTTATATATAACAATATAGATTATTATAACAATATAAACACCAGTGTGAATGTAAAGTTATAGGCATCATTTCGTTAGGCTAGAAAAATATGGAACAGAACTAGCTGGTTCTATGCAAAGTTCATTATCAGGTAGGCTAGCAAACAGTGTAAATGAACTATGTACATAAACTAGCTGGGTCTATGTAAAAGTCCTCATCATGCAGGCTAACAAATAATAGTAATGTAGCAGCTGGGCTTATGTCATGCTTTTCTTCAAGACAGGCCAGAAAACAATGTAAATGAACCAGCTAGGTCTATTTAAAGCCCTTTAGTGCAGGTGGGTTCCACTCACATTGCTGCTCTTGCTCTTGTGGAACTCCTCTTGATGTCGATCTTTCAGCATGTTCTCCACCACCCCACTACGGCACCACACATCAAAGACCGTCTTTCCATGCTGATAGCCCACATCCTGCAAAAGGATAGGAAAAAATAATAATAATTAAATCATCGAGCTACAAAAGAAAGCCAAAACAACTTAACCTGACTGAAAAACGGAAGACCACTCACAGCGATTTCATCAAATTTGCCAAAGTCCAACGTGCCGAAGCGGTCAATGGCGGGCCGGATATATTCGCAGTAGTCGCTGTCCTTGACTGACTCCAACTGACGCACACAGCACACGTAGGCCAGCCGTGTCTGGATCTCCGCCATGTTCAGCACCTGCACGGTCAGTCATTCCAATTACAAATCGCTCCACTTAGCAAACTTATTTGCATTTTACTGGTCATCGCCCACTGTCTGCAGGCCACACCTTCTCAGAGTTTAAGAGAAATGGTAACAATGTGCACTCCACTTCCACAAGGGTCATCACTGCACCACCTCTCTGTGTAAAGGTTTATCAATGTGACCGGCAAAGATATTTTAAGGACTCCAGCCCAGTGTCAGATTCACCCGCTGACAGTTCTTTTTACCCATCAGTGCTTATCGCTGATGTTGGCCTTTGTTATAAAATGCATTAATAATTCCATGGGCCACTTCCAGCGCACTAACCTTCACTCTCTACGCCAGAGGGTTCAAGTGTTTCCATAGCAGCCACCACCCATACTCTCCGTAGTTGGTGAGGTCTTCAAGCAGGCTAATAAACAATGTAACCAACCTAGCTGGATCTACGTAGAGCAGTTAATCAGGTAGGCTAGCAAATAATATAAATTACCTAGCGGGGTCCACTTAGAGTTCTCTTAATCAAGTAGGCTAGAATACAATGTGAATGAACTAGCTAGGCTTATGTACAGGTTTTCAAGCAGCCTAACAATGTAAACAACCTAGCTGGATCTACATAAAGTCTTTATAAGGCAAGCCAGTGTAAAATGCATTAATAATTCCATGGGCCGCTTCCAGCACTCTAACCTTCACTCTCTCCGCCAGAGGGTTCAGGCGTTTCCATAGCAGCCACCACCCAGACAGCGAGTCTCCATAGTTGGTGAGGTTGGTCTCGTCCTGGCTGCCCACATCAATGGCAATCACCACCTTGGCACCCATCGAGCGAGCTACATCAGCTAGGGACATCAGGGCAAGAGTACACAAAGGGTAAGAAGAGCTGAGGCAAAAACTGCTATCAAACGTACTCAATCACAATCATAGCACTCATGGTTTACTAGAACACTGTCAGTCAACCTATTGCATTTTGTATTCTTTTATTCCTTTAGTTACTTTAATTTATTGTTAATTAATTCTAAACAGGTATATACCATATAGTTTGTGATACTGCGAGTTTAAGCTTTGCTCTGTTACTGAAGAGATTGAATGAAAATCTCACAAGATTACATTTTTGCCCACCTCTTTTCAAAACACTCCCACATGACTAGGTGAGTTTGTTTGTATCTGCCATGATATGAGAAACCATTTACCCAGCTTGCATGTTTATACAATTTTAATATTGACAGATTGTATCATTGCATTTGGGGTTACGGTGAACATAACATTTCAGTATTTTTTTGTAGGTTATTTCACAGCCATATGTTGTTGACTGCAAAGTACACTTATTTGCTGATGACACTATCTTGTACCACTCGATTGACTGTATTGGTACTGCAGTAGATAAACTACAGCATTCCTTTAATGTCCTGCAATCAGCTTTTTACAACCCCAAACTAGTTTTAAATGCTGAGAAAACCACATTTATTTAGTTTTCCAGGGCCTCTTTTAACACTTTTAAAATCACAACCGTGAAGGGATCTGACATTGAAAGAGTCAAAGAGTTCAAATACCTTGGCATATGGCTAGATGCACTTTTACACAACATCTTAACAAACTTGCCTGTAAACTGAGCCAAAAACTTGGCTCCCTGTACTGTAACAAAGTATGTTTCCCAAAGCACAAAAGGAAAAATATAATTGAAGCAACAATATTACTATTCTGGATTATGCTGACGTGGTATACAGATATGCACCTGTAACTACTCTGAAATCTCTACACTCTGTATATCACGCTGCCTTAAGATTCATTACTGGTGACCCCCACAACACCCATCATTGTATACTATATGAAAAGGTTGGCTGGTCATCTCTGTCCGTGCGTCAGAAGACAACATTGGCTTCTTTTTGTCTATAAAGCGCTTACTGGCCATCTGCCAGCGTACATCACAGAAACGCTCAGTGTAAATAATGCAGTTTATCAGACTCGATCCAGTGATTGGATCACCCTTCAGGTGCTGACAGCTTTTACAGAACTGAGAATCTGTTTCAGCTACAGCACCAGCCAGCTGGAATTCATCACAGGAGACTCTAAAGCTTCACTCTCTGGTGTCACATGAAAATTTGACATTTTTAGTCTCTAACCACCTCCGTACAGCCTGCAACTGCTTTATTTGATTTCAGTTCATTTTTAATGACTTCTGGTATGCTTTAGCCATGTGTTAGCTATTTTTTTACTTTTGTACTTTTAACTCTTTATCAGTCTTTTCATTCTTTTTATTTCTTTTATTAATTGTCAATTTGTCTTACATCTTTCTTTTATTTCATGAATTTGTTATTTATTTTATCCTTATCTGCTCTGTTACTTGATAAGTTGTTATACTGTAATTTTAACCGTTTATTGATCTAACCGTTTATTAGTACCTTCTTATTATTCAATTTTACTTTTATGATTTGTATTATTTAATAATAGCATTTGATTCTTTTTTCACTGTACAACTTCTCAATTCCTGATTGCTGTATTACTCAGCTACATTGTAAATGAGGGTCTCCCTCAATGTATTCTGAGTTTAAATAAAGGTTGATTGATTAATTGATATGTTTAAGGAATTTACTGATTCACAAACTGTAAAATTCCACAGTCTGTTATCAGTAATAACACAACTGCAGGGTCTAACGGCTTTCCACACCTACTGTTTTATTATATTAGCCCTTTATACAATCTATGTAAAATAAACAGAATTAGTCAGTTCTTTATTTTGTTCTAACCAGTTTAGGAATGTTATTCCTAAATGTTATTATTAATGTTTGATTCCCGGCTGGGCGACCAGGGTCCTTTCTCCCCGTGTTTGCTTGGGTTTCCTCTGGGCACTCTAGTTTCCTCCCACAGTCCAAAGACATACAGTCAGGCCAAATCATGCTAATTTGCCCCTAGTTGTGAATGTGTGTGTGAATGTATATGTCTGTCTGTCTGTCTGTCTCTCCGCCCTGGACTGGTGATTCGTCCAGGGTGTATCCTGCCTTCCGTCCTATAACCGCTGGGATAGGCTCCAGGTCCCACCATAACCCAGAAGGATAAGCAGTGTGTCTGTGTGTGTTTATTAGCCTGTTTGAAAGTTCTCAGTGAAGGTGCAAACTCATTTTTACACTTCAAGGACCACAGGTTTCCAACCCTTCTGGAGAACACACCCACTTCAACCATGGAAGGACTTGTGAATTACCTGCTTAGTTGAATCAGGTGTGTTGGGGGCAGGAAAGAACTAAAATGTGTGGGGCAAGGTATTCCAAGACCAGGGTTGGGAACCACTGCTACCAATATTATCCAATACTACATCATTTATTTAGCCTCGTTTCAATAGGGGTGGTGGGGGGCACAATTAACTGACCCAAAAATGAGCCTTTTTGGTTTAGTTCAGGGGAGGCCTGTAAACTTCGTTTAGTTCAGGTTTAACAGTGAAGATTCAGTCATTCATGAAGTCCAACACAGCTGTCTCTGAGATGCATGTGTTAGTCATATGTAAGGATGAATGAAATCCTACCAGGCAGGTTATTGATGTAGCCACCATCCATTAGTAAATGACCATCTTTTGGGTCACAGAGAGGAGGCAAGTAGCCCGAGAGAGACATACTGGCTCGGACATACCTCCACAGAGAGCCTGAGAAAAGAGAAACATTTAGCTTCTGTTTGCAGCCTACACAGACAGACGAAAATAAAACAGCTGGAGGTGATGGCTAACCATCAGTGTGCACTCTCATGGAGGAGGCAGTGATGTCTGTAGTGATGTTAAAGTATGGAATCCAGAGGTCCTACAATAGATAAAAAGAAAACAGCATGAATATAGGAGTTTGAACATTACCTAGGGGTATTTGAATTAAGATGCAAAAAGAGACAGACAACTAATCAAAACTGAAAAACAATGAAGAAACATCATTTCCAACTAAAACGGATCCTTATGTGGAGGACAGGACAGCACAGGCCTACAGCAGAGGGCCGAAAGAGAATAACTTTTAAATTAAGCGTGCAGGGACAGGCACAAAAGGAAATTAGTTACAGGCAAGCCATGACTGAGCCTTTATAATTTAATTAATGTCCTCATCATTATTGCAGGTACAGTGCTATATCCACAGAGAGCTCTCACAGGGTACGCAGCTAGAGATTTAAACACAGCCTCCGCAGCTGAGGGACTTTCATATTTCTATGGCAACATTTCACTATTCTGATATATGTGTTGTATCTAAAAGCTAGATTATTTAACGGATTCATGATTTTAGATTGTTATTGATTTTAATAATTTACGATTTTTTAAGTGTATCATTAAGGTACAGGTTGATGTTTCTAGTCTAGTGTATCATCCTCCTTGTTTATGCAGATGTCTAGCACAGGCAAGAAAAAAAATAGGACAGGTGTAGAGAGAGTCTATTAAAAAAAAAAAAAACAGGACAGGACACTATAAAAACACAAATATGCGCCAATCTCTGTGGGGAACAACAGGCTCTTTTAGTTGTAGGGACTGCTAGCTGGGAAAAGTCCTCTGGTTCTTCACTGCAGGACTGTGTGTGATGATCAGTATATATCATTTGGGAAAGCAGTGTCTTGGTTACGTTTTAGAATATTCACGTCTTAATTTCAAAGCAATATGCTTGTGAAACACTTATTGGGCTTAATACAAAATGATTCGGCTGCAAGTACAAAACAAAACAAAACCTCCCTCAAATGGAGAACTCCTCAAATGATTTAGAATATGATATAGAATATGATATCTTTATTATGGTCAGACATATAGTCGAATGCAGAAGTCTGGGCACCTCTGGTCAAATTAAAATAGTGAAAATAACATCTGCACACACATCTGGATATTTTAATGCACAATTTATTTGATTAAATAAACATTCTGCAGATTTAGATGAATTCACTAATTAGAAGGATTGTCTACAAACTTTTGGAGACAGAGCAGTTTTACGTAAGAATATGGAGGGTTATTCTTGGGAATATATACACACTCAGTACAGCTCTTATAGTTGTATAGCACGTTATAGTTGTACAATTACAGTCTGTAGTCTATCAGTTTCTCTGCATACTTTGTCAGATCCCGTTCACCCTGTTCTACAATGGTCACGACCCCCCCACAAGACCACCACAGAGCAGGTGGTGCTGTGTTAGTGTGTGTTATGCTGGTATGAGTGGATCAGACACAGCAGTGCTGGTGTTTTGTTTTTGTTTTTTTTTGTTAATAACCTTTTATTAGTTTTGATAGTAAACACACAAAATGCTGCTGGAGTTTTAAAGACCTCAGTGTCACTGCTGGACTAAGAACAGTCCACCAATCCAAAAACATTCAGCTGCATCCTGTGACCACTGATGAAGAACTAGAGGATGACCAATACAAACTATGCAGCTACAGATGAGCCATCATCTCTGACGTTGCATCTACAAGGTGGACCAACAAGGTTGGTATGTTTAATAAGAGTGGACAGTGAGTGGACACAGTGTGTATAAACTTTTAAAATAAAGTCATTTGTTAGTGTTTTGTACATGAATTTGCTTAGAATATAATGGGAAAAGTCAAAAAGGGCACTGACCCTGAAAAAAGTAGCTCTGCTATTAAACCTGTTTTCCATTGCTTCACAGCTGAGGAGGTAAGTTGTGTCCTGGCCGTTTTAAAGAAAGAAAGAACCTCAAACTGTTTCCCACCTCTATCTGTTTGTTCTTGAACACGCCACCAATGCTGGAGTTGAAGGAAGCCCCAGTGAACATGGAGGTGACTGGGTATGTTAGGTCCAAGATCCTCTTAAACATCGATCCAAACTCCTAGAAAGCAGATTCATTTGTTTATCTTCATTATCTCACAAAGATACTCAGCTTAATATTACAGCTGGACAACTGATGTGAAACATACAAACACAAAAAACACCAACAATGGAACAAACAAACAGTTAAGTAAAGACCATAAAATGACTAACCATTATATTCTATTTATTACAAAGACTTCAGAAACAATTCTATTTTAACCTCTAACTTCAAAAACATCAGCTGTGAGCAACAGCATCACTGAGATTTCAGGTGGCAGATCTCACCATGGCCCATTCCCGTGCCCTGACTTTCATGCGACTGTAGCTCCTCTCCTCGGCAAACAGCGCCCCCATCAGGGAGCCTACGGAAGTGCCGCCCACCAGATCCACAGGGATGCCCGCCTCGCACAGAGCACGAATGATGCCCACTTGAGAAGAGCCCCTGTGGGTTGGCGAAGCCCAGTTAAGCATGAGTTGATGTCAGGAACTATGATGCATGCTGACTACACTATTACTTTAAAGGAAAAGTTTGGAGAAAATCAAATTTGCACAATCTTTGGTGTCTGAAGTCTGGTTCTTTTAGATTTGCACTGAAGCAACAAGACTAATGTAGTAGGCAAGTAATGGAAGATAACCACCAGTTTTTACTGTGTAGACTGCATGCATATGATTGCAAACTTGCCACTTGACTGTCAAGAAAATTGCTTATATATGACATACTGTTTAGGGATGAGTTAGAATTTAGAATATTCTAATACAGTAGTTAGGAAAGTTAGGAAAAAAAACAAATCAAAGAGTAAATTAGAATTCTGGATATGGAAACCTCACTAATGTTACATGTTCTTATGTGTAAGAACTTCAGCAGAGCACTGTAGAGCCTCAGTCTAATCGTTTGCTCGTCTTCACTTACTTTATCAGAAGGGTAGAAATTCTATTTCTTCCACCCTTCGAAAGACCAGGTGAGAAACCCCATGCTGCACCACCACGGGTCTCTGGCATTGTACAAAGTCCAGCTAGTGGGATAAAGTTATGAAGTTTCAGCTTGTGCTGGAGATGTTTGCATGACCTGGCAACCATATCCACCATAGAGAACACTTAAAATTATAACAAGATCTGTGGAAAAACCAGGTGATGATAACCAGTGTTAACCAGTAAGATGTTTTAAGTTATTAAAACTAATAGGTCTCCTTTAACCCCTACATGGTTGTTGGTTGACCCCACCATACCCTCTGAAACTCAAACATCAGCTATAACACAAATAAAAGTATTGCAAAAAAAGTTTGAGGGTGGCAGGTTAGTAGCTCAAAGTAATGATTTATGCATGAAGCTTTCATGACGCTAACTGGTAATAAGTTTCCATTGCTACAATAGCCTCGTATCTCCTCTGCAAAACCAAACCAGCAAACTTCAGGCAACAAACAGTTTGGCCACTCAAAGACATTTGGAATAAGGTGAAAATCTGTGTACACTAAACTACTCCTTTGAAGTGAGACATTTCGGAATGCTGGTCTTAATATTCTTCGGGATATTGTGCTACCAGTGTGTAGTTGAGTCTCTCTGATATTCAGCTATTTCAAAAAAACGAAAACAGAAGTCTATCAGTGTGATGGCGAAGAAGTAAACGTACGATACAATTTAAGGTCATGCTGGGATTCTGACCCACCTTTCACATGATCCAGAGTCTGATTGGTAAGAAGCACAGACAGAGAGCAGACAAACAGAAACACTATGATCAAAGAACGCATACCCACAAAAGCATGCTTTGGATGCAAAACCCACAACTTACATCTACACTCATGTGCGAAAAAAATGGGCGAAGCCCCCATCAAACTTTTAATGGCCTCAACAACAAATCATCAGCCAGTAAATTAGCAAGAATCAAACAAAAGGCAAAGTAACTCAGTACTGGGTAGATGCACAGTTCCACTCAGCATCAATGGCTTCAGACAGTTGAAAATATTGCCAAGGTAGTTTGTATTTAATGTGCGATCAAATATTCTCTATAAGGTTTAAATCTGGATCTGACCAGGTCAAAATCATCTGTAAAAAGCACAGGTATGTTGGGCCCATTTTTATTGCAAGGGAGTGTACATAAGTAGTGCATTCATAATGTTACTGGATGTAGACTATCAGCAGGTTCAAATTAAATCATACTTCAAATACAGGATGAAAGAAGAAAAACCTCAGGAAGAGCTGGTTAGAGTAGTGGGAAACTATCAGTCAGCGTGCCACTAACGTGAGCATGCATTTTATTTATGAGCACTCTAAATTCCAGAGATAAATGCTGGCAGCAGGTGGACTATGCAGAACTGCTGGTGAGTGTGTGGAAATTGTGGGGAAAAGGAAAGAGAGACAGAGATAGATACAGAAATTAACAGGGGGAAAATGAAAGAGAGAGACAGAGGGGAAAGAGTTGAGAGAGACAGAGAGACATAGAGAGCTAGACATAGAGGAGAGAAAGATACAGGGGACAGAGAGAGGGAAAGTAAGAGAAAGATATACAGACAGACAGAAAAAGAGAGAGAGAGAGAGAGAGAGAGAGAGAGAGAGAGAGAGAGAGAAGTACCTAGCACCTCCTCCTCCCAACACCAGTGCTATGGCGTTGCCAGTCAGCACACGGGCCAGACGGGAGAAATCTGAGTGGCGGTCCGGTGGCTTCTCAAATACTCGCTGATACATCTCTCTCTGAGAAGGGAAAGAGATCAGGAACAGAAAACAACAGATAAAATTCTAAGTCTCTCAGTCTCTAGGGGTCCGTCTCACCAAGCTGAATGGCTTGCTTAGCAAAACTATAAGATGATTAACTGAGTTTAGATTTTCTAGATACATTTGAGACTAGGCTACATCACCATGGCAACTTATGCTACACACCTAACCTGAAGCAGGGTAAGTTCAGAATTACATCAGACCCTCCGGCCCACTTCAAGTCACTTTTTTTTTTCTTTGCGACATTTGTGGCGTCAATTACAAGAAAAATATCGCTTTTCAGCAGTGGAAAGAAATAACACTACATAGACATCAAAAACATAAGGCAGTTATTACTCCATAAGCTCCAAGACAATGGCATTGCTGCTTTTTACAGTTAGAAATGCTTCACTTTCATACTGATGTAGTATTTGTTTTTCCTTCTTTGAACAATAAGCCATTTGACTCAAGGTGTTTCATATGATTGGCTGTTCATCATCAATACATGCACATGGACAGGGATTAATCACATTTCCTATGCAAATGAGTCCACACTTCATCTTTGTGCTTTTTTCCCCCTCATATAAAAGCAGTTCATCAGATTTGTGCAGTTTTTCCAATTGTATTCAATCAGCCAAAGCATTATTTGTTAGCTATGTTTGCCTTGTAACTTCAGTGCAAAACAGGTGTGCCATCTGTCCGGTCTCAGCCCAGGGTTTAGCATTAGTGGTCAGAGCAGCTTGTTGGCACTCGTACCAGCTTGGGCAGACTCCTACGGCTGAAGACCCTGCGAGGACAGGATAGGTGCAGGTGTCTGGAGATCCAGCTGCGCATGTTAAGCCACTCAGCCGTACCGCGGGGTGGGGGGCCATCCTCGCGGTGCAGGAGCACCAGCTGCTTCTGAGCCCTGACCGCACTGCCTTCCAGCATCCGCTCCAACTAGACAGAAATAGAATTTAAAATGATATGTACTGTTACATAGTTTAAACCGCATAATGGTAATAGTGACACACAGGAATAGTGAATTTTAGTGCTGACAGATAACTACAATATCAATGTATTGTCATGCTAGGTTTAAATAGAACAGTTTGAATTACAAATTTCCCTTTCTTTAAATATGTCTTACAATAATGTATAAGGTTTCCTTTAGTGTCATTTTAAGAAAAAAAATGGAAACAATCAAATCAAGCCATTTCTGGCTTATAAGACATAATAAGCTTAGAAAATTATAACTTTATGGTGTATTCTGGGGTAAAATTAGCATTTATATGCAGCTTTTTGTAAATTTTTGTTGCTTTCATTCATTAGTGTTCTCTCACTACAACACCAAGCATGCATTCTGTGACCCTGGAAATCCCCCAATAATAAATACATATAATAAATAATAAATGTAATAAAAACTACAATACTAAAAAGGCAGATATTCAGCTTCCTAGCTTCCTAGCTATCTTGCAACCTTCTGCATTAAACATTAAACATTGTAAAAATCCTTTACAAAGCAGTTGTTTTTCCTCCTACCTTCAAGATGCATCATCAGAAGGGGGTTTTCTTAGTATTTAAATCAGAATACCTCTCTCTAGAAACGAGGCTTCAATGCAAGAGGTGAGTTGGCATGTTGACAATGTATGTAGTGATGGTCAAATGTATTATTTTGGCCTTTAAATACTGTAAATATCACCCAGCACTGCTTGTTTGTAGAGCAAGAACACCTTTGAAATCTTGTCTGTTCAAATAATGATTCTAATCACTTTTTACTGGCAAGAACTTCTCTTGTTACCACTTTGGCAACTTCTTAAAATACTGTTGTATTTGATGTTCTTTACTTTGGAAAATGTTCTTAATTCTCATGCCAATAAAGCGCTTTGAACTGAACCAGAGGAAGAATACAGAGCGAGAAGAATAAAGAGTACTGCCAAGTGAATTCTAAGATGCCAAGTTTTGACAATATAGAAAACTACAAAATATCCTCAGGCTTGTTTGATGTTTGTAGAGTGGATTGCTGTTAATCACCCTGTGAATACACCTAACACCACATTCATTGTATGTTAAACATCACTAAGCACACTAGAGAGAAGCTTATTAGACCCTAGTGAAGTTTGATCTTATTCAAGTTATTCACATCTTTCTTACGTAGGTTTCAGCAAAGTCAACAACCCAGAGGTTAGTCACAACAAAGAGAATGAGCCCTTTAGTAATCATCTCCCAACAGTGACTAGCTGAGCAGAACTAGGTCTAACAAAGTCTTTGCAATCAGTTCCAGCTTGATTTTAGGTAAAAGAACTCTTCAGAGTTATCTGAACTCCATCAGCCGTATCAGAGCATAAAGCATGCAGTAATTACACACATCTCTGTTCTTAGTAAAAGAATAGATGCGCATTTATAATAGAAGTCAATAAGCAGGTGCTCTTCTATTTCTCTGTCCTGTATTGAAACTGCCTGTTGACCAGAGAAATGAGAAATGAATCAACTCAGATTTCTTTACAGTGGTGGTGACGGGAACCAGGGGTCGTTATGTTTACAACACAAATACAGCCATTTTATTTGTTGAACCTACACATACAGGTTTTATATGTAAATGTTGATAATTATTAACTAGTGGTAAATCTAAGAAATGTGTTTTTCTGGGGGGAACTTTTTGTCTTACAACACTGTGCATGTACCACGTTAGGCAAAATGTTATATACACAACAATGTCTCAGGCAAAGGACAGTGTCTCCTTAACCATTTTAGAGACATTAAACTCTTCAGACATCTGGTTTCTATCACCACCACATCTCACCTCAAACCACTCGAAATGACTTTGCTTACATCTCAGTTGTTAATTGGGTCCTCTTCTCTTTTCTCTTTACACTAGTTCTCTCGATTAGGTGATATACTCTCATGGTTTGTCTTATCACTATGCTGATGACACTCAAATAATCTCATCTGACACACAGGTTTCCAGGCAGCTCACCGCTTGAAGCTCAATCCTAGCAAGACTGAGCTGCTATTCAACCTTGCAATTACAGGTCCTCATCATGATCTTGCCATCTCAATCGAGAACTCTCTGATTGTTCCGTCTGAAGAGGCAAGAAGTCTTGGTGTGATTCTGGATGGCCAGTTATCATTCAACTAGGTCATGCAGGTTTCTCCTGTACAACATCCAGAGGATCCAACCCTTTCTCACTGGAGAGGCCACCTAGGTGTTAGTTTTGCTTCAGATCTGAAAAATTCATCTTCATCTTCAAATCAGCAACCATATTCATCTCAACTTCATCTGCAATATCTTCATCTTGATCTTGTCATCTCAAGGCTTGACTACTGCAACTCGCTACTGGCTGGTCTTCCTATGCAGGCCATCAAGCCTTTGTAACCCATTCAGAATGCAGCAGCACGGCTCGTCTTTAATCTTCCTAAGTTCAGTCACATCACTCCACTGCTGTGCTCCCTTCACTGGCTTCCTGTAGCTGCACACATCAGATTTAAAACCCTGATGCTTGCCTATAAAGCCAAAAATGGACCAGCCCCTCCCTACCTGATGGCAATGGTCAGAACACGAACTGTACCACGAGCCCTTCGAGCTTTGAGTACATCAAGATGCATGGAGGAGAAGCATCAAGACTTTTCTCTGTACTGGCACCCAATGGCTGTCTGAACAGAGTCTTTCACAATCTTCAAACACAGATTGACACATCTCTTTATACAGCACTCAAATGAGCTCTGAGTTAAGTACTCATTGTATTGTACTGCACTTATTAAAACGTATTGTATTGCATTGCATGTTTAACTCTGTTCCTAGCAAAGATATTTTCTCTAGATAGACAAAGTACTTTTTGCAAGTTGCTCTGGATAAGAGCGTCTGCTAAATGCTGTAAATGTAAGTTTAGGCAAAAAATTTGCACTGGTGGAATTCCACTTTAAATAGTGTTCTAGTGTGTCTACCTCTCCCACGGTGGGCTCCTGCTCCCCGAGCCCCACGATGAGGATACAGTCGGCCTGTCGGATGCTGCGCTGGGTCCATGGGGTTAGTGTGCTGTCTGACTGATACAGGACAATCCGGTGAATGTCCTCCTGCTGACCCAGCCAACTGGACAGGCGATACTCATGAACACTGGACATGAGACAGGATGACAAGAGTTACATTAAGGGTGCATTTACTTTTGTAGTCAGGTTCCCTTGGTCCAGAACAAAGCAAAATATTGTATGTTATTGCATTTTAGTTCTGGCTTTTTAGACAGTTCTGTTTTTTGACACCGAATCAAAAGATGAGAAACAGGTAAAAAACATCAACTGATTGTCCAGATATTGTCCATTTGGTGACAATAACTAGGATAATAAGCACAAACTTTTTGAATTACCTTGTGGACTTTAAGTAAGTCTTGTCATATTCTAGAACAATCTAGAACAGAACTGATAGTTCCGGTCCTAAAATGTGATTGGCTGAGCCGTGTTCAAAGCCGTTGTGAAATCCATGATATATGCACACCTATGACCACCTCACAACAACTGAACTCTATATTACTGCGCCATGGCATGAAGAAGAAAAAAAAAAAAAACCTTGTGCTGTTAATGAAACAATCTTTGACTTTCGTGCCCCTCACAATAACCACAGACTATATTGATTAAGTAAGAGTCCGTTTTTTGTTTAAATTGAGGGTCCGGCTATGTTCTTTACTAGAACTAGACTAGTCAGTTAGCTAACAGGCTAAAAGATATTCCAACAGCCTAAACAACTCACCGATTAATACCACAGGCTTGACTTAAAGTACTTACTGTATAATTAACTGCCGTTTCAACGTTTTTACTTCTTACTTTGAGCACAAACAGAAAACAGATTCTTTTAAGATCACATTTGACTGACAGCCAATTTGGTCAGACTCAGACCATGAGACTACACTAAATTCTGAAACTGCTTGTTACTGTGATGTAGCAACAAGCTGTGTGCTACTGTGATTCTAGAATTTAGGAACTATATTCCTATAATAAAAATAAATATAAGAACTATTATTTCCTATAATAAGAGGAACTATAATTTGGTAGAAGGAACTGCGAACATTAAAACATTAAACGTTCACGATCCAGTTTATTAATTTCTCACTTTATCTATTTGACTGTTGTATAAAAGCAATAGAACAGTCGTGGTTGTGTGTTATCACTATAACATCACAAAACCATACGCTAAAGGAACTACATTTCTTGGTGGAACACGTTTATGTTCATTATTATTAATAATAAATTATTTTCTGAAAAATGCTGTAATTTATCATATTTCATATTGGTCGCCGTTTTATAAAAGCAAATAAACCACTTGAGGCTGTGCGTTACCGTGATTATATCACTCTGCTCCGTGTTGTGCCTAAGAACACCTTTCCTGTCATAGAATCACAGTAACACACAGCCTCAAGTAGCTTTTGGCTTTATTACAAACATCAGCAGGAATTAGTTTGTTTCAGGATCCAAAGAAAGTCTGTTAAAAAGGGACTATGCTTCAATCCGTGTGTGATTCGTACAGATGTCTTTGGTCTGCTTTGCAATTTCCATTGAACCTTTCGTTTGGAAGTGGACCGGGATCTAGACTAAGCTCCTTAGGGGTTCAGTGTATGGTATGAACTGCACTGTTTTGATCAAAACATTGTGAACACAAAAATATTTATTTGCGCAATTTTCCAAATGTCATCAATAAGTGAAGATGTCTGAAGTTTGCTTACGTTTTTGTACTGGAGCTCCAAGGCTAATCGAGTGAACAAGTCATGGACGCACAAACATCTCCAGTTAACACGGTATACTTTTCACAAAGTGTCATTTCTTAAGTAACGTCAGCAAGGGAAACAGATTAAAACCAACAATAGAGTGGTTTTTATTACCATGTTTTTAGCCACTCAATGTACTTTTATCCATTTTATAGATAACAGTGCATCGTACAGCGTCAGAAATCCCATACGCAAGTCTATTAGACGTAGTGTGAGGGTCGCATAGATTCAGGAATGCAGTGTGCGCAATGCTATTTGGTGGTCCATTACTTGTTGACTAACAAGCACATCTTTGCAGATGAACTACATTTGAGGTAAAGGTATAACTGGCATGTTTGATCTAGTCCTGAAGTCCTGAAGAAAAAAAAAAAAACATTTAATTGCACAGAGAATTCACAATAAATATCACTGGAAAAGAAATCCGGCTCACCTGTCCAGTGCTGCAGCACCCAGCCTCTGTTTGATTATGTCACTGGTCAGAAGTAAAGTCGGACCTGGGTCAGGGACAAGGTTGTGATAGAAAGGAAGGTGAAGTTGCTTAGCTTAGCACCATAGTCATTAAATCACTGAGCGCAGTCATCAAATCAGAACTAGGGTGTCCCTGTTTGAAAGCAGAATCAGCAGAGGAGCCACAGTCCTTACCGATAGCACTGAGGGCGTGCTGCAGCTCCAGGGTGAAGGCCGTCATGGGCACCTCATCTGACACAGGCAGGATGGACACCGTGGAAAGGTTAGAGGCTGGGTTACCTGCATCCCACTTACTGCCAGGAGTGTGCAGGCCCAAACCATGAACTGCAAGGATAAGCCAAACAGGGGACATTAACAGAACTGACCACACATCAGAGGTGGAGTAGTAGTGGTGGAAGGTGGAAAAGACAGTCCAGTACTCAGGGTTTTATTGGATATCTGAACTAACCCCACTATATTACCCTGAATGTTAGCCCACACTGATCAATTAGAATGGCACTTACAATAAATAAGCATAAGCAACAGTTTTAGCCTTCATAAATTGCTGTGTGTGTGTGTGTGTGTGTGTGTCAGTCATTCTAAAATTTACTTTCACAGTAATTAAAGTGAAAGCAGCCAAATATTTTATTTGGAACAAACTCAAAACTATTATTTTATGATAAATACTGCTGCATGAAATTCAATTATACTGTACTGCTACAGGCAGAAATGCTTTTAAATACTGTAATAAGATGTTTGGTATTACTCTCATGTACACACTAGGCCTGGGCAATAGGACAGTGTAATCAGATGTCAGCCATTCTTGACAAGTGTAACCATTTCTAAGTCACTTTAGATTAGAGTGTCTGCCAATATATGTTCACATTAAGAGGTGAAGAGTCACTAAAGTTTCCTCAAGTTTGTCTCTTGTGCATGTGCTCTTGTGATGTGTGGGTGTGAACACTGTTCAGATTCCCACAAGAACCCCTCCCCCAACACACACTATCATATACAGTCAGGTCTATAAGTATTTGGTTGTTTGGCAAAGGTCTTGTTATTTTAGCTGTTTACCACAGATGTTGGAGTTACAGCCCTTCTGCTAATGTAATTTTACATCTAAACTGGGAGAATGGTGTAGATTACAACCTTTTCCATAAATAACCCCCACAATTTTTTGGGGGCTCAAAAGCAATTGGACAATTGGTTGCTCTACTATCGCAGATAAATGGTCTAGAGTTGATTCAAGCTGTTGCTGTCAACTCTCAATATGAAGTCCGAAGAGGCGTCACTGGTGAAGAAAAATTCCTTCACAACAGTATTCCAGATCAAGAACACCTTCCAGATGGGTGTACCTTTGTCAAAGTCAACAAATCAACAAAAGAGACTTCATCAGGGAAAAAGCAGAGTTTACCACAAAATATAAACCATTGGTAAGCCTCAAAACAGGAATTCCAGATTAGAGTTTGACTAAAAAAAACGTGGTACAGTTATACCAGAATGACAGGAAGAAATGAGTATGAGGAAGAGAAGAAATTGCTCATGATCCAAAGCATACTACCTTATCGGTCAAGCATGGTGGAGGTAGCGTTATGCCACAGGCATGTATAGGACTGGCTCCCTTGTATTTACTGATGATAAAAGCAGCAAGAGGAACTCTGAAGTATATAGGACTACAACAACTGCTCTGATTGAGCCAAATGTTAGTGTTTCACAGTGCACATGGATAGTGACCTGAAGCATTCTGCCAAAGCAACCTAAGACTTTAGGGTAAAGAAGTGGAATATTTGGCAATGGCCAACTCAATAATCTGACCTTAATCCAGTTTAGCATGCATTTCACTTACTGAAGGCAAAACTAAAAGTAAAACATCCCAGGAACAAGCAGGAACTGGAGACAGCTGCAGGAAAGGCCTGGCAGAGCATAAGCAGGGAAGATGCTGTCTATGGGTTCCAGACTTCAGGCAGTTGTGTATTGCAAAGAATTTGCTGCCAAGTATTAAAACGACAACTTAATTTATGATTCTTAGTTTGTCAAATGACTTTCGAGCCCCTAAAAATAAGGGGGCCCAGGCCTAGCACACACATCCACACGTACATCCACACACACCTGATAAAGGTCCACTAACTTGCTGCATATTTCCAAGGATCTTCTGGCCAAGCAGGTGAATCAATCTTGTCACGACCTATTAAAGAAGCACGTTTACACCTTAGGATGACTAAAACATTTAAGATTAATTTTTCACACAAACATTATTTAGCTGATGCAAAGGCACCAGTGGACGCAAATCAACGTGAGTGATGTAACCTGGGGGTATTTTCTTTTGATGGAGTTCAGCGCTCCCTCAGGCAGCTTGGCAAGCTCAGAGTCTCTGACAGCGTGAACTGTAGTGGCTCTGTTCATGTGGGTCAGAGCTTCAACCTGGGGGAAGATACATTCAGCTTGTTTTAGAAGTGAGGACAATAACAGTCTATAAATAAATATGTTGTTTTAATTGGATTTTTCGGTATTGATGAGCCATCTCTCACCACCCCGATGAGGTCGCCCCTGCCGTACTCTCCAGCCAGCTCCTTCTTTCCATCCTCCCTCATGATGACAGAGCGCAGACGACCGCTCAGCACGATGAAGGTACTGTCTGACTTCTCCCCTTGCCTGAGAGAGAGTGAGACAGAGAGAGAAAAGATGGGCTGATACGCTCACCCAAAAACACTGTCCATAGTTTGGGAACACCCAGCTTTAATGCACTCGATTTATCTGGCACTTTGTTATAGCTTATTGCATTACAGTAACTAGGTTATTCAGAGCAAATGTAAATCATTGTAACTAAGAATGACATGATACCACTTAGTCTTTTTTCAAAGGATAATGAATCCTTTGAATTTGTCCAATACTGATAAGCTCATCAGACGAAAAATGAGCCACCTGTGACTGATGTCAGTTTTGCACTGTAGCTAATGTAACTAACGATTAATGGAAGCTTTCCCTACCAATTACTTCAATGCAAAATGTATGTCTCAGCTATGTGAATTTGTTTAATAACTATAATTAATAAAAACAAATAGATTTGCTTATGCAGTTTGAGTGTCTGACCAACTGTCTATACATTTTTTTTTTTTTTTAAATTAAGATTTTACCTGGTATGTTCCACTTTTACAGTCACTCTTCAGTAAAGAGCCCTGGCATAGAGCTGCTGCTGCTTTACATTTCTAACATTTCACTTCAAACTTTTGAGAGGCAATATATCATATGGTATAAAGTAATTTTGTGTGCAGGCTAGACAAAGGTAGAGAAAAAGCTTCAGTGATTTAAACATAATTGATATTGATGTTAGAGTCTCAGGCACTATGAAATGAGAGTATGAGAGAGCGAGCAAGAGAGAGAGAGAGAGAGAGAGAGCGAGCGCAAGAGAGAGAGAGAGAGAGAGCGAGCGCAAGAGAGAGAGAGAGAGAGAGAGAGAGAGAGAGAGAGAGAGAGAGAGAGAGAGAGAGAGAGAGAGAGAGAGAGAGAGAGAGAGAGAGAGAGAGAGAGAGAGAGAGAGCGCACGCGCAAGAGAGAGAGAGAGAGAGAGAGAGAGCGCACGCGCAAGAGAGAGAGAGAGACCCCATTACCTGTAGACTGCTCTTCCGGCCTCCACTGCCATCCAATCAAGAGCGAAGTCGATCTGTCTGACGAAGGAGGAGACTCTGCGCACCACTGTATGAGCCACGTTTAACACCACACGCGGCTCTGCTCGCATGATCCTGCACACATAAGCACAAGGGCTGCCTAAGAGAACTTAACACAAATCAAAGAGGCTGATATTTCATGGTAACATTACTGGAGGTAGTCAGTTCAAGCTGCAGTTACACAAACATCAAGCAGTGTTTATCTCTGTTTATCTCTCTGATGGAAAAGCAAACTTCTCTGATCTTATCAGTGCTGTTAGCAATGTTAAAAAGCTGCTTAAAAGTCTTTGTACTTTAGCTTTCCTCTAGGTTTATACTGTATTATTTAATTCTTTCCTAGGTAACCAGCAAACCCATGGCCACAAGGGGGGAGCACGTTGTCCAGGAAGCTAGATTTTGTACTCAACTGACAGAAAGGAAATTGACTTGGGAATTTTTTTACTTTAATCAAATAAAATATATTTCTCCTGTCATCAGATTAGGACACTGCTGTCTCTGTGTGTGAAACATTGTGACTGTTGAGCTGCTAGTGAGCAACAAGGGCTGAGAAAACAGGCAGGACAATCATAGTTTTCTTGATATAACTGATTAACCAAAATAGCATTTCAACACAATAAAGCACTTTTAGAATTATTGACTTGCTTGCTGACCTACGATGGCAAAAATCTAGTTCCAGTTTTGTAAATCATGCACACTTCCATTGAAATATGTTCCGTCAACATTATTGAAGAACCAAGAATGCATAGCAAGCAATGTTTACTCTAGATTTTTTTCAGCAGCAGTGGCAGGCCAGACCCCCCAACTTCCCAGGACTGGGTCAAGGCCAATCCCCTCCATCCCCCTGCCACCCCGAATTTGGTCAAGTTAGTCAGTTCACTAACTACAGTTTGGTAAAACCATCTGAATAGTTGAACAGACATTTCATTCGGCACTTCAGCTCAACTCGGCTCTGACAGTTCATGCAATCTTCATCTATTTCCTGTAATCACTGTTTAAAATTAAAAGCCCTCTTCAGAGTTTTGGAATTGCAACTTTGACATTTAATAAATGCTGAAGTGGCAGCGATTTAGCAGAAATGTAGCACAAACACTGCATAGTGCAAAAACGAAAGAACCACCAAAACATCTGGAAATGTTATTTTATGGCTACTGTGAAAAAGCGTTGATTCATGATCAACTTACCAACACAACAGTGAGATGAAAGAACTTGCTGACATGAAATAATCAATAAGTCAAATAATTTAGAAATCTTAGAAAATGTTGATGTGTTGGTCTGAATTGGCAACCAATGAATGTTGATAACACAGCTTCCAGTTCCCTTGACAACAACGTCCAAGACCAACTTACCCCCAGATGGAGACACTATTAAAACATGCCAGTGGCTAAGTAAAATTATGGCTAAGTGAAATATGTTAGTACACACACCTTGAATTTTATATTTAACATATGCAGCATGTAAAAGAAAAAAGAATGTACCAATACAGCAGAATGATTCTACAATGCTCCAGATGAATAAAATATGGGCATGCATTTTTTCATACAAGATACATTTCAAATGTATTGTTTCATTCCGAAATGTATTTCAAACACTACAGTTCATTAAGCAAAAGCAAGCTGTGTGACTTGATGTTGATTCCCAAGTCCTATAATTAGAGCATAAAGGTGGGCGATGGATGTGTGTGTGTGTGTGTGTGTGTGTGTGTGTGTGTGTGTGTGTGTGTGTGTGTGATAGACACAGAGAGCAGAAAACTGTCAGCTGCAGCCTTTGGGACCTCTAAATAACAATACCAAAATCAATACATCCCGCAAACAACCAGTGGCACTTTTCTGCCATCAATTATCTGAGCCTTGTAAGACAACTGCTGAGATTTCATTTAAGATGAACTGGCTGCTGGTGGGAGAAGCTGAGGGTCTGGATGGAGATCGTTGCCATGGAGAAATCCTTAAATACCTTCAAGGGTATTTCACAAACACATGGAAGAGAGTGACAGAGTGTCAAACCAATGCCAAGCAACGAGCATAAGACACACTGAAAATTCACAGAACCATTAAAAAATAAATAAATAAATAAAATAAAAATACAGACTGCTAGCTACAGCCCTAGCCTGCCAAAAAAGATGCTAACATACAGTATGCTGCCAGAGGCCAGGAGTAGCCTTTAGGAATGCTGTCACGTATAACCAATGTGTAATACTGGGCCATAGTCCTAGTCATAGACCACCTTCATTGATTTAATTTCCAGTCAAAACAGCCATTAAGTACACGTGATTCATTTTTCAGCATCAAGAAAAAAGCAGAAAACATATTTAACATAAAATTACACAAAAGCCTCAACAACTAAATATAATATTCTTTTTTCAGCATTTAGTGTGTTCACCCTTTGTCTTTATTACAGCTTCCATTCTTTTCAGGAGACCTTTGGTTTTTCAAAGAGGTTTTACAGTGATATTTTTCTAAACTCCAAACTTCAGTCTCTCTTTTCTGAAAACTTTTTCCACTCATCTTCCTTTGACTTTCCCTTCTTCATCCATTGGAATGATCTGGTATCCAATCTCAGAAAATATCAAGTATGTCTCTTGAAAAAGATGAATAGCTTGTTCTTAATGGCTGTTTTCACGTGGAATTAAAGAAATGAAGAGTGGTCTCTGACCTTTGGACAGTACTGTGTATATGTGCATGTGTGTGTGTGTTTACATACTCATAAAAATGTGTTTTTGAGATGGACAGGAAGCTGCAGTCACGGTGAGCTCGAACGCTGAAGATTAGCGGCTCTCCTGTTAGCACTGCCAGGTGGCCCACCAGCTCTCCCGGGTGAGTCACAAACAGACACATGTCCTCGTCTCTGTCAATCATCCGCTGATACACATGCAGGGTGCCCGAGATCACAAACTGCATACTCACGTCCTGCACAGACAACACACATGAGAGGATCGTGAACCATTGAGGATGTTTATTTGGCAAGAGATTCTAAAGGAGTAGTTCATGAGAGAGAGAGAGAAAAAAATAATCTAATTTGCACAAATGTTCCTCTTACTCCAAATATAGTTTGGTGTCCAAAGTTTGCCTTTTTGGTTTTGTACTGGAGCTGGGAGGTCAATGCAACTAAATACTAATGGAAGCATTCAGGTAGGACAGTGCAGACCTATGCCATCTGCTGGTTGCAATGAGAACATTGCCTTTCATTTAGCCATGTGGGTTTTTTTAATAACAGAATAAAGGTGCCGTGTGTAAGCCTTAGTGGCATCTAGTGGTGAGGTTGCAGATTGCAACCAACTGAATAGCCCTCCCTCACCCCTCCTTTTCCAAGTGTGTAGAAGAACTCATGGTGCCATGTCTGGCAACAACCACTCATTCTTCTCCTTTCTACATCTTCCAGCCAGTGCTATAGTGCTCCCGAACTCCAGCTTCCACTTCAGTGTAAATCAACTCTGGGCTTCTTTAGAAGCATGGCAGCACAATATGGCAGCCTCTGTTGAAAGAGGACCGCTATGTAGATATGGACAGGTCATTCTAAGCCAACAAAAACACAAATGATTTGTAATTGGTGATTTTTACACTAATGAAAACAGGGTTTCCATTTCTGCTAATAGATCATTTAAAAATCTTATGTGCTGCACCTTTAAAAAATGCAATCATACAAGCACGACAGATAAATACTATGTATATATTGCATACTATGCAGAAAATAAAAATAGAAATAAAACTAGACAAAGTATAAGAGAAATAAAAAGTACATCTATTTGCATATTTACATGGCATATGAGACAAATTTGTTGCATTTACATCACAGCAGGCACTGAGTGGTATGAAGTAAACTAAAAGCACAATGAGTATATAAACAACTAGGAGCAGGAATATCACAGTGGAAAGTGTCTTCACATGAGCAGTTAAGATATATTGTACAGTGTGTATTAACAGGAGAGGTGATAAAGTGATGGGGTTCAGCACGGTTCAGACAGCAGGAGATCAGCACCATCTCTGCAGTAAGGAGGCTCATTGTAGAGCCTTATAGCAGTGAGTAAGAAAGATCTCACACGTCGCTCTTTAACACGGCACAGCTGTAACAATCGGCCACTGAATGTGCTCGTCTGTTAATCCACTGTAGCATGCAGGAGCTGTGAGGTGGTATCCAATAAGGCTAACAGCTTGAATACACTATATTATCAGAATATCTTGCTAAGCCACATAACCAAGACGAGTAAAATGCAACTGAACTCCAATGGCTCAGTGCAGGTGCTGCTTCCTGGAGAATGTGTTAGTGATGTCATATATGCGTCATATAGGAAAAAGTTTTTAAAAGTCATCACTTAATTATTTGGACACAGACATAGAGTCAAACAGGACTGAATACAGGAGTGACACAAGTTATTTTGTGCAACTTGTAAAGTGCAACGGGAGGTCCATCTCACCAACTTCCTTCCCTACAGCCACCAGTTAGCCCCGTGCTAATGGTGTGTCTCAATCATCAGACCCTCGTTAAGTAATCTCAAAGACTTGCTAACGTGGTTTCTCACACTGTATGACACACTTCTCCTTCTGATTTTAGGTTGGCTTTAACCACCAAAGTGAACCAAAGACGGTGAGAGAGGTGTCCTTAAATAAAGTACCTATATTCTGTGTCAGCAACTAATGAGATAATGAGTCTAATGAGACTAAAAAGTATTTGGACATTTGTTTCATACTTCAAAATGTATTAAGAAATTAAGAAATTGTCAAGAAACAAATTGTCAAACTAAGTGGCATTTGTTTTAAACGGCCCTTCGTTTTGCAAGTCGTAAAATACAGCTGGTGTATCTCAGATTGTTATTGTTTGAGCAGTTTCTTTTTCAGGTTTACGTTCAGAATGCATTTCTGAGTTCGTGATCTCATCAACGGACATAAGCTCACCAACACCGCCGTTAACAAACAAACAAACAAATAAATAAATAAATAAATAAATAAAGGTTTCCACCTCTGTGCTTTACAGCAGTCTCAGTGCAGTCTGGTTGGAGCTCTTCTCCAGACATTCTCCACACAAAGAACCGACCACCAAATGTCATTTTTTTTAAAACATCTAAATGAAGTCATCTAAAACTTCATTACATTTTAACATTAGTTAAAACTATCCAAATACTTTTTGGCTTCACTGTAATTGTATAAGTAGAGCAAGCAGGTAAGGGTGTTTGGGGGGGGGGTGTGTGTGTGTGTGTGTGTGTGTGTGTGTGTGTGTGTGTGTGTGTGTGTGTGTGTGTGTGTGTGTGTGTGTGTGTCCACACAAAACTATTTGTCCCCTGCAATCTTTGGGGACTCTAAAAACAAAACCAAAATCAATACCTCCCACCAACACCTAATGCCATTCTGATAACTGAACATAGGGGTTACACGGCAAGTTCCACCTGTGATGCACAGCAGGGGTTGCGATCTTCCCTTCCCACTTTCGTCCCCTACTAAATCATCAGACCCTTGCTGAGAGTTAAGTAATCTCAAAAACGCTAATGCAGTTTCTGACTCTGTAGGTCAAACTATTATGTATAAAAAAGACAATTGCAGATTGAATTCAGGCTGCAAGATGCCTACTACTGTTGCTTAAACTACTTGATGTACTTTTATTCACTATTAATGTGTCAGAAACCACATTACAAAGTCTGTGTAAGATCATTTAACCATTCAACACAGTCTGATTTATCCAGGCAGTATGGACAACATTAATTGGGGTGTGAGCTTCCATTGTTTTTTTAACCTCCTTTTAGCCCATGAGGAAATCTACAGAAGCAAACTTCAGACACTAAATCTGTCCTGGTTGATTGAGCAAATTGAATATTCTTGTAAGTTTAAAATGCAGAACTAAAGCGTTAACCTGGGTAAGTATAGCACCCTCTATTAATGTTAATAATGCAGGGTCTGATTTCTTAATGTTTTGATGTCTTAATGTAAAACAATGTAAATGTTTTAAAAGCTTGTGTGGCTTCATGTGGAAAATGCAATAAACATTGCTAAGCACTACAACAGTAGTGCACAATATTAAAAACTGATGCAGTTAAAGTCTTTGAAAGTCTGTTTAAACAATTAAACAGCTGGTTTTAATAATACAACACACCTGGTCTCCTTGCTTTGCTACCACACAGCCAGCCTTCACTTGCCTCAGGGTAACTCTCCCTTCCAGAAGACTGGGGTCCTGTAGAGCACGGACGAATAAATCAATCTTTATACCACACAAGCACAACTACTCACGTAAACAACTTAAGAATTTTTATTATTATCATCATCGTTTCATCGACAACAAAGCCTTGCCTGGAGCGGAAAGGTTTTGAGCAGGTCTTTCTTGGCAGCCTGAAAGATGGCATTAACTTTGCTGTGGTGAACGTGGCCAGTGTGCCCTCCAGTGTCTGAGTAGTGGTAGACCACAGAGGGAGCATCCTGCATAGTCACAGTCTTCTTCAGAATTGACTTTAGAATGTAAAGAGGACAAAAAAAGAAAAAAGAAAGAAAAATGAATTTCACTTCAACATTGTCACAGTTGTAACAAAAGGGAAAGAAAATGTATAATAATATAATAATATAATTATAGTATAATCATTTTTAATGGATGTTAATCAGTGGGGGATCCCTCAAGGCCTTCTGGTCTTTAAAGAAGGCCTAATGATTTCTGAAAACTGAAATATACATATCTACCATTTTTGGGTTCCATTTTATTGAAGCAAAATCATGTTTGAACTTAAACTCTTCAAGCATCACATTACTACTCCTATTTCATTGTTAAGTTCTGTATTTTTCCTGAAATGCCCAAAGGAAAACCAGCCAAACCAAACCAGCCAAAGGAAAAAGCTCTGCTGATCATTACAACACAGTTATAATAAATGGTCTTAAACACTGGAGTTAATGTATAACTTCTAATTCACCCTTTAAGCCTGAAGATTGACATGCAGACTGCTGGTCACCATAGCAATGCAAACAGCAATCTCAGCTAGCTAGTAGATAACTAAAAGGGATTGAAGACGAATATTGATAAAACTGACTTTCTGCATTTATAATCACTCCAGCTGGTTTCCTGATAGGGAGTGTGTGTGTTCTGTGTTATGTATTGTTGATAATGTATTGATTGTAAAGTGTCCTTGAGCATGGGAAAGGCGCTATATAAATAAAAGTGATGATGACGATGACGACGCGATGACGACGAGAAACTGTGAAACACTAAGAAGTCACAAAGCTGAAGTCAGCTTCTCATTCGAATTTCCTCATTACACCTTAAATGACGCCGCAGATACATTCTAGCATCTCAAGACACCATTTAAGGTGGAACGGGAAAATCTGAATAAGAATCTGACTTTAGCCTCATAAAAGTCAAACGTTAAAAGACATTTGACCAGAAACTATTCCAGAAAAGTTTCCTGCTGGAGATGCGAGAAAAGCAGCTATAGCTGAGCTAAAGCAGAGCAAAGTGAGTCTGCATTTTTGTTTATATCATACTTTTAGTCTACACTAATACATCAGCTCATCATACGGAGTCATATTTACAGCCAAGGTGGTACAAGGTTGTGGCTCCCAAGGTGGGTTGATTTTTAATGAAAGGACAACATGGCTCTTCTTAACCTTCAGTTTGTCAACCTCTGTGTTAGATTAACCATCAGCATGATTTCAAAGTGACAGAGGAATCAACCAACCACAGTTTGATTTACAATAGGCGGGTCCAATTTTCTGAAATTCCTACATACGGCACTGACTGTGAATATAGGCGGCAGCCTGACAATGGAGCGCTACTGAAAGAGTCACTGTGACGGGTAAAATATATGCCAATACATCTGTCACAAGCTTCAGGTAAAACATTAAGTGTCTTTTAGGAGCTTCAAACATCTGTGTTTAATCTAGAACTGATTTTGTTCCAAGTAATACGGGACCATCTCTAATGGTCCATTAATCATGTTCACAAAATGTTAAGCATATGGGTCATTCCACTAGAATGGTTCAAATTGGACTTTGACATTTTCAAATTTTTTGCTTAAATGTTTCATTGATATGTATACCTCACAGTCAAACATGTAACGGGGTTGAGTGTGACGCGGTTGTGATTTTTGCACAAAATGGCCGCTGCTCTACATACTGTATACCAGAGAGAGAGCACATGGCATGCATGAGATTCAGAATTAGCATATAGTTTTGAAATAAAAAAAACTTTTTTTATAAGTAATAGTTTTCTATCTTTTTTTCATGTGACGGTGTTGAGTCACTGAGTTTGGCGACCACAATATCACAAGATAAATGACCAAAATTAAATAAAAGAAGGAAGCCACTTGCCTGTCTTTGCTGTCCTGTTGTCCAAAAGACTTGAGTGATGTCACTTCTTGATGTATATGGATCATATGGATCATACCATTGTTTTTGTGGGGGAGATTCATTTGTGTTACGGGGTTGAGGGGTTACTTAGGTACAGAACTAAATAATGTGATTTTAATAAATAATTATCAATTAATTTTGAAAAATAATATCACAAACAATTAAACACAGACAGTTGTTTAGGTTGACATCAAAATATATGGACTTTTTTATAGTTGTATTTGGTATATTCTAAGTATACTTTCGTTGAAGGCCATGAGGGACATGACAAAATAGGTGGTGTCAGCAAAAATAAATAAATAAACAAAGTTCTCATAAAAAGATCAAATAAAAAAAAAATACACTGTATTAAAGGAGATATTTCAATGTATGTGTAAAGCTGTTAAAATATAGATTTTTGTGACCCAGTAGATAAAATACACCTAAAGAGGAGATGAGGACTCAAAATGTCCCATTTCCATGGAATGACCCATATGCATTTGGCATTTCAAACAATTAAATAAAACTCCAAAAACTCTAATATGACAAGTAACCGAATGCTCACAGCTGGTGTGAACTACTCCTATTATGGGAGGAAAAGTGAAAGTACCTTATGAACAGCTGCATTTGAAGGAACCTCATTTTTGGCCACTCGTTCAAAGGCAGTATTGAGGTCGCCTGACCCTGCTGTAAGAAGGACAAACATCAGCGTGACTATGCTGGATGTATGTGTTTACTGTACAGGTGTGTTCTGTAACTGATAACAAGCATGTGGTCTCAGTACCTGAAACCAAGCTGTATACTGGAGTGGACATAGAGCGAGAGTTCCTGAAGTAGGCCGAGGGGCTGTGGGTTGGACTAGATTTTCCACTGTCTAAACAAGCAATCAAATTACTAGTGATTTCCATTTTCCATGCCTCAGTTTTCAATTATGCCATGTATGACAGCCCATGTGCTTCTGAAGTTGCTGTACACTACCATTCAAAAGTTTGGATGAACACTTTTTTCCCCAAAATGTTAAACTCAGCCAATTATAAGTTTATATTTCAATCTACACTGTATAATTAAGCATTAAATATAATAATTATTCATTGAATTAGAGATTCCTAAGTTTTGGTCAATAGTGTATACAGCCTGTGTAACCCTACTGTCTTAGGCTGCTGTAGCGACAGACCTGCATCACCGTGTCTCTCCACACTGCTGTGAGTAGGTAGTTTATCAGCAGTGTGTTCCTCGGTCTGAGAGTGTCTGCGGTGACCTCGTCCTGGACCACCCTCCCCCAGTACACTGGCCACTGTGTCCAGAGGAACAGCCTGACTCTCCTGAAACACACAGCACACAGAGCTGTTCATACAAGACTGCCTATTAACCCATTTAGAAGTATTCTTACTGTTGTTTTGCTACACTATTTCAATGTAATTATACAATCGTATGAACTAATTATACTGTTATAATTATCAAATTATATAATCATAAAACAATGTATACAATAAAACTGGTTGATGCAAAAAAAAAAAAAAAAAAAAGTAAAAATGCCCCCCCCCCCCCCTTTCTTCAAAACCAGGCTATACACACACACACACACACACACACACACATCATAAATCATAATTAAATAATAATACAATTTCTACACACAAAAACAAACATGGTATAAATTCAAAGTTTAGAATCTGCTTTTTCAAAAGAAATGTTCTGATAATATAATATAATATAATATAAAATAATAAATATAGGCTCCAGCTCCCCCCCGCGACCCTGACGGAGAAGCGGCTTAGAAAATGGATGGATGGATGGATGGATGGATGGATGGATGGATGGATGGATAATATAATATAATATAATATAATATAATATAATATAATATAATATATGCTTTTGTAATAACTGTGACCTCTAAGGGTTACAGGCTTTTCAGTCATCATATAATATATGCATGTTGAGTGTGATCTGCAGCTCTGACCGGGTTGAAGAGCTCAGTGGTCAGTCCCAGGTAGTTGTGCAAGGCGAGAAATGTCACTCTCTGAAGTCGGACCATGATGATCTGGACAGACATACACTGAGCGTGAGTATCACACAGTTTGGAGTCTAGCCAAAGTCTAGCCAATAGCACAATTAATAAAGCAGAAATTCCACTACTTCTATCGGTTTAAGGTGTGTTTACTATCAATTCTTCACATTAAGTGTGTTTACTACAACAACAACAACAACAACAACCCCAACAACAACAATTCATACATTATAATGCGGCTAAAATAGTGGAGGAAGTGTCTGACAAAATAGAACAGAAAACAACATTCTAAATAAATTACTAAAGTTAAATGTAATGTTTCATTAATAATAGGGATACACAACCGGAACATGAAATCAGCCAATTTATTATTTTTGCTTTGGTGGATCTGTGTTATAATTTTATGATGTAATGCACTTAAAGCAGGCAAGTCAATAATTATATGACTCCTTGTGCTATATAGCCATTTATCTTTTACCTTCAATGTAGCATTTTGTGATTTATTATTGTTATTTAAATAGGCAACTGGTTTGGCTCATCAAAGAGGAAATTATATTGTTCATATCACAAATTTGGCTAACTGAAACTTCTGGAAATGTGCTACTATATTTCATGTGTTTATTTACCCCACCCAGTGTGAACTTCTGTCGTATAAAAATAAATAAATAAATAATAATAATAATAAACAACAACAAAACCTTTCGACCATTTTGGCTGCAAAGAATTAAAAAATGCAACTGGACTAATTAATGGTCATATTTAATTGACCTGTTTAATAAAAGTACAAAAGTAAAACTAGGAAATCTTTAAAACAGAAAAACAATAAAAGATATTAAAGGAATATAAGACAATAAAAACGTTCTTGAATATCCACACGATATATAAAGCTGTGTGAGGGAGAAAGTACCTGAACGACACGGACCAACGTTTCAGGATATTTCTCAAACACTGACTGGAAGGCAGTGGCTGGTAGGCGGAGCACCGTGGTTGGAGCTGCAGCTCTGGCTGATACAGTCTTATAGGGGGCCGGATATCCCTGCACACAACAAAGAGAAAGAGGGCAAGCATGTCCTGAGGGTCAGTCTATAAACATGAAGACGCAGGGACTCAAAGCCTGCACTATGTGGATGAGTTCTGGTAAATCTCACCGTGATGATATCCAGGATACTGAGTAAACTGTGAACGCTGTCTCCAGGCAAAACATGCTTGACCACCAACTCGGTGCCATCCTGAAAACAAAAGAGCACAACATAATCACTGACCAGCTTTATTAAAAAGCCCTACCTTGTAGATATACAGTTAGAGACGGTAGCTCTTTTGTTAATTTGTGGTCATCCTAGCCTAGCCTGTCATCAACAGTTGGTTGCTGACCACAGGACCACTGTTAGTTGGATATTTTTGGGTGGTGGGCCACTCTCAACCTAGCAGTCACACTACTGTGCCTGATATGCCCAAACAAGCACCACACAGGCCACCATGTTAGTGTGACTGCTGTGCTGAACAAGCTGTGAAGCTGTGGGTCCATCCCCAACTCACTCAATCACTTTGTCAGCATTATTATTATTATTATTATTATTATTATTATTATTATTATTATTATTGTTATTATTATTATTATTATTATTATTATTATTTCACTGCTATAGACAATAACACTAAGTCACTTTAAAGAACAATAACACCAAGTCACTTCAAAATGTATATTGTCTAAGAATTATATTCTTCTCTATATTTGTGTATATTTAATATATTTCAGTTTTTATTTTTTTATATTTTACTTATTTACTTTCTGTAGAGTGATTATCTGAGCATCACCACAAGCATTTCAATGCATCATGTCCTGACATGTTGTGCAAATGACAAACTTTAAATTGAAACTGGTCCAAAGCAGTCCGGTGCTCACAAAATGACCAAAAAAATGCACCTATAAGGTAGGTGGAGCTCATACAGTGTCCAGAAGGTGATGGGTATTTAGGTACACTAATAAAGGTAATAAAGGTAGAGAAGTGAAGAGGATGGTGGGTATCTCCTTCTTACGCTCTCATGAATGCAGAGATCTAGGCGGCCGTCCTGTACCACAAAGATGCTGTCGTCGATGTCTCCGGGCCGAAAGAGCCCCTCCCCTTGCTGCAGCTCCACAAACACCATGTGACGACAGAGCTCCAGAAACAGAGGCTTCTCAAAGTGACCCAGCACCCTGACGACAAGAGAAAGCAACACATATTTTACTTTCACAACACTTTCTGGGTTTGGGTACACTTTGCCTTATTTTAAAACATTTTCAAACTTCTCATCATTCTTAATTTTCCCATTATTAAAACTGCAAAGCCTTGGTCAACAAATCAGATATTTAATAAACACTGGATATATTTTGATCTGATTAAAGCAGGAATTATTGATTTAAAATGGGGGCTTAACAGCTCCCCCTGCTGAAAAAAATTGTAGGCTGCAAAAGACGCACAAGTGAAAGAGCTCCAAATTCATAATCATGCCTTATTCATTCATTCAGTCTCTTTAACCACTTAAGCCAGCTAGGGTGCGGTAGCAAGTGATGGAGCAGAGAATCTCAGATGACCCCGTCTCCTGCAACTTGCTCCAGCTTATTCTGACCCTTGAACCACTCCCAGGCCAACTTGGAGATATAGTGCATCCAGCAGGTCCTAGGATGTACTCAGGGCCTCGTCCCAGTAGTGCATGCCTGGTAAATCTCCACTGGGATGTGGGCACCTCAACTAGCTCCTCTCAATGTGGATTACTAGCGGCTCTACTCTAAGCTCTTCCTGGATAACAGCTCCTCACCCTACCATGTCATGCCTTACCTACTTTAATTTTACACACACACACACACACACACACACACACACACACACACACACACACACAAAATGCAGTGGGGAAAAAAAGTATTTAGTCAGTCACCAATTGTGCAAGTTCTCCCACTTAAAAAGATGCGAGAGGCCTGTAATTGACATCATAGGTAGACCTCAACTATGAGAGACAAAACGAGGAAAAAAATTTCAGAAAATCACATTGTCTGATTTTTAAAGAATTTATTTGCAAATATTGGTGGAAAATAAGTATTTGGTCAATAACAAAAGTTCATCTCAATACTTTGCTATATATCCTTTGTTGGCAATGACAGAGGTCAAACATTTTCTGTAAGTCTTTACAAGGTTGGCACACACCGTTGCTGGTATATTGGCCCATTCCTCCATGCAGATCTCCTCTAGAGCAATGATGTTTTGGGGCTGTCGGCGGGCTAGACTGGCTAGACCACTCCAGGACCTTGAAATGCTTCTTACGAAGCCACTCCTTTGTTGCCCTGGCAGTGTGCTTGGGATCATGGTCATGCTGAAAGACCCAGCCACATTTCATCTTCAATGCCCTTGCTGATGGAAGGAGGTTTGCACTCAAAATCTCACAATACATGGCCCCATTCATTCTTTCATGTACACGGACCAGTCGTCCTGGTCGCTTTGCAGAGAAACAGCCCCAAAGCATGATGTTGCCCCATGCTTCACAGTTGGTATGGTGTTCTTTGGATGCAACTCAGCATTCACTCTCCTCCAAACACGATGAGTTGTGTTTGTACCAAACAGTTCTACTTTGGTTTCATCTGACCACATGACATTCTCCCAATACTCTCACGGGAACATCCAAATGCTCTCTAGCAAAGTTCAGACGCGCCTGGATATGTACTGGCTTAAGCAGGGGGACACGTCTGGCACTGCAAGATCTGAGTCCCTGGCGGCGTAGTGTGTTACTGACAGTAGCCTTTGTAACGTTGGTCCCAGCTTTCTGCAGGTCATTCACTAGGTCCTCCCGTGTGGTTCTGGGATTTCTGCTCACCGTTCTTGTGATCATTTTGACCCCATGGGCTGAGATCTTGTGTGGAGCCCCTGATTGAGGGAGATTAGCAGTGGTCTTGTAGGTCTTCCATTTTCTGATTATTGCTCCCACAGTAGATTTCTTCACACCAAGCTGCTTGCCTATTACAGACTCAGTCTTCCCAGCCTGGTGCAGGTCTACAATCTTGTTTCTGGTGTCCTTCAACAGCTCTTTGGTCTTCACCATAGTGGAGTTTGGAGTGTGACTGTTTGAGGTTGTGGACAGGTGTCTTTTATACAGATAACGAGGTCAAACAGGTGCCATTAATACAGGTAATGAGTGGAGGACAGAGGAGCCTCTTAAAGAAGAAGTTACAGGACTGTGAGAGCCAGAAATCTTGCTTGTTTGTAGGTGACCAAATACTTTTTTTCCACCATTATTTGCAAATAAATTCTTTAAAAATCAGACAATGTGATTTTCTGAAATTTTTTTTCCTCATTTTGTCTCTCATAGTTGAGGTCTACCTATGATGTTAATTACAGGCCTCTCTCATCTTTTTAAGTGGGAGAACTTGCACAATTGGTGACTGACTAAATACTTTTTTTTCCCACTGTATATACACTCATTACAGCAGATGAGCTCTGGTATTCAGCTATAGATATGCAAGTACTTATCTGACCTATGAGGACCCTTAAGCTCAGTTTATTGCTCAGTCAGTATGTCACACTCTGGATAACACACAACAAAGACAATAAGGAATTTACTGCACAGTAGCTTAACAGCTTCTGGTTGCCCCATAAAAATCCCTTACTTTAGCAATAAAATGGAGTACAACATGACATGGACACTTTATTATATGTTATAAAGCAAGGTGTTCAAGTGTAACAGTCTTCTCTATCAATTCTCTTTCTCAACACTGTGAGTGTCGCCATCACCTTACCCATCGTTTATCTGATCACGTCACCTTATTTTCCCCAGCCTACTGTGAAAAGCAGGTTTTAAAACAATGACTTGAGTTTTCTTTTCCAAACTACTGTACTAACACATATTCAAACTCTTCTGGCAGTTCAGGTTTGAGTGCTGTTGAGTGCTGACATTACAACAAGGGGCTACAAGGGGTGGGCTTTAGAATTATTCCCAAAGTAGCGCTTTTGTCAGTTGTTGCGGTGTTTGAGAGGAAAGCAATATCTAAACAGCTTTGATATTTTGAGTGAATTCAAGCTGACAAATGAAACATTTTCATTTGTGTAAAAAAATTTTTTGAAAATATAGATGTCTTCAAATTTTTGACAAGTAGTTTAAGATTTCAATGCATGGGCTGTGAAAGCCTGCTGGAACACACCTGACATTCTTCAGCATGTACAGGACTTCTAAAGGCAAGTGTGAGTTCTGCACATCAAACTCGGTCAGGTCAGCCTCCAGAACTGAAGGAGGTGGCTCTTTGGGCTGGAGGGTGGGTGGCTCTCGACGAATACGCAGGATCCTTATTGGATAAAACAGAGAAGGCAAACAAGGCGTTAGAAATTCACTTTTAGAGTGGGTTCCGTACGGTGGGTAGATGACATACTTGCGTGCTATTGAGAGGACTTTGGGTCTCTTTCGGCTTCGCTTTTGAGACACTGAACCTGAATTGACCGGTGACGATAAAGTCTGCACCTGAATCATTAAAGCAAATATACAAAACATACATATAATATTGACTTTTTTGGTCAGAAAAAAGGAATCACAGCCATTATACAATAAAAATATTTTATATATATATATATATATATATATATATATATATATATATATATATATATATATATAAAATGTACACACACACTTATATAATTTAGGGTTTGTGGGAACTATCTTTGAAAGATTTTTCAATGACTATTTTTTAAATCACAATATATAATCATGTCTTCCAAAATAACATCTTTAATAGCATATGAAGAAACACATTCAAAGAAAGGACATACCTTTAAGTTCTTTGTGTTACCTCTACTATCATAGGTGAGGTAATAGTTGACATTAACATTTTAAGCCTCCACATGGAAATGAAAACTAGCACAAGGCATCTTTGGCACTGCACATTGCATATTCAGCAACTCATGTTAAAATTTCACTAACATGCATGACCCAGGCCTGTCTTTTAAACCTAACTTTAGAAATGACATCATACAGTGCAGGCCATGTGGTACTGGCACTACATTTCTCACAATAAATATAAATTATAATTGCAATAAAAACCTACTTGTCAGTTATTTCCTGTCACAGATCACAAAAACAACTTCAGGTCATTTTATTATTTTTGAAGCATTTTTCCCCAAATTAAATGAAGACAAATCAAGGTTTTAATCAAGACAAATCAAGACTTATTTTTGTACAAAATTGATGGTCCTTTCAAGATCTCCTGTTATTTGGTTAAACATGAACATATGAAGACAACTAAAAACACATATTAATGATGGTATATCCCATTGATATGAAATGTACCCTTTTTTTTAAGACAGTCATACCTTTCTCATTATTTTCCTGCCATAAAACATCACTTTATCCCTTTTCCTGAAGCGATACTGGGGGGCTTGTTGTTCTCCTGGGAAAATAACAGTGAATCAAAATTCAAAGTGTACAAAATATTTAGCATTGTTCTGATGAACAAGATAAAGTTAGTGTACCTACTTGGTTTGTACCTTCTGTACAAAAAGAATATAATAACACTGATAAGCGAGGCTGCAACTGCTACTCCGATCAGCACACCCGTCCACTGAAAGAGTGAACGAGTCATAAGTCTCATATGGACACAACAGGACATTACAGAACCTTTATAAAAATTAGAAGTGCGTGGTACTTCATTGTATTAAGGTGTATTTTTATTTATTTTAATAGTATGATTTGTTAAACCATTTTCATGGAAGGTATAAGATTTTGCCCAATGAACTTTGTAAAGTCATATTTTTATAAATAAAGGTTCCCAAACGGTTCTTTGCTTGGACATATGGTTCTAGGAAAAACCTTGTTATAGCTTCTTCCTGTTATGTGGAGGCCTTTACACTTTAAAAAGGTTCTTCATCTCCAATCATTTACAAAGAACCACCTTTACTCTTAAGACTAAGGGACAAGTAAAGAGCACATATGTGTACCATGGTGGTGTGCAGCTGGTCCTCCATGAAGTACTGCAGTCGTGCAGTGAACTCACTTCCATACGGCAGCACCGTCTGCAGATCAACACAATCACTGTTATCTACTCGCACAGACTGAGGAGAGCTTAATCAGCCTCACCCACAAAGCCAAACAATTCTTTACAGCCTCACCCACAAAAAATGACTTTCAAAACTGGATCAGTTTGAGTGTTCAGTCAGTTCCCTAATGGTGATTAAGTGTTAATAAAATTAAACTTGATGTAACACAGTGTTAAACCTGCTCCAGTGTCGAATGTGTTGCAGGCATCATTGGCAAACATTTACTAAAAGTCCATAATGTAAACCATCAGAATACTATGTTTTGTAGCATTTTCAATTGAACATGGGTCAAACAGAATTTATCATCACTTCTGTTTGTATCAATATTTCACATACTATTCAAACTTTTTTGGAATTGAGCTGTAAATGTGTTGCTCTGGGGGAATTTCCCAAGTCAGAATTGTTCACAGTGGTGATGACAGGAAGCAGATGTCTGACATGACATGCTACACAGAAAGCTACTGCATGAAATGGCCTTAAATGAAAATTCTATTCTTGGTGCATTCTAAGGTAAAACAGTACCCAGAGTAAACTTACTTTGAGTTACCACTATTTTACATTTACTTTTAGAGTTACCACTGCTTTTCCATATAAAATGCACAAGACGTGTAGGTTCAGTGGTCATTTTAGATAGAAAAAGTTGTGTTGCAGACATTGCGACCCCTGTTTTCGGTCACAGGTGGACACACCTGGAGCAGGTTTAACACTGTGTTACATCAAGTTTTAATTTTATTAACACTTAATCATCATTAGGGAACTGACTGAACACTCAAACTGATCCAGTTTTGAAAGTCATTTTTGACCATTCTTTTTCTATATAACTCTTCAGCTGTGCAGCCATACAAGGTCTTTGTTTTTGTATTTTGAGCTTAATAAGACGCACATTAAAAAGATGCACAGACAGTTCTGAACTGCAGGCAAGCCAGTCTAGCCGCTGCACTCTCTGATAATGCAGCCATGCTGCTGTAACAAATGCAAAATGTGTCTTGGTGTTGTCATGATGAAATAAGCATGGATGTCGCTGAAAAAGACGGTGTCTAAAAGGCAACATCTCACTCCGAAATGTGTTCAGTGTTAATGATGCTTTTACAAATGTGCATGTTACCCAGTAATACCCCCCAGTAGCATGACGGACCCTGTTTTTTACATTTACGCTAATGACAATCTGGGTGGTCCTTTTCCTTTGTTGTTCCAAAGAACTCAATGTCTATTATTTCCATAACACAATTTGAATGGTTGTCTTGTTAGACCACAGAACGTTTACATCAGCCCATTTCAACTGTGCTCGAACCCAGAGAAGTCGGCAGCGTTTCTGCATGCTGCTGACATGCGAATCCTCTGTTCACATCATCACAGTCTTAACTTGCATTTGTGGATGCTACAATAAACAGTATTGACTGACAGTTTGTCAAAGTATTCCTGAGCCCAAGTGGTGATAGCCATCACAGACATAGGCCAGCTTTTAATGCACTGCCATCTTTCAGGAACAAAGGTCACAGACTTTCATTTGTGGTTTTCAGCCACAATCTCCACATTCTGTGTCACAGTCATCAATTTCAGAATGAGAGTATATTTACATAAAGCAATGAAGTTGATAAATTAAAACTTTGTACTGTTTTGTTCAAACACAGGACAAAGATTTAGATTATAAATATGATATAAAATAGATTACTGTATATAATTATAAATTTGCTTTTTACTTGGTGTCTCTACTTTTTGGAACTAGGCTTGTAATATTAAACCCCTCTGAATGGCTCTGAACACATTTTAAGGATTTAATTATATAGAAAGTTTGAAACATTGGTGGAATTCCCCTTAAATCCACGTCTAAAAATCTGCTTTGAATAAAAAACAAAAGAAGCAATAGATTCTTACCGGGTATATACTGCAACTATCCTCATCTTCTCCACCATCCATTTCTTGCACAGGAAACAAGGTTAATCTCAGCGAGTACATGAGTGCACATACTTCACATATTTGATTAATAGGCTTAGCTCCATTTTGGATAGGCTTAGCTCCAATTTGTGAAACTGCAGGTCACAAATTCAAATTACAAAAGAAAGAAGGTAGACGAATACAATATGATCAGGGAACAAATACAATCAGCTTCATATTTGACAATGCGGACCAGGGGCATCACTACAGATTTGTGGGTAGGGGGGGCTAAGCCTTTACTAAAGGGGTCTGAGTGCTTACTCAGTACACAACGAACTTTTACCGTAGCAATAAGTGGAAATTTATCAAATTGTCTATTTGGTCAATCCAGTATAGAGTAGATCTGTCTCTTCATAGTCTGTATTTAGCACAGAGTCAGTACAACATAGTTAGTACAACTTTAATACTACATCTATCATACTACACACACACACACACACACACACACACACACACACACACACACACACACACAACGATCAGGCATAACATTATGACCACCTCCTTGTTTCTGTGCTCATTGTCCTTTTTATCAGCTCCTCTTACTGTATAGCTGCACTTTGTAGTTCTACAGTTACAGACTGTAGTCCATCTGTTTCTCTGATACTCTGTTACCCCCTTTTACCCTGTTCTTCAGTGTTTAGGACCTCATGGACCCTCACAGAGCAGGTACTATTGGGTGGTGGATCATTCTCAGCACTGCAGTAACACTGACATGGGGGTGGTGTGTTAGTGTGTGTTGTTCTGGTGTGAGTGGATCAGCACAATCAGACACAGCAGTGCTGCTGAAGTTTTGAAACACTGTGTCCACTCACTGTCCACTCTATTAGACACTCCTACCTTGTCCGTCCACCCTGTAGATGTAAAATTCTTAGTCCAGCAGTGACACTGAGGTGTTTAAAAACTCCAGCAGCACTGCTGTGTCTGATCCACTCAGACCAGCGCAACACACACTAACACACCACCACCACGTCAGTGTTACTGCTGTACTGAGAATGATCCACCACCCAAATGGTGCTCTGTGAAGGTCCACGGGAGTCCTTACCACTGAAGAACAGGGTAAACGGGGGTTTAACAAAGTAAGCAGAGAAACAGATGGACTACAGTCTGTAACTGTAGAACTACAACGTGCACCTAAACAATAAGTGGAGCCGATTATATATATATATATATATATATACACACACACATACATACATTATTTATATATATATATATATATATATATATATATATATATATATATATATATATATATATATATATATACACACATATACATACACACACACACACACACACACACACACACAGTCTGGGCTAGTGGTCTAGCTATGCCCCTGGTGTGCAGCAGCAACACAATCAAATAAACATCCTTCAAACTCTCCTGTGTCACCAACAGAGCATGTCCACTCTACAAATAACTAAAACCAAAAACCAGCCATTGGCAGCGACGAATCAATAGCCAGGATCACTTGTTAAACTTAAAGTATCTGACGGAGCTCTTGCTCTGCTTTTCAGCTGCAGGTGTGAAGTCCACTGTAACCGGACCCCCCACCCTAATGCAATCCCATACTCGCACTCTTTCAAGGGGAACTCAAAGACTCGGGCACAAAAACTCTAAAGCACGCTGCTACAGCACAAACTTACAGCCCCTTTGGAAATGAGCGTGTGTATATAATGTCAGGGAAAGCGGAGTCTGGCTTTAAGCTGAGCCTTCCTCGCGGCAGCCTCCGCGCGGCTGTTTACACACAAACCACGTCGGTCAGTCCGCGAGTAATCAGACACACAGCGACAGAGCACGCGCTGGAAATCAAGCACCAAAGCCAGATACGATATTACAGAAATCATGCGCACGAGCGCATGTGATGATATCCAAGCATCGCGCTGAAATCAGTCGCTGATTACTTACTGAATTGTTCCCCGAGCCCCCCTCCTTCGGCCCCTTTTGTCCACAGCAAACTTGCCCTGCTCAATCACCACATTCACTCAGATTCCCTCTCAGGGCTCTTAGAAACCCTCCTCCAGCATCCCACACTCCGATTGGTCCGGGCGAAGCCGCTTGACCTATCAGGGGCGACTTCTTTTAAACGCCCAATCAGCGATTGTACAGCCTGCCTCTTTTCGGTGTACACGCTGTTCAAGGTGAGAGTGCGCTAAATCAACATTTTTACACGTTCTTTCGCTATTAGACTCGATTTAGTTGTGCCCTTTGGTTGTGTGATGTTCATTAGGTTCCCATACACGCGTTACGTCTCATAAGTGGAGTTTATTTTCTTTCTATTTGCTATTTGTTTAGCTAAAATGCTAGTTTAACGTAGCCAGTTAACGTTAAGTGAAAGCAGGGAGCGAGCTTATGTTACTGCCTTTATCTTTAATGCTAACCGACTCCTACTAATGATGCTTTTATCCAAAATATTGGGTTTAGTTACAGATTCAACCTCCCGTAAACGTAAATGTGAGGTCCATGTTGACACTGTAGCTACAACTACTGACAGACTTTATCTTAAAGGGGAATTCCTCCTATTTTTCAAAATGTATCGATAATTCAGTGGCTAAGGTACAAAACAAAGTCATTCGGACTGATTTGATGTGTAATAATTCATTTGTAGAGAAACTGTGGTGGTGATTACAACTAGGCTCCAACGTCTCTATACAAGTGATACTTTTGAATACCACAAACGGGGAAATTCCACCTTCGCACATAACACCACACACACACTAGTGAATAAACACACACACTAGTGAATAAACACACACTAGGGGGCAGTGAGCACACTTGCCCGGAGCGGTGGGCAGCCCTATTCACGGTGCCCGGGGAGCAACTGGGGGTTAGGTGTCTTGCTCAAGGACACCTCAGTCGTGGACTGTCGGTGCTGGGGATCAAACCGGCAACATTCCAGTCACAGGGCCAGCTCCCTAACCTCCAGCCCATGACTGCCCCTTTATATAACCATTATATAACAATTTATTTGAAACTACCCATTAACCTAAAGGTTATGAGTTTATATGTGTAATGTAAAATATGGTCAGTGCAATGGATAGGGCAAGATGGAGGCAGATGATCCACTGTGGCAACCCCTAAAAGGAGCAGCCGAAAGAAGTTTTCTTTTGGGACTATTTTGCCTTAGAACACCCTTCATGTATCCCTCCACCATGAACAGATTAAAATGTTTTACTACTATAAAAATGTCTCAGATCAGGCAGTATATTCCTAACAATTTCATATAATGTTATTTAGCTTTTAGAAGTGGACATCTAGTTTCTACCACTCAAAAGAAACCTAAACCGCATTCTCTGATGGGACCATGGCTAAGAGGACAGGGGTCTCCACTGTAGGGAGTCAATTTTTTTGAAAAATCTGATTAACAATAAAAGTCAGTCGTCCAGCTGTAGTAATATTGTTCAGACTTTAACTGAAAACGTAACTGTCTTTGTACATTCCATTCTCTTAATTATTTCACCTACCACTTTGTCACCGTCCAGACTGACCTGAGCAGATGGGGCTGCTATCAGCACTGACCCGTGGTTTGGCCCGGGGAGCAGACCGCATGGCTGAGATGACGAGCAAGCGTGGCCCTCGGACATTTTACAAAAGCAGAGGAGCTAGGCCAGCTGGAATAATAACATCCAGTAGGAAATTCATCCCTGTGCGGGCAATGATTCCCGAGTTTGTAGTGCCAAGCCTAGAAGGATTCAACCTGAAACCCTATGTGTCCTACAAGACCCCTGCAGGAACAGAACAGCCTCTGACCGCAGAGGGACTGTTTGCTCAAGTGGTGACCCCACAGATTGAGAGGGACATTGAAGCAGGCACATTTGACAAGGAACAGCTGGAAAAATATGGATTAGAGAAAACACAGGATGGAAAGTTGTTCAAACTGTATCCCAAGAACTTTGTTCGTTAAATGCACATTGTTATGGTGATTATTCATGGACTGCAGCTTGAAGTTCTCTACAGACGACATCTGTAGAGGCGCCTGTAGCTCAGATAGTCTTGACACACTGAGACTGAAATGTTCAAAACCTCAATGCATTTACAGCCTTATAATACAACTCATGTTGGATGTTGTCACTGTCAGTCCTGAAATGAAGCCCTGACGCACATCCTAGAAGTGGCTGTAAAACTCAGCTTGTTAAACAGCTTTGTTTCTAGTAAATCTCATGGAGAACTGAAAGGACTTTTACATAAGAAATAAACAATGCATATGTAAACTTATTTATTGCTATTCTGTTTCATATGTATGCATGTCTGTAACTAGTTGTAAAAATGTATGTAAATATTCCACTCAACAGGAGTAGGAACAAATGGAAGAACCTCAGCTTCATTTAAATGCTGATAGATACTGAAAATGCTGGCATACCAAAATAGGCTATTTCAATATGTCATTTGACTTTTTTAAGCTTAATTTAAGTGATGGGATGCAAGCAAAGTCATTATCCTTTAAACTCAGTACTTCACCAAGTACTTCATAAACATCATGGTACTGTTGCTTAAAGGAAAACATTTTTCCTTCCAAAGCATTTTTCTAGCTAATCTTCATCTGCTGCATTGGTAATGTGATCAGTCAAGGTGTTCAATCATTTTTTCTACTTATAGAAATAAAAGCCTGTTGACTCAAAACATACTTGTAACAGAAGCCAATGGGAAGGTGTTTCTGCAGCTGCCGACTGGCTTCCATTATAAGTGTTTCAAGGCAATACATCAAAATTGTCTGGTTATCGAGTATTTGACTGTCTGTCCTACAGTAGACAGAGTTTATGTTGAAAAAAACTGGACTGTTTCTTTAACTATACCATCTGTTTCACTCCAAGTAATACCCTGTCTGGTCTATCACTGTGCATGTCCATCAAAAAACGAGTGCTCAAGAGGGAGCAGGCTCAGTTTCATCTCCGCCTGATACTGTCTCGGTCTCCTCTGGGCTCCAGTCCCATCGCCACACATGCAGCATGTGGTCATAGAAGGAGCATGTGGCCAGCAGGCAAGACACAGAGGGTGAGCTCTCCCCTAAACTGGGGAGAGGAGCTGGGGATGGTACAGCCGTCTTCTCTGGTGGCAGAGTATAATCAGGGATGTATCGGCCAGAGTCGTCCTCCAGAGAAGTGTCAAAGCTGGCAGTTGGGGACTCGTACTGGATCCTTAGGTGGCCTCCAGACTCTGTGAATTCCACAATAGCTGGAGCTGGTTCCTGAGGCGAGGAGGGTGGGGGGCTGCTCAGAGGAAGCCATGACCAATCGGCTCCGTATGCTAAAGAGTTGTGCAGGATGTAAGAAGCCAGGATGGGACATGGTCCATCATTTCCATCTATTGGAGAAAAGAGGAAAAAAGAAGAAAAAAAACCCACTATGCTTCTAATAGGAAAGAAACAGCTTGATCGGTCTAGAATATCATGCAGTCCATTTTACAGTTTCAACTGGTTGCAAGTCTACTAGATTTTAAAGCAAAGGATCAGCAAATAAATAAATAAAAATTTTCACAACTCTCCTCATCCCAAATGTAATCAATCAGCTAAGACAGGTTTTCTGTAGGTTTGTACAGTCACTACAAGGCTAATGTGGATAAAAAAATGCTGATGTACATCAGTTAGCATAACTATTTGTAAAATGAATACATTCTAGCCATTTTTCATAGATAAGTGTGTCTTAGAAAGCTGAACTTACTTGGGGGGGATTGCACAGATTTTTCAAGTTTTCGACATAATTGTCATCATGATGTAAACGGTCATTCAGAATAGTTTGAGGTGAAATCCTCAGTCTCAGAAAAACTCACCAAGTCAAAATTGTTTACAGTGGTAGCGACAAGAAATAGACAAGATTTTGACTTAAGACAGGAAATGAGGATTTGGGCTATAACATTTTTTCAGGGCAGAGAGATACATGGAGGCTAAATAGCAGTGGTGGACAGTAACTAAGTAAAAGTAATTCGTTACTGTACTTAAGTAGTTTTTTCATGTATCTGTACTTTACTGAAGTTTTTCCATTTTGGGCAACTTTTTCCTTTCACTCCACTACATTTCAAAGTCAAATATCTGACTTTTTCCTCTTACATTTTGAGAAATCTGTCGTTCCTTTTGGTTTCTGTGTGTATAAAAACGTAACATGTCAAAACAAAAGAAGCACAAAGCCAGAGCACCAATCAGGGCCCAGCGGTCACTTTGTTCTGAGCTTGTTTTGACCTGTTGGTCATACCAACCCAGTGCAAGCGCACGGTTCAACGTCAGTGCAGCAGCATAAAATTTTGGGAGCACATACGTCACCTAAATGATGAACTAACCTAACTTTGTGTAAATAGACCACAATATAGAAATATGTCCACATATGCAGTCGTGACTGGCGCGTTTCTTGTTTTCTGAATTCATACAAAACACTTTCATTTTATAGTAAATTAGTTTGGGCTGGTTTATGTTTATGAACAGAGGCCTACAGATCAACATAGTAAAGGAGCTCATCTGTGATCCTGAGTTTAAAGCCAGTTTTTATTAAACTTAGTTCCAAGTTTAAGTTGTAAATAAATCTTAAACTGAAACTTTGCTTGTGTGTAAAAAGTGATTTCAGAGCCACTCGGTTCTCCCTGATGGAAACTGTTTACCTTCAGTGTTTTGTGCTTATGATCATTTTAATAGACGTAAGCATCACTAATTAATGACGTTCTATTAAAAGACTGGTTTACCAGTCTTACGTTTAAATGAGTTCATGAAGCGAGTCTTGTTACAAAAATGATAACAGGACATCAGAGTCATAATTAATCTTTTAGTACTTTAAGTACATTTGAAGGCAAATACTTTAGTACTTTTACTCAAGTTGAGGTCTAGAGTAAGAACTTCTACTGTTACTGCAGTAATATTTTACCCTGGGCATCTCTACTTTAACTCAAGTACATGATTTGTGTACTAGGTCCACCTCTGCTATATAGTACCCCAAAACTATTTTACCATTATCAACACCAAGTTTAAAAGCTCAGAAGACGTGTAGGTTCACTGGTCATTTTGGATAGCAAATAAAATGGTCATTGTGCTACAGACCACTGTTTCTCAATCCTGGAGGCCCCCAGCCCTGCACATTTAAGTGGTTTAAAACCGACTCATTACTCTGGTCCTAGAGGGGGCGGAGGCCAGCACAGTTTGGTGAACTACCTACTCAAAACATACCCAATTATACTTTAATTTTTCAAGTTTAGTGAGTGAGTACAAGGACTTCCATACATTGCTGGACACTGGCCCTCCAAGACCGTAGTTGTGCACCCCTGCATTAACTCATCCATAAGCTGTTAATTAGCTGATAAGTTGGATCAGGTGAGTTTGGAGCAGGGGAAACACTACAAGGTGCAGAGCAGTGGGCCTCTGGGACCAGGGGTGAGAAACACCGTCATAAACATCATGACCTCTGGTTCTATCACCACTGCTGTAAAGAAAACCAACAAAGATCAACTGTGAAATTCGCTTTTAAGAAGCTGAGGTGCGATGATGTCCAGTGGCTATAAGCTCTATAACCTGTTAGTTACATAAGCCTTATAAATATAGTGCAAAGCTAAAGGTCAGACACTGAACATGCCTTGGCTAATCGACTACATTTGGGGTAAGGGGAAAAAAAAAATCTAAAAATTGATTTTTGGCTGCCTTTTTGGAATAAATGAACAAGTAGCTAGAACACGTAAAAGGTTCTTGCATTGTCTGACTCACCCATAGCTTGCTGGCAGTGAAGAATGTGGAAGTCGTTGTGCATACATGCAGCCAAGAGTAGGTGTTCTTGAGTGGGATGCCACTTGAGTCTCCACACTCCTCCACCCACTGCAGTTTCACTGAGTGGCTGCCGCATGTTCCTCCCATCCCACAACAGCACGTTTTCATCATAGCTGGGGCACAAGCATTCCATACATTAATAGTCAGACACTGCTAATCTTCCAGGTCAGTGAAACTAGAGTTTATTTACCTGCCCGTAGCTAAAACGTGCTCTCGGTGAGGGTTGCTGTGAATGCTGCAAACTCCCATTGAATGCCTGGCATTTAAATAATACACAATGATGTAGATACTTCAGAAATGAAACGTGCACATACACAGTAATGAAGTAGTGACAAAACAGACTACAGTAGTGTGAGGAATCACAATCCGACTAAAGATCTGTGCTATGACTCCGTTTGACTGGGTGCTGCAGCAAAGTTTTACTCAAACCGTCAAGTCAGATTCTCACCTTTTGCAGGTGAAAGTGGGAGAAGAGGGACCCAGTCTCAGATCCCAGCCTTTAAGTTTGCAGTCATCACCACCTGAGACACCCACACAGCAACACCACAAAGAAAGTAGTCAAATGAAGACACAAAACTGGCTGTTAGCTTCAGAGCCCAGCATGAATTTACTATAGACTGCTGAATAAAAAATAATGTTGGTTATTTTGAGACATTTTGCACTTTTGCGATTCCTGTGTTGGATCGGAGTTATTTGGGACGATGCTGGAAGAAGGGGACTTCAGGATTTTTGTCTTAAAAATCTAAATTAGGGTAAATTTTTAATCTGCTAACATGCAATAACTCCACCCAACGCTATCCAAGTCTCTTCAGTTGACCATGAGTACCTTACAGTGAGTGGGTTTAATGTTCATTAATTCATTTTATTTAATTACCCCTCACCTGTATATTTTATGGTGTTATACCATCACCTTTTTTGTGAGGAGTCCCTGGATGTTAAAGTTGCTTGAATGATTTAACAGCTGCAATAGTCACCTTGCCACAGCAGTATAATTTAGCTAATGCTAGGGCTGAAAGATGAATCGTTTTTATCTAGAAATCACAATTAAGACATAACATTAAGTTGTAATGGAGAAATTTAATGTATTAATGGAGCTAGTGACCTGTCAGTGGTTCCCACCAAGGTCCTTAGATCCCCTCAAGATGGCCCACAATTTTAGCTCTAGTCCAACTTGGAAAAATGTGGTCCATAAAGCCGTGAAGACCAGGTTGGGAACCACCGAATTAGACCAAACGGGGAGTAACAAGACACCCATGTGCTGTCTACATGGCAACATAATTATAACCAACAGTTTAGCGCTCAACTTCAAGGTACAAAAAAATGGAAATGCTGGCCTTCTGGGCAAAATAAATACATTAGTATATGACAAATAAAATCTAATATTAAAAAATGAAATATAAAATGATATGATTATGAAACAAATCACAATCTAAATTGTGATTTTGTTTTAGATTTAAAGTCATTATATTGGCCTGAAAAATCTCAATTACATATTTCTCTACATCATTCAGCCCTGGCTAACGTTAATGGTGTTTCATGATGCATTGGCCAAATTCCTATTCATGTTAGCCACTAAGAATGACAAATCCTAGATAAATGCCACATTGCCTCTGTAATCCGGTATCTCACACACATTCAAAGCCCAACTTCTGCCAGGGTTAAGATTAGGGATAACCCTAGACATGACGTCATAGGGTTGTTCAGGTTGCAGTGGCTACAACACTATCACCATGCAGAACAACATAAAACACAGACATGATTAGGTAGTGCAGTGTCTGAATTATGCTATTGAGTTACACGTCTTTAATATGAAGATATGATGAAGAGCAGAACAAATACACAAAAATAACACAGACAATGCTATGGTGCACTACAAGGAACGATGACAGAATAATAATTTATCCCTGATATTCTGTAAACGATGTGTGCCTTACCAGAATAGACCAGCTGTGTATCCCAGTAACTGAAAGCTGAGATCCAGGCCTCAAAGTCGTGAGCTTTCCACTGGGAAATGGCATTCAAACTGGCCTCCCCAAGAGACAGCACAGTCAGAGAGCCTGTCGAGTCACTGGACACCAAACGTGTGTCACTGCTGTGAATAAGAAACAAACTTTTCACACTAGCTCATTCATACCGTGGATGTTACTGATGCACTGATCTGATTTCCTGGATATGGGCCCTGATACTGACCTTATTAAACAGATGTGAACGGAGCTGGGAACAAACTAAAACGTAACATGGACCTTTAATGTAGCTAAACAGGTTCAAATAAAAAGCTCTTTTGTAATCCTTGTTATGTTATCTGTGAATTTTAACAGCATCCAGACAGTTGCAGTTAAAAGGATGCTCACCATGTGTGTGTGTAAGTCACATAATTCACACCTGTACTATTTTAATTACTCTCCTGGTAGCTATAAGATAAGTACTGATTTAAAGCATGTAAACAACTCAAAGTGAGAGCTAGCTACAGTACAGCCTCCACACGGCAGGGTTAGTTTTAACCCTGTGTTACAACTAAGTCTCCTGAAGAAAACAATAAGAGAAACCATTTCAAAACAGTTTGTTTTGGAAAGTTGGGGTTTTTAGGCCCTAATTCATCAAAGACACATGATAGATATTGTTTAAATAAGTTCTATTTTATCACGCTGACAGCCTCTTTTCAGTAATCCAATGTATTTGTATGCACATATTTGTATGCACACTATTTGCATTCATTTGCCAGACGTTTTTGTGACTAACATCTACCCCCTCAGTCTATTACAACTTACCCCATAAACAGATTTATTTGTAACATTTGCGCTTGAACTTTTAGCTAAATTGTTCATATTCAATTGTGCAAAGTTCAAAGTTCACATTCCGGAGATGCACAGGTTGCACACTAACCATTAACAAAAATAATCTCGACTTAAAAATAAATAAATAAAAGAAAATCAGGAAAAGCCAAAATACATGAGGTCATGCCCTGCTCTCCCCTACAATGACCTTTTGCAACATTTCCCGGACTGCACTGCACTCATTTCAATTAAACAGGACTAAGTAAGCTGTCTTTGTAATGTTAGTCAGTGTTCTGACCAGGTACTGATTATATTCACAATTTGTTCAGAAAAGCATCCTGTGATGTAATTTATTGCAGCAATGCTAATATATATTTGCCACTTCTTACTTTTGGTTGGGAATAACATTGGGACAGTGACATTCTATTCCATCAGCTTTCTAAAGCCACAGAAATTAAAACTGATTAATCACAACATTTACCTCTACTGTATATTTATGTATTTTGTTACTATGAAAAATCAATGTATTAACAAAGCACTAGACATGTACTCTTAGTACAAATACTGCAATCAATATCAGAAGAACGATATCAGTGCTTCCACAGTGTTTATATATAGCATTTACAGCTTTTAATGCTCAGAACCTCTTACCTTTCACCTCTCCCTGTTGACCAGTCCATAGACAATGCTAATCTGTCGGGGCCCAATTCTGTGCTCATCGCACGCTCCAAACAGCTGCCCTGCTACTCGTCAGGCAGTCAGTAATAGAAAAAGGAAACTGAATAGATGAGAAATTCGACAATCATGTTGGGCTTTTTCAGTCTGCAAAATACATGTCAACAGCTTACCTGTGCATCAATGAGTGTGTGCAACTCTATTTCACCATTAGCCGTGGCCATCCCCAGCACAGGACGCTCGGACACTGGTACATGACACCTAATAAACAGAAGAGCACCAATTCACAAAAGAAAACCAGAGTGTTTAAGGCCAATTAATGTAATATTTTATTTCAACACATTATATCCACTTACCATTTGAGATCTAGTATTGCTGGAGTGTCAATTCGCTGAATTTCAGTTAGCGGTGGGGTAAAACTTCCTTGCGAATGAAACTGGAACAGGTACAGTCGGCCAGTTCGGCTTGGAGTTGTGGACTCCACTCCTGCCTAGAGATTACAGGGCCAACGGTACCATTAAACAAGAAAAAAATAAATAAATAAAAATCAGGCAGAATTCGTTTTTTACAACTGTGAAAACTAGAACAGCAGCTTAATGAATATGAATCACTGGCACAGGCCCATCAGAGACCCTTTTTTAAAGAGATCTATTTATGTTTACTTCTGTCATTCAAACTGCAACTCCCAACAGTCCATATTTTAAGCTGTATCACAGAATCATTCATGGTAAAAAATAAATAAATAAAAATAATAATATCCTGAATATCACGGTATGACAAAGACAAATTGTCTGACTTCTATTAACACTCTTGCTTTGTGTTTTGGAGCAAAGCAATTATTTGAGCTGGGATACATTTTTCCTTCATTCCTAACATGATAGAATATTACAATTTAGATAAAAGCCGCACAAACACCAATCTGAGGATTTCCTTTAATAAATATTGCATCAATGATCCAGTTTTCCACATGCTTTAGCAATGGCTAAAACATTACAAACAATGGGTCCAACTCTAGTTATGTGAACCTCCAAGTGCAAAAATATATGCATAGCAAGACTCTGGTCTGATCTTGTTTCTGTTAAAAAAAATTAAGAAAATAAAAAAAAGACAGATAAAGCATTTTATATGACAGGTGTATATGGGTCATTGACATGATGTGCATTTTTTGTGTCCAAGTCTATTTCTGCAATAAATAAATAATTAAATAGGTCATATCAGATTATTTAACAAGACCTCTTTTATATTAAACAATTTTCAGTGTATCCATATAAAATTCATTTTAGTTTCTTTTTGCCGCCAAAAATCTAAAAATCTCAGGTGGTATGACTGTCCAACCACATATGTTGATTAAGTAAACTACCAAAAAAGGTAATTTAGTTATTATAAATAAAATAGGTTGGCATGATATGTTTGAAAACTTAATTTTTTTTTTTTTTTTAAATCATGTTGCAAAATAAGGCAACTTGAAAATGACTCTGCTCACTAAAAACACATGTCCACAAGGTCATTCTTCTTTATGTCAGGCAGCACAACCGAAAACAAAGGACTTTTATGCAGCTCTTACTCGAGTTTAAGAAAAACATCGTTTTTGAGTCATGGTTCAGTTTACAAATGTCAAGTGGCATGTGCTCAGGGGTTTTACGTAGATGCTTGTTCAAGGTTTAAGTAGATGCCTGTTTAATTTGAAATGAGTCTGAAAAGTCAGGTGGCTCAACCTGACCAGTACAGTTTTGATAAATAAAGTTGACAACTTAAGTCTTGATAACACTAAATACATTTAAGATATGAAATGCACATAGAAATATATTTAAATATATGCAGATAGAAACACGCTGATCATGTCGGTTTCACAAAAACAATTCATTCAAAAAGGGCCACTGCAGATTCTTCATCCGCGCCCTTTAAAATCTAGATGTGTATTCACTGGAATTTGCATACTGCCATCACACAATTAAAGGGGAAGTCAATCATTTCTTCAAGAAATGATTTTTTTAAATGTATTAAAATGGTGAAATACTTAACAATGGCATTTTTTAAAAGACGTGTGTTGTACAGATACATGCAGGCCACTGTAAGGATAAATATTACAATAATAGATTATTAGATTTAGTACATTTTTAATAATAACCACTATCCCTACATATAAAAACTCAGACATTACAAAAACTCAAGCCATTTTGGATAAAAAAATAAGTTAGCCATGTGTTTAGGACATTGTGATCCTGGCTCCACCACTGTGTAGAAACTGGAGTGGCTGTTTCTCTACAATGTAGCTTAGGTTACCATTTTATATCAACCCACTCGAAGTGGCTTTGTTATTGAATTGGTCAGAAACGTGAACATAGCAGTATTAATAGTAGTATAAACCACCACGAGGCTGAAGTTGGTTTCCTATTCTCCAGCTTGTTATTGGAAGTGTCCCGTTCCACCTTAAATGGTGCAGCAGTTGCATTCATTCTGAACGTTCAAGAACTGCAGCTCCATTTAAGGTGGACCGGGAACATTCGAAAAAGAAGCTGGCTTCATAATTACGTAATAAATCATATTAAGATCTGATTATTAGTGTCATATAAAGGAACTTCGTTTCCACCGACCAACAGTTCCACCTCTCACTTTCAGCTTCTTAAACCCACCTTTGCCTCATTTTTCTGTAGCTGGTAAGTCCCGCAGGCCAGAATGTGAGACCACTGGTTGAGCGGACACCACTCCACACTGTCGGCACTCAGCTCCGTGTCAAACACCTGCAGACTGCGAGTCCGGGACTGCCAACCCATCTCAGCAGGCTGGGCATACTACAGAGAGTGACCAGAGTCCAGAAACACCCCTCAGCTCTGCACAAACCGCAGCACAACGAGCCAAAGTGAATGCGAGCGGATTTACGGGATTTACGCACACGTGGATATATCCCAACTTCCTATTCGCCAGCTCCTTCTCGGAATTTTCCCGTTCCACCTTAAACGGTCTAGCGGTTGAGGCGGTTGAGCCGCCAATGTGTCGCTGCTGCACTATTTAAGGTAGAACGGAAAAAATCGAAAAAGAAGCTTCAGCTTCGCCACTTTCAGCTACTTAGCGCACAACACTGAACACAACACCAACAACATCTTACGTACCAACGACGATAGAACCCACATTTTGTTTATTAAATACCATTTTTTGCAAAGAAATCAGAAATTAATCAGTTACCAAACACTTTTACAGAAGCGCCGACGGTTTCTTTTGGCGACCTTTCATTTGTAATCGGGTCTCTTCAAAACCGGAAGTACGCCGTGCGCGTCGAGGTTTTATTTTCCGGGCATCCGCTTTTTACAAAAGTCTCTGTGTTTTTTTTTTTTTTTTTAGTGTTTCTGCTGTTTTACGATGGCTTCCAGTGTTTCTCAGCCCAAATATGTCCTCTGTACCTTGATAGACAAGAATGACCAGTCCAGATATGTCTGTTTCGCGCAGAAGAAGGCAGGAGGGACGAGCATTGGGTGAGTTGGTGGTGGAAACTGGCAGTTCCAGCACTCAGACTGTCAGCAGTGAGGATGACCGTCACTGACACTGCAGCTCGTCGCTGCTCGTTAGTTATTAGAATATTTTCATATTTTTTGTAGACTGAGCAATGGTTTGGATGTTTGGAATGCAGATCTTTCAGAGGAAAGCCTGTCCCAGCTTGTAAGTTCCTCAAATTGACACTCACACGCTTACCGGTTGTAACATGCATTAAAGGGGAATCCCACCGGTTTTTCAGAATTCGTGCAGAAATAATTGGTTTAGATGTGAATGAAGAATTTTGTCTGAAGAATTTTCTGCCTCTGAAAGTTCCCTCACAGAAAGTTATTAAATGCACTGCGTGATGTCTGAGACACTGCTTTACAATAGTTTTAAGAAGGTTTTAGTTTAAAAGAAATCTTAAATCAATTCACAGTGCAGAAGACAGTAGCCCTGAACAAAAACTCTGATTTATCACTATTTAACCATCAACGTTATATATAAAGCTCAGGAGATGTGCAGGTCAACTCAGTTTTGGCTTTAGTAAATAAAATGGTAATATTTCAGTTGTATTAAATTCTTAAATACTCACAAAGCTTTTTCGAGTAGGAGTGCTGATTTAGGAGATTTAAGGTCATTTTCATGTCTTATTTAGTGGTCTTTGTTTACAAGAAAAGACCCATCAGCACTCCTAATTTAAGAAGCTTTATCAGTGCAGGCCCTTCTTCCTATCACCACCAGAACTCTGAGACAGTAACATTTTCTACACATAACCATTTTAGATCAAACCACTCTGAACAACTTTGTTTAAATGTCAGTGACTGAATTATGCTGAAAATGTGCAAAATTGGTGTAATTCCCCTTTAAAAGAGTGTAGTAGTGGTGGGCAACATGATGATATGGTATCATTATTGTGATAAATGGATGTCTGGTATTTCTAGAACACAGAACAGCTCCATGTATTGTAAAAGACAGATTAAGCCTTATTATAAGAAAACGCAAACAACAACAACAACCATTGTATGGTGTATATTTCTGTTGAAATTGTCTATTTTACAAACAATGAAAAAATAACAAGTCTCACATTTCTTTAAAAAACGTTTATTAAGTGTGGTACTGCTGTTTTACTGGTGCATTTTGCCAATACAATTCAACTTTATCCAACTTTATTGTCATCATACAATACAGGGTAGTACAGTATAACGAAACACTATCAGGCTACTTTTCCAGTGCAGTAATAAAAGATGCATAGTAAACAGTGCAAAGACAAAAGACAGTGAAAGACAGACAAAATGTGCAGTCGGTAGGTACAGGTGTCGAACGTAGACTAGATGTGCATAAGCAAGTGTTCTAGGTGTATTGGATGTATAGACAGTTAGTGCACAGTCAGATATTCAAGTGTATCAGGTATATAGACAGAAGTGTGCTGGTGAATTGCAGTACAGTACAGTAAATGCAGAAGTACTATTGGTAATAAAGAGATGTAAACAGTGATCTGTGTATAAAGTGTACAGTGCAGGTAGAGAGTAGCAGCATAATGTTCAGGTAACATCTTAAATAAACAGTAACAGTATAAATATATAAATATACTAGAAATAAGGCTCAGTCAGAGATGAAGTGCACAGTCCTCTGAGCTGGTGGAGCTCAGTGTGTAGAGTGCTGGGTGATCAGGCTGGTCAGTAACGAACTGTAGTGTTGTTGTTAAGCTCAGGTCGATGCTGCCGGTGTGACCAGTTTGACAGCTAATATCATAATAACTAATATCATCATAAATACTGTACATTGTAAACATGTGCCCGAGTACCTTATGTTTGCCGTGTCCCCCACCCTCAGTGCAGAGAGTAATCCTGGTTATTTCTTTACAGAAGAAGAAGTTTTCTTTGAAGTCTACAGAGGATTATGCTCTGAAACTTAAGTAAGGCTATCTGTTTTACTGAAAAATAGCGCCAATACATTAGTCTTAGTGTACTGACGAGTGCTTTTATCCTGATGCTGCTCTGATGTCCTTTTGTGTCTTGGCGACAGGGGTGCTTGCAGGAGTGGCAGTGCATTCGTCTCCATGCAGGAGGATGGTGCTGTGCTTCACCTAGGCTCTGAACCTGCAGACCTGAGTTTGTCTCTCTCAAAACTGGCAGATTATGAGGGAAGGATAGAGCTCAAAGATCTGCTCTTTAAAATGGCGGACAGCTTGACTCAGGAGGACAACACAGGTAAACAAAAGCTGGCCATATTGCTGTAGCGGTATTTTCTGATTTAAAGCTTTGATATGTTGCTTTTGTGCCCAAATAATAGGAGCCACATCTTTATCAAGCCCTTTCAAGAACCCACAGAAGAAGAGCACTGGTATGTAATGACATTGCCTTTATATACTGATTTAGACTTGTACAATTAAAGGGCCAATATTGTGCAAAATTGAATATTCCTCACAGTTTTTGAATATTTTGATACAACATCTAAAAATTGTTAAGGTCTTACAGCATAGTTTGTGCTCCCCGGTCCATACCGGCCCCGTATGGAAACGTAGCTGTGAAAAAAGCTAATTTTCTGCTCATTGTCTTTGTGATGTCACAAACATCAGGCATTTATTTCATACATCTGCCTGTTCAGCCTCCAGCAGTTCAGGCTGCCCTTTGTGTTGAAGTTAAGGAGCTCACACTGCTTTTTGAATGAGGCGCAATACTTGAACCAATCAGAACTGAGGTTGTTTATATATGGGAGGCAAATCTGACCAAAAAAGACATTTAAAATTAAGACAAAATGTAAATGAAAACCTCTTTTTTACATTTGTTTTGCCAAACACCTGCACAAATATCCTGCCAAAATTGCCAAAAACCAATATCATTTTTTACATAAGCAGGAGCCATTTGTAACATAAATAAAAAATGTATAACTAGATATATATAAATAGATATTTGTCATTTCATTTTAGTTGTTATTCTGGTATGTCGTGGCCCATATCTAAAATGGAAAAACTCAGAGAAAAAAAAGAAAGCTTTAACTTGGCTTTGCCTTTTCTTCATGAAATGCATAATACATGTCAAAACTAAGGTCAAAAATGAATGTTACTTTTCTTTTTCATAGCAATCAGCTGAAAATGCAAAATGGATAAATTAACAGCAAAGTGACAGTTTATGATTCAGTTTTTGGCGTGGATGCGCTTTAAGTGTCGAAACGAACATCAGCTTCACCTGCTGGAGATTTACTTTTCATTTCACACTTTGCTTTTTCTTTTTCAACCTATATGCAAATATAGGTTAATTAACACTAGGCAGGGCTACAGGGTACATTGTAGGACATTTCTGGTGAAAATGAACATTGATGATCATCTAGTGAGGAGCTGTGTGGGTTTGTGTACCAAGTTTTTTTGTGTGTAAATGTCATGAAAAGACTGCAGGTATAAAAAATGTAATAAATTAGAAAAATATAGAATATGGACCCAATTAATACTATGGTTTTTGTCCTGCTTAGCCATGTTTAAGCACATAAGAGAACAGTAGCTTTCTGTTTTAGGATTTGAGCCTAGGAACCAGAGCAACGGCCCAGCAATAGCTGTAAGGAAACGCCTTCCAGGGGATTCACTCATCAACCCAGGAACAAGAAGGTGACAATATGCTGAATATGGCCACAAATAGTAGCCAATTTCATAATAAGAGTTGGTACAGGATCACTTATTGTCCATTTTGGTTGTTTTTGCAGAAAGCGGCCTGCTACAGGAGTAGATTTTGACGATGGAGATGACGCATAGGGTCAGCGCACATGAATCTCCTGAAGCTAATAATTACTTGACATGAATGTCCCAGTTTTAACCCACCAACACTGTCACTGCAGTTACTCCTAACTATTACTATACTATTTTTAACCAATACATAACATTAACACTATGGACTGATTATGAACTACATCTTTTTGGGAATATTCCAATTATGAAGCAAGCATGATTTAAACATTTTAACTATATATCTAAATAAACATTATTTTTTAAAAATATTCTGAAATCAGTCTGTTTATATGGTGAGGGGTGCCATCTTCACTGCTGTGTAATGTGAGGGCACAGGAGTGCTATTTGTCTTCATAAGAGCACAGGTGGATTATAAACAGGAGAGGGTTTGAATAGTTTGAATCTCATCAACCAATCACATTACTCATCTTGTAGAGCACATCTGAACAGCTGTGCAATGTGCAGTAGCCCATCATGTAATTGGAGCACTTGCAGCCATTTTTCTGCCTGTATTCTGACAAATCCCACATTTCTGCATTAGGATTAGGTAACAGTATCCTGCTTCTAGTTTGACTCTGGAGAATAAGAGGTTAAACCACAGCTCCTGTTATTAGTCTTGCAAGGCAGACCTCTGAATACTATTTATTTACGGTCATTTACGGTGTATATTAGGCCTGTAACAATACACATGCAGTTTTCTGTTCTAGTGTCAAGACTCAGTACAATTTGATATTTTGTTATTTTATTAGAAAATTTGCAAACCCTTAGAATTCATTAACAGTTTCAGAAGAAATGCCCAGTCATTTGAGTGTGGGTGTGAGCCGAGCTTAAGCCCCACCCCTCTCTGCCCACTTTACTCTGAACGGATGCACCAAGATGCTAGGAGTATATTTACATGTAGATAACCATCCGATAACTGCAGAGTATTCAGATCTCGCCAATAATTCGTTTACAAGAACTTCGGCAATGTGGTAATGAGAAAACACCAGGTCGGAAAGCAGAAATCTAATTATTGAGTGACTCATATGGACATTGAGTATCCGTTATCTGATGACCCAAGTGCATGTAAATGTGTTGACTATATTTTCCACAAAGGATGGCAAATGAGACCCTCAGAAGTGATGAGGGCTTTTAAAATTTCAGTACAGTGTTCCATAGATGTATATCCATATAGATGTATATGTATATCCATTATATTTATATATATATATATATATATATATATATATATATATATATGAATTGTTTAATTGAAATAGTTACACTCTCCATGTTTTGGTGCAGCATAAAACACATCCAAATATTCCAAACCAACACAATTCAATGATTTTATTTTATTTTTTTTTTCCAGTTCATATTAAAAACACCTGAACACCTCATCACAAGAGTATGGAAACAATCAGAAACAAGCTTAAAAGTCAAGTCAGTCTGTTACGAGGGGATTCATTTGAACAGGGATTCAAATGAAGTTGCAATGCATGAAAAAAGAAACTATAAACAAATAACTATATGCATGTCTAAGTACTTAAGTACATGTAAGTGATGTTCTAAAGCACTTGCTCACACATTAAAAACCAATTCTTCTCTTAACCCATCTTCCAAATAAATTCAGTGCACTTTTCTCTGATATGCAGTCAAGCTCATTGGTTGCTGGTGTCTTTGACCCTAACATCAATATGCTTTAGTTCTGCTGTTAGATGCAAGTTGCAGTGCCCTGAAGTGTGATTAATCAATGGATCTGAACACCTGACTCTTCTAATATACAAAACAAATTGTGAATAGCAAACTCATATATAGCTCGTACATCTAAAAATATGCTTGATTTTCCCTTTGGTCATTTCACATGGACAAAAATAAAACAAGTTGCTCTGGGGGCCACCTTCACTCACTTCTAGCAAGTCCTTTCTTCCTCATATGCTGGGAAACTAGAGAACATTGTATTCACAAGCTATGATCTCTTTCTGTCTTAGTTTTGAAGACCACAAACCATCTTTAGAAGCTAAAAATCATAAAGCACGGCATGAGCCACACACTGAACAGCGTTTAAGACTGTCAATACACTATAGCACGGATCAAATAGAACTTACAGCAAATACGATCCCAGACAGGTCAGGACATCTGTTCAAATTATTTCAAACCATTGGAGGAAAAAAAAAAACATCTCACTTTTAGGACACTTTTTACAGTAAATTTGCTAAAATTAATTACAGAGAAGAATTATCAAATAATCACAAACACGTCCCAGTTGGGCTCCTGAACAAAACAAGAAAAAACCTGTAAGCTCCTGATAAGGTCCTGAAATCTATGTTTGTTTTGTTTTTTTGTTTTTTTAAATAGTGACTCAAAAGTTCACCTTTGGCTTCACAGTGATGGCGAAACAGTTATTTCAAACATTTACTGTACATTGACATCTCGCATAGGAGCTTGCATCTGCCCAATGCAGTTTTTTTTAACACGTTACCTAAAAGTGAGGATAAACACAACTTTCCGTAGCCCGTAATTATAGAATCCGTCGAAAGTATAGAAAGTGCTCCATTCGTCTCTTAAATAGGAAAAAACACCCCATTGATCAGGAGGCACCAATCTGTGCAAAACATTTTCATGCCATTTACATTCACTATGTGGTCAATCGTCTTAAACATTGTGACCTCTCTTTCAGGGCTGGTTCTGACCAATTCGACTGAAGGCCATATAAAAATCATTTCATACCTAATCTCGGCCCCTTTAAAGGTGCATTTGTACGTCAGCATTCTTTGACAGTTCACAAGAATCACATGTCTTCAAAACATCTCAGTAGGGAAAATAAATCATTCTTCCATGTACAGACAACAGAAAAATATAGGACATACCACAGGCTTGACTCTATAGCATGCTTTCAAGGCAGGTTCGACATTAACAAAGATTAGGTCCAACTTTACAAAAAGACGTAGTCACATCAGGGTTTCAACTGAAAAATAAACAAAACCGTGTCATAAAAATAACATGGTACAAAGGCGGAACCCAAAATGGTCGTACCTTATAGGGGATGATATGTTACCTCATGACATCAACAGCTGTAAAGCACTAGTTCAGAACAGCATGAACATGTAATTAAATCCAGTATCTCTTAGTCCTTTTACTTCTATGTAAAAAAAAAAAAAACAAACAAAAAAAACAACTCAAATCTGACCAAGTGTCCATTCAACAAATACATTCTCTTTTAATCCCATCCAGCAGGCTTCAGTCTAAAATCAAAACACAATTACAACAAAACTTCAAGCGTTCTTTATAGCAGTGGGCAGGCCTTATCCAGGGCTTTCTCTGAGTCTCTTATCCTGTGCACCACATCAGTTTACTCTGATCTGGTATCTTGTTGTAACTCACAGGCACTGAGTATTCGTGCCTTCCACTGAAACACATCTTTGTACTGGCGGTGTTCAGCAGGGCTCTGTACTAGGTCCTCTGTTGCAGTGCAAAACTAGAAAAACTGCACCTCTCTTCATAAGGCCTGGTAGAAGGACCTTTTGCTCAGCTCAGGAATGTCTCTCGCTGGTCAGGCTGGTCTTTACTTGAGGCTTTGTTTGTTACCGTTCTCTGTCACTTTAGGTGCTGCTTCAGCAGAGTGTATCTGTGTTAAAGGATAACTGCACCTAAAGACAAGAAGGAAAAAAAATGAGTCTGTCATTCATGTCTCATGGGAATGTAACAATACAATGTATTGCAGTACATCACATCCTAACCCTAACCATCTAACCCTAGCATGTTAGCTTGCGGCTTGTGTGTTAGCTTGCAGCTGATACATTAACAGGTGGCTATAGCGTTCGAATAGGACACCATAAAGCACAACTTTTATTGGCGGTGTTTAGCAGGGCTCTGTACAAGGTCTGCTGTTGAAGTGCAAAACTAGAAAAATTGCATCTCTTCATAAGGCCTGGAAGAAGGAACTACAAAAATGACTAAAACTACAGGTGGCCAATTTAGAGAACAGGGTCTATATTCACAAAACTCATCAGGAGTAGAAGTGCTGTTCTATAATAAGTATTTATGACAATGATCATCATAAATACAGCAGGATCTGATCCAAGATCAGTCCTGCTTTGTGAATACAAGCCCTGATTTTGTCAGAAGTGGCTGCGTGTAGCACTGAAGTTTTGTTCAGGATTGTAGTTCACAGTAAGCCATACTGTGTCCTGAAACACCAACAAATCTGTGTGACCTTTATGAAGGCTCAGAGTCGATTTCAGCAGTTTGACGAAAGTTTTAGGGATGCATTTTTACAATTGGGTCATTTGGGTGACTATTGAGTCCTGGTGTATGTTAGCATTGGAGCTTCAGCACTAAACTAAAAAAGCAAATATTTGGACACCAAACATGTTTTGGCCGATCAATTACATCTTGGGGAAGAGTAAAGCTGTAGTGTAAAAAGCATAAAATACTTTGCCAAACTATTCCTTTAAATGCATAGTAATGAAATACAGCGTGTTTAATTTTAAGGGATTAAGAAAGATCGAAAACTGGTCATGTAAAAAGGTTTTTGGTACATGACACCACAAATGTTAAGTGAACCTCAGGGGTAAAAAAATAAATAAAAAATTCAAGGGAGCTTTCGATTAAAGGTTTTGATTTATGTTTGCAGTAAGCATATTCTTTATTTGAGCCTTAATCAGATCCACCAAATTCTCACATTCAGATGCTCCTGAAGGTTTGATAACCTGTGTTAACTTTATAATTGGTTGAGAATGGTCATTGGAGCAGTTCGTAACCAACAGTGGGTTGTTGGCAAAATAACATTTCTTAAACTTTAATAAAGTCCATCCTTGCTTCTGTACTTGGTCTGTAGTGCATGTAAATGAAACATAATTTGTAGCTCTACATTCAGTAGTCTTACCCTCTCTTCCTCAAAGCTGATGAGTCCTTCATCATCATCACTCTCCAGCTCCTCTGGCTCCTCGCTGACCAGAGCGCTTAGTTCTGTATTAGCTGGTCTGGGTCGCAGGATGCTCAGCAGACGCTGCAGTGGCGACTGACCCCCACTAGAGGGCGAACTCTCCTGTTGTTCCAGGTTGTCGCTTTGCTTTTTGGCAAAGTTCACAAAAACCTGAGAAAGAAAAAAGGGAGGAGATGAAAAGTTTCCATCCTGTGTAAACGCTGGTCGCTGGGCAAACGTCTTTAAAAGAAAACATGTAAAACTTTTATAAAGCTAGGAAAAAGTCTGTTGACTCTCATTAATAAGTCTGAATGCAGTAGTTGTTGAACACTCACGTTGTCGAGAGTAGTTTGGCTCACTGAGTAATCCTCGATGCTCAGCACCTCCACCACCTGCTCCATCTTACTGAAGACCTGAGCCAGAGAAATGCGCTCTGACTTCAGCTGGTACTGGATCTTGGTGTGGTGTCTCTCCTGAGAAGAGAGGAAACAGAAACACTGGTTGTACATGTTTTACCTTATAACAATTCAATCGGAGTTCTTTAGAAGATGATTCAGTGCAATCAAATCTCAAACTGCACTCATTTATTTTGGCGTGATACTTATTGATTGTGAATTTTGAAAATATACTCTCAGGACAGCAAATCTATACCTGCACATATAGACTTACATCTTGTACATGTTTTATCCAAGTCTTGCTTAATCTGGTATATGTATAATCAATACTCTTTACCCTGTGTACCCTGCATCTCATTTACATTTATGGCATTTGGCTGACGCTTTTGTGCCCAGGTGGGGGATTGAGCCCTAGTCTACAGCGTAGAAGGCAGAGGTGTTAACCACTACGCTATACCAACCACAACCATTTATCTACCGGACTCACAAATTGTGTATATGGAAATGTGTAAAGCTGTACATACATAGCTTTCAATTCATAACGTGAGTTACTGTTCCAAAAAAAAACTGCACATTCTCTTTCGGAATGTATGACAGCCGGAATAAATAAGGCCAAAATAAGAACAGCTGTGTCCTGGTCAAACACTGAGAAAGAACTGTTAAACGTTATGAGAGCATAGCAACCTTTGGTAACTGATATGAGGGTGGAAAGTTCAGTATACTGAGTTTATTGGTTTATATATTCATTTATATATTTAAGTATTTATTTGTTTATATGTCTTTTCCTCTTGTGTGGGTGTGTCACTGACCATCACTGCTGTCGTCACTGGTGTTGCCACTTTGATGTCTAGTGATGATTGACTCCGTACTATGTCTGCTGTGGGGAGCTCTATGGGCGTGTCCTGGGCTTTTGGAACATAGTTCTTGTGTTCTTTGCGTTTGCTTGTTAATAAATTATTGATCACAAAAACTGTACATTGGAATAGTGTAGGACTAGCGTATACTATGTCCATATTGTATGTGTATGTAAATTGATTTGACTGATTTGATACACCAAGTTACTTTTGGATTTTTATATTTGAAAATAAACCACTTTTTTAATTGTTGGAGGAAAAAAGTGCATACTTCACTAGATTCTATTAAAACGTCTGAATTGCTTCTTTCAGATAAGATGCATTTTCTACCCCTAATAAACCTTTTGTGCGTGTTGTCGCTGTATGAACAAAACCTCGTATCTCCAAATAGTAACTTTATATGAAAAGGAAAAAACTAACTTTCACTGAGTGAAATCAATTATTTTTTAGTCATTTTGGACCAATTCTAATGGTCCTTTCATCATGAAATTTTGACATAAGTTGCAACTGGCATTTCTAAACGGTGTATAAATGAAAAACATAGATACACAAAAGTTCTTTTGACAGCAACATGTTTAGTTTGGTCCCGAGGTGTTATATCAAAATCTTACTTAGTTAAAAGCAGAGGAATGGAGCCAAAAACATACTTGCGTGAAAGTTAAAAAGTATTGAAATATAGTTTTTATATATGAAAAAATGCAACGGTGTAACAGTGGATGGCTCACTAGACAGAGGAGGTGTCTGAGCTATACTCCAGGGCCAACCAGGTAAGCCACAACAGGTTTTAGGGACACAGGACCCAAGTGCCAAGCTTATCTACAGCAGATGGATGAGCTGACTAAAGAACTTTATCACCTGATGAGTCCGTGGATTGAACCCATGCCCTTTTGGTGCTCTACTGCTACACCGTGGTGAAGACTACTTAAAGGAGCACCCTTACATGGGATTGCCCGAAAAGCTATCCGAATTTGTAAACCCACCCGTTTTTGTCTGGTGGGATAAAAGAACAAAGGATGCCAAGAGAAAACTGGCTTTCTCAGATGTCGAGAGACAATGAAGTAACTGCAAACATACAAACGACCCAACAAAAGCAAAACAGAAAAGAAAGGTTTTTTGTTTGGTTTTTTGTTTCTTTCTTTTGTTTTTTTTTTGAGAGCAGAGAAGGTAATCTTGAGAGGAGGCTGGAGAAACTCGAAAGGTGAGGGGGAGTGCAAAACTCCCAGCCCTCTTACCAAAATTACCAGCTGTTTCTGTTGGCTCATAATGAGCCAAAGACACAGCAATGTGTATCTTCTTCTCTGCAATTACGAAGCCTTCTGCCCAGGTGTAGGGTGTTAAGCTGGACTGGACCTGGGAGGTGTGTATCATCTCCATCTGGTGGCTGGGAGTGCTGCAGCCCTGGAGCCAGCCCTTACAAAAGCAACTTAACCGACTGAGAAAAAATCTCCTGGTGTTTGTAATTTGTGACATATGCTTTAAATACAAAAAATGTGAGGAGTAAAAAGTATCTTTTACCTTTTTGACATATAACTAAGTAAAAATAAAAGTATTCGATTTCAACAATACTTGAAAGTACAAATCTTCCAAAACAGCACTCAAGTACAGCACTAAAGTACAATTTCTCAAGCTTTTTCCACTCCTGATGGCAATATGTCTGTTTAGTAAAGTACTTTAAAGTGAGGGCAAAGCAAGTGCCCAAGGTTGAATAAAGCAAACCTTCAAAATAGCCTCTGGGAAGTTCCTGTTGAAGAATCGGATCACTTCCTTCACACTAGCTGTAGTCTTAGTGCGCACTGTGATCATGTAGCCGTCCCCAAACCTGTGGAATGAGGATACATTTTCAGCTGGTTTGATGAGGGTGAATATCTTTGATGTGGAGAACAGAAAACCGTGAGCTTGGGAAATGAATCATTTTTGAACTTGAGTGAGCACCTGTTCTTGAGATGTTCTCACCTGTTCTTGAGATGCTGAATGCTGCCCAAACACTTAAACCTGCCATTAACCATGATCCCCAGCCTAGTGCACAGCGCCTCGCACTCTTCCATACTGAGAAAAAAACAAGCACTTTAATATGTTAAAAGAAGCAAACTTGACAACACCAACACACTGATTAAGCTAGTCTAGGACTAAATAGTAACATTAATGGTGATATATGATTTAAATGCCTTTTTAGTCTAGTTTACTCTTTTAATCTGGGTCTGTGATCCTGTCCAGTGTTACCAAACGTCAGAGTCAAACTAGAGACTTCTGTCATCTTTATCACCTCATGAGCAGAGAAAAAGGTGACATGTTCAGAAACCAATTCCATGTACTGGTGTCTCATTCCTACGAAAATACTTTTGTGATTTATTTATTGTAAATTTCTGGTTCATTCTGAGACTAAAATACAGGGGTCATTTCTTGAATGAACTATCTATGTGTTAATCTGCATGTTCTACATCAATTTCTGATGCAACCTAAAAGAAAGCTGATTGTTTTGGTTGCCAGCAATGATAATTTACTAGTTAACTGCTTTTTGCCCACTGTTCAAAATCTATTGATGGACATCCAAATATCTGAAAACTTAATCAACTTCGTCACTTATGCATTTTTCTGTCCTACAGACATTTTCCCCCCAAGTATGATTGCCATTTGAATTATGAGGTGCTGAAGTAGTCAAAATAAAAATGTTGCTACATACAGCTTATGGATCTCTTTGACATTAATTCAGTTCAACCCTAACCAGTAATTTTCCCCATAGACAAAAAAGGATTTAGGCTGGTTTCTCAGACATGGATTAAGCCTAGTCTTGACCTAAATTGCATTGCCACTAGTGAATCAAATTAGTAATTCATTTTATTCAGTAGTTGAATTTGTCTGTTCGGAAAATTAATGGTGTTTTCAAAAATTCCAACCTATGGTTAACAAAAATATTGTAAAGCTGATAAGTTTCGTCCATCAGTAGTCAAAATATGAACAAGCAAGCCAACACTCCTGTGCGCTGAACTGAATTAATGCCAAATAAACACACAGGCTGTATGTAGCAACATTCCTATTTTGACTACTTCACAACCTTGTAATTTAAATGACAATGATATTTGGGGGAAAATGTCTGTAGGACAAAATGTACTGGCTCCGGAAACAGGGTCCAAAACCCTATTCATTTTTCCCATAGATAAATGATTTAGGCTCATCAAAGGCCAGTGGTGAACTACAAAATAACAACATGCGGCACCAGCTGTTTTATCACCTGTGTGATGTCAGCACCACCGACCGTCCCGTCTTGATGATATCAAGAATGAGGTTCCATAAGAAACGGCGGGCCTTGGGGTCCATGCCTGTGGTGGGCTCATCCTGCAACAAAGGACATAATAGGGTTAGAACTTCATCCACTGAGACTTAAAATCATTCAGAGCAGTTTGAAGTAAGATGGTACACTGTAGAGAAACTTGTGGATTCTAAATTTCTTTATAATAGTGGTGACAGGAACCTGGAACACTGCATGTAACTCTCCACGATGAACGGATTTTAGGCTAAAACCTTCTCCAAATTGTTGTAAAACAATATCTCAGACATCAGGCAGCGAATTCATAACCATTCTGTGTAATCATTTTCTGTGAGGATCTCTCAGAGGCATTAAACCCTTCTGACATCTGGTTCCTATCATCACCACTGTGAACAATGCCCTCTCTAGAATGGAGCATGAACCATTCTGAATGGTTCTGTTCACAAAAAAATATTGGTGGAATCTCTGAAATTCCCATGTAATCAATCCAACCAGTTACAAATACTTATAGTGAACATGGATAATGAGCTCTAACCAGGAAAATCAGAGAGGGGTATCCGATCAGCGCAATGGCTGTGGAGAGCTTGCGCTTGTTCCCTCCGCTGTAAGTGCCCGCTGGCTTATCGGCATATTTAGACAACTCGAGCTTTTCCAGAGCCCACTGCACCACCTGAGAGCGAGAGATGCAAGAGAAAGAGAAGAGTGGTGAGTTGGGAGAGGGGTAGAGAGATGTAGACAAACAGAGATAGAAAGAGAGAGAGAGAGAGGGAGAGAGAAAGGGAAAGAAGCAGAGATGGGGAGGGCAGGTAAATGAGCGATGAACAGGAGCAGAGGGGATGTAAACGTGATGGCGTTACAGGGAAAGTGGGAATAGTTGTGAAAATGGTGTCATTATGTCATTATGACTGGGCTTAAAGTAGTTTAAGAGCTGGCCGCAGTAATAGCAGAGCTGCTGAGTGCTGCGAGTGCTGCGCCCTACACTGAAATAATAAACCAAAGGGGATGTTTGACTTACAAACTGGAAACATGTCGACATATTAACCACTACTGAATTTTACGTGGAGGTAACACAGTCTGTATATGCTGACTCTATTCTACTTGCTTGAACAGAAATGTGTGGCTAATTAAATTATGTTTATTGATTTTTTTTGAGTGCATCAAATTCAAACAGAGCCACGAATGTGTGCCCTACAGAGCCCAAGAAGGCAGAACTGGCCAGCTCTCTGAATTTAAAAAAGCTGAATGTGAATTTGAATGGAATAGAAAAGGTAATAGGGGCAGTTACTGTCCTCTCCTTTTAGCAGGTCATTTAACCAAGACCACAAAATAGATGTGAGGCTGTGAGAGGGAATGTCTTCACAGATGATTGTGTGTGTGTGTGTGTGTGTGTGTGTGTGTGTGTGTGTGTGTTTTACCCGCTCCTCATCCTTCCAGGGTATCCCCCGGAGGCGTGTGTACAGCTCTAGGTGCTCTCGCGCTGTCAGGTCCTCAAAAAGAGCGTCAAACTGAGGACAGTAGCCAATGCTCTGCTGCACACGCAACAATTCCTTCAGAATACTGCCCAGAGAGAGAGAGAGAGAGGGATTGAGAGAGTGAGAGGGAGAGAGGGGGAGAGAGAGAGGGGGGGGGAGAGAGAAAGAGAGAGGGGGAGAGAGAGGGAGAGATTGAGAGAGAGAGAGAGAGAGAGAGAGAGAAAGAGGGGGGGGGGGAGAGAAAGAGAGGGGGGAGAGAGAGGGAGAGAGAGAGGGAGGGATAGAGGGAGAGAGAGAGAGATTGAGAGATTGAGAGAGAGAGAGAGAGAGAGGGAGAGAGAGAGGGAGAGAGAAAGGGAGAGAGAGAGAGAGAGTGTACATTTAAATATTATAAACCAGACACCAAAATATTTAGATGATTTATTCAATATTTCAGTATTTTGGGAACAACAAAGTTATTAAATGTAACTTAATTCATCTCATTGATGATTTATCTTAGTCATTCATCTCAATCATTTTAGGATCTTATCAAAAACTTCTTCTCAAAATTCTCAGCAGTTTCCTGTAAGACTAACATACTAGAATCATTTTATACATTTACCTCAAACCAAATTGGCTTAATATTTCTGACAGCATTGATTCCAAGCTTTTGATGGCAGTGCATGTGTGTCAAACCATGTTTGGATAACTGATACCTGTGTCCTCCGATGAAGGCCTCTCCTCCTGTGGTGCTTTCGTCTCCAGTCAACATTTTGAAAGTGGTGGTCTTTCCTGCCCCGTTGACCCCCAGCAGCCCAAAACACTCCCCAGGACGGACGCCTAGACATAAGCGGTCCACTGCCAGGATACGCCCCATCTTACGAGACTTATACACCTACAAATGGAAAGGTGGGTGCTTTTAATCATTTTGGTTATTCTGTAGTTTATTACTGTCAATACTGTAGCTAAAAAAACACACACAGCCACAACAGCAGTTCAAGATCTGACCTTAGTGAGATTTTCAATCTTCAGCATGTCATTGTCAGCATCTCCTCTCAGCACTCTTCGTCTTTCACGAGCTACATCAATATCATCATCTTCAATGGGCTGACTGTTCACAGGCACTCTCCTATAGAGAGAAAATAGGACTGAGTGCTCTTTCAGTCTGTTTATCATCAGTCTGAAGAGGTCACTATGACCACTAGTGTTGCACAATATATTAAAAGTTTATTATCAGATTAACCACTACCATAATTAGGAACTGGCAGTGGAATCAACCAGTCACATTTTGATTTGCAATGGATGGAGCCACTTTCAGGAGAAATAATGTCACTCTGGGCCTTCTGGAAGCCCTAGACACATCAGTAATTGTGAGTACGAGTGACAGTCTAACCAGGTTTCAATCACTTGTTAGAAATATAAAAGAGTAGCAGCTCAATTCCAGGGGTCTGATTGAGTCACACCTTCTGCCCAATGACAGTTGGGATAGGCTCCAGCAAACCCCCCTCGCAACCCTGAGGGATAAGCGGCTTAGAAAGTGTGTGTGTGTGTGTGTGTGTGTGTGTACGATTGAGTCACTGTGAAACTTCTACAGGGTAAAAAAATGTCACTGCTGTTAGATGAAAACCACCTACGTACCTAGTACCTCCATTTTTGTTGTTTTTCAGTTTTTGACAATGTGAATATACCTGTTGCCCTTCACACGACGTGTAAATTTCATAATCAATGGACCAAAAGAAATGACTGAAAATGATTTGGAAAAACTTCTGGTTCCATTGACTTACATTAAAAGGTATGTTTTTTCTTTCTCCTGTAAAGTTACCATTTTGGAGATGCAAGGTTTTGTTCTGACAGCAGTGATATGCTAATGTGTCTGTTATAAGCTTCAGATAAAGCATGTGTTTGTATAATCTAGAACAGCCAAAATATGTTCATATTTTATTTCTTCATTTTCAGTTTTGACAATTACGACCCAAACGGAAGGCCACACTATAATAGTCTCAGTTCGCCACTAGAGTTTTTTTTTTTTTACCCAATTTTCTCCCCAGTTTAGTCATCGCCAATTCCACCCGCTACTTAGGACTCCCTCAATCACACAATGCTACCAATGCTAGGAGGGTGAAGGCTAACACAGGCTTCCTCCAAGACCTGAGAAACCAAAAACTGCTTTTTTTCGAACTGCTGCTCATGTAACATCACGGGACAGCCGAAAGCGCACAGAGGAAAGTGCCACCCGCCTGATCTGTTACATCAGCTAACAGGAGGAGGAGGAGAAGGGGGGCCATCCTCCCCACCCAGAGAGAGAAAATGTAGAAATTAGGGATTAGCACTACATATAACTGTAACATTTATTTGTAGATGGGTACAAATGCAGTATAGAGAATAAAATGCAGAGTGTAACACAGTAGACCAGTGTCACCTGGACATTCTGCTCTTTTAAAGTACCAAGCATGCATCATCAAATATCTGTTTGAAATATCAGTCAAATTTGTAGATATGGGCAGGTAATCTGCCCATGTCGATATGACTCTGATAACACTGTGCATCCCTACTTTTAATTTTGTGCCATAGTTTTGTTTCTGGTCAAAATTCTGGTATTGTGACAACACTAGTGCCCACTACCACTGACACACACATACTCACTGAGGTTTTCTGAGGAAGTTGTACTGGCACAGAATAGTGATAAGAAAGCCCACAAATCCCTCTATGGTCATAGCCACCAGTCCACGGGTCACAATGTCCCACTCAAACGGAGACTTCACCTTATCAAACTGACCTGCGCGCCACACAAAGATACGACCATTAGAGGGCCACAAAGAGCAGCTTAGAACTCTCCATGTCCAACACTGCACGAACTTACCTATCTTAGCATAGTACTCATTAATGTATTCATTGTAGGCCATCTCCATCAGCCCGTGACCCAGGTTATAATTAGGAAAGATGAGGAAACACGACTTCAGATAGCTGTTCACCAGCTTCAGATCCTAGAAGAGGAAAATAACACCCCAATTAAAATGAAACAAGTGCCTCTTTCACTTCCACCCAGATCAATTAAGATAATAATTATCTCCCTGTGTTGTACCTTGTCATGTTCAAACAGCTGCAGGAGGAAAGTAGCCACGGTGGCTGTGATTCCTATGAAGAGGTTTATGACGATGAGGAAAACGTAGGCAGTACTGGGCACCTCGAACCAGAATGAGGCTGGATACATGATGGGGGTTATAGACCAGCTGTAGGAACAGTACCGCAATAGAAACCTTGATTATACTGGAACAAATACTAAAAGGTGCCAAATGGCCTTTCTAAATAATTATAATGAGGAGAATCCATTACTATGCAGTACACCAAATAAAAATTATGCAGCAGATATAATTAAAAAAAAACATTTATTAAAGATAGTGTTGAGCTTGAAATGCAAATGTACACAACTTTTACTACAAATGTAGTCAATCAGCGCAGATACATTTGGTGTCTGGAATTTGCTGCTTTAGTTCTGGAGCTACATAGCTAAAGGTAGCTAAAATGTAATGAACATTTATAGCATGCATTTATAGGGGCATTTCAATTCATGCATATTTAAATAGTTAAGATGTAAAGAAGGTTATTCAGAGTGGTTTGATGTGAAACGCTCGGTTCTAGAGAAACAGTCAGAATTGTTCACAGTGGTGGTGATAGGAACCAGAAGCCTGAAGCGTTTAACACCTCTGAAACACAATACATTCCTGGCAGAAAGGCATGTCCAGGGCGTTCTAAAGCAATATATTACCCAAAGAAAACCTTTTTTTTTATGGATTTACCACTTTTTACCATTATCAACACTAAAAAAATAAAATGGCTATAACTGTGTTTGTAGAGACATTAGAGGCTCTCTAAAATATGTATATACTTTAGTTTCTATGCAGTTTTCTGATTGGCTTTATTTAAAGCTCAATGATTGAATTATGTGGAAAAAAGGAAGGAATGAATTTCCCTTTAAGCGTCTGCTTATACTGTTTACAGTAACAAATGGCTCAGGCAGTAGTCAGTAGTTTTGGCCAACATGTCTTGGCTGATGCTTGATATGTCCACATAAGAATGTTATAGTTTTTATCCTTATTTCCTCCTTCATTGTGCTTCTGATTCATTAGTGTATTTTTCTGCAGTGTGTGAGTGTACCCATAGAGCAGGAACAGAGCGAGCACCGCCGGGAAGTTTTTGGGCGACGTGTATGCAGGAAGGTCGAACACAAACAGAATGAGAATGCAGCATGTGGCCGGAACCAGGTAATTGAGCTACAGAGAGAGAGAGAGAGAGAGAGAGAGAGAGAGAGAGAAAGGGAGAGAGAGAGAGAGAGAGCGAGAGAGAGAGAGAGAAAGGGAGAGAGAGAGAGAGAGAGCGAGAGAGAGAGAGAGGGAGAGAGAGAGAGAGAGAGAGAGCGAGAGAGAGAGAGAGAGAGAGAGAGAGAGAGAGGGAGAACCTATTTAGACTCAGCAGTACACTGTGTGCACAGCCCTCAGGCTCTTTTTGTGTGAACAGCAACACATTTCAGTCCTCCACGATGACCTCACCATGTCCCATATGTAGTTGGCCAGCCAGTAAATGACGGGGTCACATCCGCTGACAAACTGCAGGTGCTTGGCCTTAGTGGATTTCTCAGCCACCAGAAAGACCACAAAGCTGGCTGGAACAAAAGACATGGCAACAATGATGAAGATAGCGATGACCACATCGGTGCCCTGGAGCCTGCGGAAGAAAGGGGAGAGAGCGAGAGAGAGAGAGAGAGAGAGAGAGAGAGAGCGCAGATATTAGACTAGGGCTAAGAGAGAGAGAGAGAGAAAGGAAGCAAAACATATGCTGAAAAGCAAATGAGCATCCTTACAGATAGTCCAGAGAAAGGCTGGCACTGGTCCTGTTCATGGGATGATTGGTCACTGTGATACCTGAACACAAATGCACACACCATAATGAACAAAAATAACAAAAACCTTTGGACCCTTAAATTGTATGTTTACTGTTTACACCAGTACTTTTCAATGTAATCTCTATCTGCTACACCTGTAGCACATGGTTAATTACCACAGACAATGATTTCAATTTGACTCCAGAATTTCGGCTGAGCTTGTACGCCTCCGCTTTTGGGATCAATCGCACATACGACTTTTCATAGAGCTCTCGTTTAAATGCAGTTTTTCTCATAAGAAATAAATGACGAAATGTTGATAAGAACTGAAATCTAACAGATGTCCCGAAAGGGAATCTTTTACCCAGCCCTTCAAAGACATTGCATACAGGCTCACATACATACTGACATTCATACAGTATATACATACATATTAGCAGCCACCTGGAATACCACAGCAATGCCCTAGCAATGCTTTAGCAACCACCTGGGACACCACAGCATGGTCTAGCAACAAATTAGCAACCACTAAACCAATTTAAAGTTTATTCACAAACTTTCCATTTCTATCTCAAGTTGCTAAGCTATGTCTGAAAAATAATAATTACAGTTTAAATGTGAAAATGTGCTCCCACTTTATATTAAGTGTCTCTAGTAACTGTGTAGTCACACATTAATAACATACGCAACAACACTGTAACTACTGATGATTTAGGCAACGTTACAGATGGATTACAGCAGTACAGCCTATGTAATTACACATGTGTTACAACTTCAGTTTTCATGTAATTGCACAAGTGTGACTTCCACACAGGAACCTTCCTGTAGTGTAAGGTTACACTTAAAATAAGTGGACAGTTCTAGTGTAGCTGTTATGCAGGTACTCTGTTATGCAGGTAATGCAACACATTTACCTAATGCCATAAAAGTTACATGTTAAGGGGATAAGGGGACGTCTGCTGTTCTGTCACATATACATACAGAATGGTTTAAAGCTGAAACTGGTTACAGTGTCACAGCACCAGCAATATAAATACTAGTTAAATATTAGCAAAGCTGGCAGATACAGTGTAAGCAATATCTTCATGTATGTTATTACATACTTCAGTTTACTGCTGGAAAAAAATAAAACTTCTAAAAAACTGCTGTTCCAGTCTGATTACAAATGTAATTAGATTTATGTTATTACCCTTGTGTAATTACATGAGTGAGAATAAGCTGTTACATACATACATATACATATACATGAGGCCAAACTGAAGTTGATACACATGTAAACATGTAAGGTGTACGTCTCTAATCCATATGACATCCTTATAACATCAGACCAAATTAGAATGGAGATCTACATTCCGAGTTCAGTTCCAACCTGAGTCAAACATGCTGACCGCTCCTCATCTAATGCTAGTACATGTGATCCAGCTGGAGCACGTGTGGTTCATTGTGGTTGGAACTAGAATCTGCAGAAAAGTAGATCTTGAGGATCAGGGTTAGTGACCACTACCTTAAACGGATTACATTTTAGGATTATTATTTACAGCACAAGATGTTTTTCTTATTTTAAGAAATCTTATTAAACAAAATTTTCTCACAGTATTGGCAAATAATTTGCTTGATTAAAGTACTATTACATATTATTATTACTATTTTTGTAGTGAGGGAAGCCTGGCAGAGGCTTTCACATTTCTTTTCATGGGCTGGATCAGAGGTCTCAGATAGGAAATTAGCCATGTGACACAGTCACTGTGAGCTTTGAATCTCACCGTAAGCTGCAGGGTTGCCCTTGCTAAGGGGCAGGTTGGCTCGCAGGATGGCATTGTTGAGCACATTCAGGTAGGTGGGCATGCTGTGGTAGCCTTTGTTATTGTATAACACCTGTGCAGAAAAAGAGAAAGCATAAACGCCCCGAGGATCAAACCAGACATGACATTCAGAGAACATCTAAGCAGAGAAAGGTGTTCTTTCTGACCTGGGCCGATCGCCGGACTGCTATTTTGCGCACCATAGGTGGCGTCTTTCTCCCGAAGGATGCTGGAACTGATTTCTGGATGTTTCCAACAGTGATGCCTCCATATCTGCAGCATAACAGTAAAACAGTACTCACTATAATAGCCTTGTAGATCCACTGCAAAACTAAACAAGCACCAAGCATGTCTAGGTTAATCCGCTACATCTGGGTTAAGTGGAACTGCTTAGCAACTTAACACTGTGACTTCCTGTGTTATTAAATGTCACCTGTGCAGTCTCAGACGGTCAGAGGTGTAGAGGAGGTATTCAGACACATTGCGGCCGGTGATGTCCACCAGGATGTCCCCAGTGACCACCTTCATGAGAGGTGGTCGCCCTCCGACTCCACTGGGGCAGGAGAAGCCTGTGCCCTGCATGGAGCAGATACAGCGTACCGGCTCACGGATAGAGAGAGGCAGCGGAGGAGGAGACGTCACCATCTCTGCAGGAACAAGTATATGAATACTTGCAGTAATAATAATAATAATAATAATAATAATAATAATAAACACAATGTGCTTTAAGCAGGAACACTGGAAGGACATCACATTAAAAAAAATTACAGTAAAATCACAAACCATGGAAGAAAAGAGAGTCCCAAACTATAAGACATATGCTAGTCTAAATAAATATTTTAATCCGCATTCAAAAGCATCTATCAAGCTTACATTTTTAACATGATCTGGAATAATACATCTCCTTAACACTATTCCGGAAATTTTTCACCAGCTGAGCTGTTAGTAATCCTAGATGTTTGCATTTAGATTCAGCTGAGTGAAGTAGTCTGGGTGGGTTTTAATGCATCAAGAGATCGGCAAAGTATGCCAGAGCTAAGCCATTAATGGCTTTAAATGTTCTAAGCAAGACCCTGTAGTATATGCACATCATCCATACAGGGAGTTTAGCCACTGAAGCAGGTTGATGTGCTATTTAAAAGGCACACATCTTATTTTTTTGTTGTATATTGTTACAGCTATGATGAATTCAAAATGGGCTGTTTTTTTACAGATCATTTCCATACATGGACTGTGGGTGAAAGGCTGTTTACATACAGTAATATGCAAAAGTTTGAACAGCTCTGGTCACATGACATGTTTTGTTGATTTTCTAACAATAAGTACTAATTTTGTAATAAAAATAGTCAGAAGAATTCAAATATTTAAAACAATAAATATAAATAAAAACAAATAATAATAAATTAAAACAAAAACATAAAATATAAAATAGGCCATAGTGTTTGCAGAGGCCACACTTTGTTCTTAGTTTTTTGCCTAATATATTACATTCAGCAAGTAATCAGTAATTATGCATTAAAATATGCAAAGTGTGTTTGTTTACTATAACATGTAATATCTTTTCCATGTTTTATAAAGATCATTCTGGTCTCCAGAAACACCCTCAATAGGTAAAAGTTGTACTGTAAAAATTGAAGTTAGCAGGTTCATCCCCAAGTAGAACATCACAATTGCTGTGGTCAGCCTCACCATGGACAGTGGTGGGTGGGGTTGCTGTGTAGTTCCAGATGCCATCTTCAAAGCGTGGCTCTGGGTCATCAGAGGGTGCAGGAGAGGGGGGAGGGGGGACAAAGTTGGACAGGGGGACACCTTGGGTGAAGGAGTCCAGGCACATGGAGTCAAAGTAGCGGGCGGCCAGTGTTTTGGAGTTGTTGGCGTAGGGGTTGAGGGTCTGGGCCAGCTGGTCCAAAGTGCTGTTAAAGGGCGTTTTCAGCACACATGTGGCCCCCACGCCTGAGGGCAGCCGCAGGGTGTTGATTATCTTCTGAGGGCTGGCATCTGGCGACAGCTTGCTCCTGCAGTGGGGCAAGTGGTGGTGGAGCAGCACAGAGGAATACAGGAAGAATATCATGAGTTATGTTTATTATTGCTCATGTTATGTTATATGCAGCGATCAGGCATAACATTATGACCACCTCCTTGTTTCTACGCTCATTGTCCATTTTATCAGCTCCACTTACTGTATAACTGCACTTTGTAGTTCTACAGTTACAGACTGTAGTCCATCTGTTTCTCTGATACTTTGCTAGTGCCCTTTTACCCTGTTCTTCAATGGTCAGGAGCCCCCATGGACCCACACAGAGCAGGTAGTAGTTGCATGGTGGACAGACACAGCAGTGCTGCTGGAGTTTTTAAATATTGTGTCCACTCACTGTCCACTCTATTAGACACTCCTACCTTGTCAGTCCACCTTGTAGATGTAAAGTCAGAGATACTAGCTCATCTGCTGCTGCACAGTTTGTGTTGGTCATCCTCTAGTCCTTCATCAGTGGTCACCGGACGCTGACCACAAGACGCTGTTGGCTGGATATTTTGGTTGGTGGACTATTTTCAGTCCAGCAGTGACACTGAGGTGTTTAAAAAGTCAAGCAGCACCGCTGTGTCTGATCCACTCAGACCAGCACAACATACACAATAACACACCACCACCACATCAGTGTTACTGCAGTGCTGAGAATGATCCACCACCCAAATAGTTCCTGCTCTGTGAGGGTCCATGTGACCACTGAAGAACTGAAGTAAAAGGGGCCTAACAATGTATGCAGAGAAACAGGTGGACTACAGTCTGTAACTGTAGAACTCCAAAGTGTACTTATATAGTAATAGCGTAGAAACAAGGAAACAAGTGGTCGCAATATTATTTATAGTTATATAGTTATACCTGATATATATATGTATGTATGTATATATGTATATATTCTCACTGTCTACTAAAACCTAAACAAAACCTTTGCTCTCCAAAAAACTAGCTTTACAGGAGGACCTTAATTAAAGACCTTAATTTGCATACAAAAATTTATTATAATGACATAACCATTATTGTTTGGACTGAGTACCACTGGTGCAATTTTTGTAAATGTTTTGATTCAGTTGACTATGCTGACATTAAAACCTTGATTGTTTTTAACTTTCTACCTTTACGGTTCACATTTATGTTGTAAACTGTCCATATCTGTCATAAATGTAAACACACATGTGCACAAAAAAGACCTGCACTAACTGTTCCCATTATGGTCACATGACCACATGTTGGATATTTATCCCACACAGGCAAAAGGATCAAATTCGACTTAAGAAAATCACATTTTTTGTATTCATACAGATTTTAGAAAGATCTGCTTAAACCCTGTAATGGGAACGTAGCTTAAGACGGTGTGACAATGAGCCTCACCTATACTGCAACCGGTCCTCATTGGCATAGGGGATGAAGTTTCCTCTGGGCTGTGTGTAGTTATGATACTGAGATGGTGACAGAATGAGGGGAGGCAGGTCACCTACAAAAGCAAAACAGAGGCTGTTATACAGAAATATAACACCGTTATCAGGATTCAGCACATTAAACACCCAATACACCTGCTGATAGTGGGAGGGGTTTACGACTTAATCTGTGTTCACAACACCGATCGATGAAGTTTAAACTCATCTTGTTCAGTCTCACCTATCTCCGGCACGGACAGAGCGACAGTCATGGCCACACAGACGAAGAAGGCAGGCAGCAGGATCTGGGAGAACAGGCCTTTGGTGTTTCTCTTGGCGCAGTGGAACCTCTTGACAATGAGGCCGTGGAACTGTCGCAGTCTGAGCCACCAGCCCTCCAGCTTAAAGCTACCCTGACCCTCCAGCACGGCCGGCTCAGGAGAGCATGATGCCTCATCTGGGGAAACAGACGGTGGCAGTGAAGAAAGGTGTGGACAGTATTACTAGATTGTTACTATACTATTGAAACGACAGAGCTTTACTGGTGACATGGGCAACTATGCAGAAATGGCTTTATAATAAAGTAATACTCTTTGTATAAAATAGTAACATGTAGTTTTATGCAGAATAAATTAGTTTCTGTATCTTGCATATAACCCAGGCTTTCTCACTTCCATTTACTGAAAAGACAAGCTCTACCACAGAGTCTAACCACAATGTGGAATCTGAGGAACAGAATTATTAAGCAGAATATTTTACTTTGACTTTGCTAACACTTTATATATAGACTGCAAATTGCAAAGCCATGAAAGCATGGATGAACTCGACATCTGAAAATTTCTTCAACCTCTTATTAATATTAAAATCTTAAAGCTTATGATTCAGTAGCTACTATGCATGAAGCAGCTGTCACCCTGAACTTTTGCTGCACTTTTGCTTTGTTCATCTAGGTGACCTATAACTTCTTCCGAACCTCGAAACCACACGCTTGTGGAAAACAAGACTGGGCTGTAGACTCCTTGTTGGAAAAGCAACAAATCTGCAATCTGTGAAGAAAATATTGAAGCAAAAGTGCAGGATGACATCTGAGAATTTCTTTAACCCCTTATTAATATTAAAATCTTACGACTTATTATTCGAGAGCTTCCATGTATCAAGCAGCTTTCACCAGGCACTTGTGCTTCGCTATTTTCTTCACTGTGGATTAGTAGATTTGCTTTTCCAGAAATGAGTCCACAGTCTAGTCTTGTATTGTACAGGCTCATGGTTTTGAAGTTCAGAAGGAGTTAAAGTTCACCTCGATGAACTTATCACAAAGCATAATTAACCACTACTGGACGCAAACCGCTTGTTCATGATTCTGCATCCTTTCTTATTAAAGTGAACTGTTTTTTTGTTGTTTTTTTTTTTGCCAGGGAAATTTTATTTGCACTCTACAACTACTATGATGCTAATATGTAAGTTTGGGCCCACCAATATGCCCACCTCTAAATAAATCCACACAAAACAGAGAGAAAGATCATAAACAAATGCATAACTGGTAATAGAACAGTAATATATGCACCTCTGAGGCTGGCAGAGTCTGGGTCCTGGTTGTTATTAAACAGGGGGCAGTATTCTCCATAAAACTCTGAGTACGGTCCGCCCTCGTCTCCCCGCACTGAGCCCAGAGAGGAGTCGGAGCGCAGTGAGGCCTGACTGGGGCTCAGTCTAGAGCACATCACCAGATTACTCAGCTCCACCTCTGGCCGGGTCACTGCCCCAACCACAGCACCATCAGCCTGCGGCCCGGCTAAAGACGTTGGCTTACCCGCAGAGGAGCCCCCCGGAGAGTCCTTCATGTCTGAGAGAGAGAGAGAGAGAGAGAGTGAGAGAGTTCAGAACAACAGAAAAAGAGATCACCGTATTTCAAGCTTAAATTGGGCCTGAAATGTATGTCTGAACTGGCTCGAACACTCTGACCCAACCCACCGCGCCTAACTCTATTGTAGCAAACTGAATTACTACACATTCAAATTGTAAACAATAATATTCATCAATCAATAGCTTCAAACAGCATCCCTAAAGTTTTTAAGCTACATCGGTTAATGTACTGTTGTCATGCTGGCACTGTGGTCCTTGCTGCCATCAGTGACTCTAGTGCAGTAGATTAAAAGCTGTAGATTAAAAGCTACAGGTATGAAGCATGAGAAACAGCTGAGTAATGATGCCGGACCTTGACGTGAATATCTCCAACCTCTAATCTGTATCAGGTATTCACTGTTCATGACTGCTGGGTTCAGACACAGAGCATAAACGAGGACTTTCTGTTAGGAAATGTTGATCTAGACTTTATAGAGAGTTGGTCTGCAAATGACCAAAACTTTTCCTTTTTTGTGTAAATTTCAGATTTAGAAAGTCTTTCAATGAGAGCGTCGTCTTGCCATCCTCTCTTTCACCTGCGTCGCTGTTCTCCACAGACAGGTCCTCCTCTGACACTTTAAGGAAGACCTCCTCCAGTGTGGTGTCCATCACTCCAAAACTGGTAAGGGCCAGGCTGTCCAGACTTTGCTCCAGTGCCTGCCAAGGGAAGACATCGCAACTCAGACTAACAGAATCCATGCAGTGCTTCTACTCTAGTGGTCATTTTAATATTGTGTGGACACCAACTGAAGCACAGAAAAAAGAAGTGTTTTTTTGTTAAAATAAGCAATGACAGGAATGTTTCTTATTTTATTGCACTGTATTTATGTAATCATTTATTTTAGCATTTATTTCATTATGTAATTGATTTTTATTTGCATTTTGCAAATAGTTTATTTTTATTCTTTATCCTTTTATATCCAGTGCTATTTTTTCTCTTTGTGCTTTATGGAAAGCACTTTAAGCTGCATTTCAATGTATTAAATGAGCTATGTAGATAAAATGTATTATTAATATAATGACGAGAATGTGGGAAAATCAACTGATAAATGTACAACCCCAATTCCAATGAAGCTGGGACATTGTGTAAAACATAAATAAAAACAGAATACAATGATTTTCAAATCCTTTTCAACCTATATTCAACTGATGCAATTTGATGCCTGCAACACGTTCCAAAGAAGTTGGGACAGGGGCATGTTTACCACTGTGTTACATCACCTTTCCTTTTAACAACACTCAATATGCGTTTGGGAACTGAGGACACTAATTGTTGAAGCTTTGTAGGTGGAATTCTTTCCCATTCTTGCTTGATGTACAACTTCAGTTGCTCAACAGTCCGGGGTCTCCACTGTCATATTTTGTGCTTCATAATGCGCCACACATTTTCAATGGGAGACAGATCTGGACTGCAGGCAGGCCAGTCTAGTAGCCGCACTCTTTTACTACGAAGCCATGCTGTTGTAACACGTGCAGAATGTGGCTTGGCATTGTCTTGCTGAAATAAGTAGGGATGTCCCTGAAAAAGACGTTGCTTGGATGGCAGCATATGTTGCTCCAAAACCTGTATGTACCTTTCAGCATTAATGGTGCCTTCACAGATGGGCAAGTTACCCATGCCATGGGCACTAACACACCCCCACACCATCAGAGATGCTGGCTTTTGAACTCTGCACTGATAACAATCCGGACAGTCCTTTTCCTCTTTGGCCCGGAGGACACAATGTCCATGATTTCCAAAAAACAATTTGAAATGTGGACTCGTCAGTCCACATCAGTCCACATCAGTCCTCGTCAGGCACTTTTCCACTTTGCGTCAGTCCATCTCAGATGAGCTCAGGCCCAGAGAAGCCGGCGGCGTTTCTGGGTGTTGTTGATATATGGCTTTCGCTCTGCATGGCAGAGTTTTAACTTGCACTTGTAGATGGAGCGACAAACTGTGTTCACTGACAGTGGTTTTCTGAAGTGTTCCTGAGCCCATGTGGTAATATCCGTTACAGAATGATGTGGGTTTTTAATGCAGTGCCGCCTGAGGGATCGAAGGTCACGGGCATTCAATGTTGTTTTTCTGCCTTGCTGCTTACTTGCAGTGATTTCTCCAGATTCTCTGAATCTTTAGATGATATTATGGACTGTAGATGATGAAATCCCTAAATTCCTTGTTATTGCACGTTGAGAAACGTTGTTCTTAAACTGTTGGACTATTTGCTCACGCAGTTGTTCACAAAGTGGTGAACCTCGCCTCATCCTTGCTTGTGAACGACTGAGCCTTTCAGGGATGCTCCCTTTATACCCAATCATGACACTCACCTGTTTCCAATGAACCTGTTCACCTGTGGAATGTTCCAAACAGGTGTTTTTTGAGCATTCCTCAACTTTCCCAGTCTTTTGTTGCCCCTGTCCCAACTTCTTTGGAAAGTGTTGCAGGCATCAAATTCAAAATGAGTGAATATTTGCAAAAAACAATAAAGTTTATCCATTTGAACATTAAATATCTTGTCGTTGTAGTGTATTCAATTGAATATAGGTTGAGAAGGATTTGAAAATCATCGTATTCTGTTTTTATTTTATTTATATATGTTTTACACAACATCCCAACTTCATTGGAATTGGGGTTATACACTAAACATTCATAAGTACTGAATTACTGTTCAAAAAAGTTTTATTTTTTATTTTTTAATAATATGTAACATTTTCCTAATATCTAAATAAATTATTTTAATATACTAGTTTAGTGCAACTTGATAGGATTTAAATCATTAGCAGGAAGCTGTAAAAATAATATTGAAGATGATGAAAAGAGCTACAAATGACTGTAAAATTACAGGGAAAGTGGTTTAATATGACAATGAAGGAGTTATAATAATTATAATAATGTCTCATGTGTAATACTTAAATCTTTATTTTATGAGCTATTACTGTATACAAAATAACACAAATTATTAGTATGACGAGATTCAAAACTGTTCTAAATTTTGACATTTTGAAGTTCGTTCTGAACCCACTTCTTTGAGTTTACGTGTGTTTGTATACCTGAAACAGTCTCTCGAAGCAGCCCTTCTTGACAGCCTCAGACGGCAGGACATAGGACAGCTCAGTGTTGGAGTCAGACACCAGCAGGCAGGAGGCCACATACTGTCTGATAAACTGAGTAACTCTGCTCTCTGAGCACGGAGACAGGGCGGAGGAGGGGGGTACGCTCGACTGATCTGGGAACACACACAAACAGATGCAGAGTGGTACGAGTGGAACAAATATAAGCAGAAACACATGAAAAACACTGAATATGAAGTAATGTCTAGACAAACTCTGCAGAGACTCATAATGTGTTTCATATACAGCACCAGAACTATAACTGTATCACTGCCTCCTTTAGGAACAGCCCCATTTGCTGTAAAGCTAAACTATATCTGTGTGTGAGGTTAGCATGAATGTGATGATAATTCATAAACCTGTGCACAGTTAAATAAACTAGAACAGCAGACAGTTTTGTTCTTGAAGCACAAAAGAGGGCAGAATACTGTTAAATGAGGTAAGAAGCCACCCTTGCATGAATAAAATAAAAAATACAATATTAAATAAAATACAATATAAAAATACAATATTTTGGTGATGATGAGGATGTAACTCTGCCAAGCTGCAAAACTCTGCTAAACTGATTCAAAGAGTTGGAGACACATTTTGGAATTTGGACTAAAATCCTTTTGCTCTGAGTGACCTTATACCTTAATTATGTTTATTTTAATCAAATTCATTACTAAAGACTCCATATTTCATTAGTGATAGAACTCAGAAACACTAGCTGGTACTTGATTAGCAAACACAGTTGTAGACATTTTTTTTTTCAATAAAGCACAAAAATTGTTTAGTTAACTGCAGAAAATATGTGTTTTGGTAGTGACAATTAAATGTTACACACTGATTGTCGGACTTCGGATAATGAAAACCAACCACTCAGCATGTGGTCATGAGGGACAGGGATGCAGTCTCACTTTCTGCTCTGAAATGCAGGGGTGTGGCTAAAAAAGGACTAAAACTCTTTGTGTTTCAGTAGTGACATGAAAACATGAAACAGCATTCCTTGAATAAAGTCTTTGTATTGAAAAATCTAACTCATCACAAATCTAAATCATTCAACTTCAATTTAAAATAAATATAAAAAAAAATATCCCAATAGAAAGTACAGTATTTGGATAGTCCACTTTAGATGCTTTGTAGATACTTGACTTACTTTCAAGTTATATTCAACTAAATATCTACTAAATTCCATCCATCCATCCATTCATTTTCTAAGCCGCTTCTCCATCAGGGCCGCGGGGGGGGGGGTGCTGGAGCCTATCCCAGCAGTCTTCGGGCGGAAGGCAGGATATCTACTACATTGAATTGATAATTTTAAAAATCTGGCACTAATCCTAACCGTAACCTTAACCTCAACCCAAAATCTAAACCCAACCCACTCCCTGGTCCTAGCCCTAACCCTGCTCCAAAGAAAACAGTTACAGCTCTGATATAATACCCAACTTTTGAATGAATTGAAGCTTATGAAATATGAAAGTTATGAAGAATAAGACAAAGTGCGTTTTGGAACCACTGGTGGTCTCAAGGAGTTGAAGAGGTTAAACCTGACACACACTCACCTGCAGCATTGGAGTCGCTCTGTTTCTTGACGAGCGTGAGCTTGTATCCGTCTCCGTAGGTGCTCTTGAGGAACAGTGGCGAGCCGCAGCACTTCAGCTTACCATGAGAGATGATGGCAATGCGGTCACCCAGCAGGTCAGCTTCATCCATGTGGTGGGTGGAGAGGAGGATGGTCCGACCTGCACACAAGCAAGGTAAAAAATAGCCAATTATTCAGAATACAGCTCCGCCTTTAACACCATCATCCCCTCCAGACTCGTCTCCAAGCTCAACACACTTGGAATAAGTCACACCCTGTGCAGCTCGATTATGGACTTCCTCACCTGCAGACCCCAGTGTGTTAAGATGGGTGAACACACCTCCCCCTCCCTCACACTCAGCACAGGTTGTCCACAAGGCTGTGTCCTCTCACCAAAGCTTACACACTGTACACCTACGACTGCACTCCAAAACACAGCTCCAATACTTTCATTGAATTTGCGGATGACACCACAATCATAGGCAATATCACCAACAATGATGAAGGACCATACAGAGAGGAAGTCTAGCTCCTCACAGAGTGGTGTGCTGCCAACAACCTCTCCCTCAACTTCAGCAAAACCAAAGAACTGATTGTTGACTTCAGGAGGGGAAGTAGAGACATGCACCACTGAGGATCGAGGGGGCGACGGTGGAAAGGGTGAACAGCTTCAAGTTTCTTGGTGTCTACATATCCGAGGATCTCACCTGGTCACTCAACACATCCCACATCATCAGGAAAAGCCAACAACGCCTTCACTTCCTCAGAAGGTTTAAAAAAAGTCAACCTGCCACAACAGCTCCTCTGCAACTTCTACAGAGCCACAGTGGAGAGCATCTTGACCAGCTGCATTACCGTGTGGTACGGCAGCGCCACTGCTGCTGAACACAAGGCCCTGCAGAGGATGGTCAAAACTGCTCAACACATCACCGCAGTTGTCCTCCCACCCACAGAGGACGTATATGACAACCGATGTGAGAGGAAAGCCACCAACATATCCTCGGACCCCACACATCCCAGCCACCCCTTGTTCCATCCTCTGCCATCCAGAAAGAGGTACTGGAACATCCGAGCCAGAACCACCAGGTTCAAGAACAGTTTCTATCCCCGAGCTGTCAAACTGGTCACACCGGCAGCATCGACCTGAGCTTAACAACAACACTACAGTCTGTTACTGACCAGCCTGATCACCCAGCACTCTACACACTGAGCTCCACCAGCTCAGAGGACTGTGCACTTCATCTCTGACTGAGCCTTATTTCTAGTATATTTATATATTTATACTGTTACTGTTTATTTAAGATGTTACCTGAACATTATGCTGCTACTCTCTACCTGCACTGTACACTTTATATACAGATCACTGTTTACATCTCTTTTTTTACCAATAGAACTTCTGCATTTACTGTACTGTACTGCAATTCACCAGCACACTTCTGTCTATATACCTGATACACTTGAATATCTGACTGTGCACTGACTGTCTATACATCCAATACACCTAGAACACTTGCCTACGCACATCTTGTCTACGTTCGACACCTGTACCTACCGACTGCACATTTTGTCTGTCTTTTACTGTCTTTTGTCTTTACACTGTTTACTATGCATCTTTTATTACTGCACTGGAAAAGTAGCCTGATAGTGTTTCGTTATACTGTACTACCCTGTATTGTATAATGACAATAAAGTTGAATTGAATTGAATTGAATGATACTCTCAGATATAACACACATTCATGTAAGCCATGTACAATCTATGCTATCTGGCTGCTACACAAATCAGGGAGTGAGCACTGATTTAACTCTTTTGCACAGCACTGTATTTATTAAACACTGATATATGCTGTATTTTGCTGCCATTTAATTAAAGCACTTGGTTACATTAGCTGTGTGTTACAGTGATTTTACCACAGTGAAGGGGGTTTAATGTTTCATGTTGTACAATATCCATTACGATGATAAAGCCACATTAGCACATGGCCTCTCGTGGCTTGTTGTTTTAATAAGCCTCAAAATTAATAACTGATTAATAACCCCACAGTATAAGGGGTGAAATTAAGCCTTTGTTCTGACCCTGTTTGTATTTGAGAATGAGGTCCCAGATCGCCCGCCGAGCGTACGGGTCCACTCCTGCAGTGGGTTCATCCAGAATGACTGCCCGCGAACCGCCCACAAACGCGATAGCCACAGACAGCTTCCTCTTCATGCCCCCGGACAGTGTCTGCACCAGGCTGTGACGCTTATTAGATAACTCCAGATCCTCAATCATCCTGGACAAGAAGAGACAGTCATCAAACACAGAGGCAACTGAGAAAAACATAAAAACGCATTTACATACATACATATTCAAAACATATTTAGTTTAGTTCTTCGGTAAAGAGGAAGGCATTGAGACTGAAAAATATTTTAGCACTAATTCAGCAGTTCTGTTCACAGAGCCGTGAGACATTAGATCTGAGGGGCCTGAAGGCGACACTGGACTGGTGAGTTAGATGAATGTTGTTGGTTTTATCTTAATGTACTTTACGATGTTCCTCTTTTGTTCAGTAATGATCACTGTGTTAAGGCTCTTACAAGCTGATAATGAGGCTATTATATTAAGTAACAGAGGCGTGAAACAGCACAAAAGCACCGCCTCTTACATAAGAAGCTCGCTGTGTCTGATGTGACAGATTAATAATGCAATACATTCAACTGCGGATCCAATATAGCCCTATATAAAAAAAACTCAACAAGTCTACATCAAGGGTCACAAGCCAAATATTAAGAAGAGCCATTTTGTCCTCTCAACAAACATCGAACCACCTTGGGAGCCACAACATTTTATGTCTATTTTACCATCGTGGCTGGAAATATGTGCTAATGTTCTTGTATTGGATAAAATACATAATATAAATGAAAGACTTACTTTGCTCTGCTTTAAGCTTTAGCTTAGCTATAGCTGCTTTTCTCACCTCTCCAGCAGGAAACCTTTCCACAAAAGTAGAATAGTTTCTTGTAAAGCGTCTTTTTATGAGGCTGAAGTTGCTTCTCATTCACCAGCTTCTTGTTCAAAATTTCCTGTCCCGCCTTAAATGGTGCCTGAGGCACCAGAATGTAACTGCTGTGTCGTTTAAGGTGGGACAATTCAAACAAAAAGCTGGCAATAAGAAGCTGATTTCTGCTTCGTGACTGTGCAGTGTTTCACAGTTCCTCACTGTAGTTTAATTTTGTCAGGAAACCAGCTGAAGTGATTATACATGCAAATAAGTCAATTTCTCTCCAAATGATCAATGTTAGTCTTAAATCTCTCTCTTTCCCTTTTCATTAGCTTAGAGCTAGGCGGGATTGCTGTCTGCGATGCTTTAGTGACCAGCAGTCTGCATGGCAATCTTCAGGGTTAAAGGGTGAATTACCAGTTAACTACATTAACTCCAGCGATTAAGACCATTTATTGTTAAAACTGTGTTAGAACGACCAGTAGAGCTTTATTTTACAGGAAAGGAGGATTATTTTAGTTTTACCTAAAAAATCTAGTTCTGCTAGTTCCAGAGCCGCATGTTGCAGACACTGCTCCACAAATAATCGTAATTCATTTTTACATTAACATTTTCCAACCTCTCTTTTTCCCTTACAATTAAGCAGACTGTTTCTGTTACTGTGTATTTAAGAGTGACATATGTAAATATTCTCTGTTCTGTCTGGCTGCATTACACTGTGCATCATTCAAAAAGCAATTCGGGCTAAAATGTACAGAACAAACAGTTACATTGGGACTGAAACCATCAGGGATGTCATCTTTTCCGATATGTGGATCCTTTGGAAGCCTACACCGATACATTTGCTGCCTGATAGCCAGGAACAGCACAACATTTTTGCATTTTCCTCACACCTTCCACTATAATTACTCTGCTACAGACTACAATCTGCAGTAACAACACTCTTTATCACTTCTGCGAGAACAGGTGCTGGCCAAACTGCTCTGGGCTGTTCAGAGGGTCATACATAAATGTGTTAATGGTTGTAACATCAACTATGACAGTTATGATGAATTCAAAATGAATTGTTTCCATATGTGCTTTGAATTTTTATGTATTTTAATGTTTGCCTAGTACATGCATAGTTTTTCATAGTATAAGCCCTTTAAAATGTTTGCATCTAAACTCCTAACACAAATTCAAGTGGAAAATGAATGACAATGACATTAAGCTGTTGTGTGCATAAGTGTGTAGACTGACTTGTCCATCTCTTTGCGGATGTCCTCTTCAGCCATGCCCTTCAAGCGCGAGTAGAACCACAGGTGTTCCTCCACACTCAGCTTGTCGAAAAGCACGTTGTGCTGGGGGCACATGCCCAGGTTCTGCCGGATGCGCTCCATCTCTGTGCGGATGTCGTGGCCGTAGATGGTGGCTGAGCCAGAAGTGGGGGGGAACAGTCCAGTGAGGATGGACCTAGAGATCATCATAATACAGTGACCAAACAGTGACTTGACTGTCCAAATATGGCATGCATCAGGTATGAGAGACTAAAGGCAGATACACTTTACTCTGCAACATGTGCTAAGTTCATAGGGACATCCTTACATATGCATAAGCATATTTATGAACAGCTTATGTCAGTACGGTACTTCAGTAACTAAATTAAAAGCACTGTGAGTTATTAAAAATACATTCTTAATTACACTACTGCCTTAAATGTTACATTACTTGGGAATGGTGCTTTATAACAATATTATAAATGAACAAATATGACTTTACTTGAAGGGTCTTTATGTGAATACAATGTCCTTTACTTCATAAAACATCTGCTCATAAATCCAATAGATCCCTATGTGAAAAGACACTTCACACTTCAGCACATGCATTTTAATCTCTTACATGGTGGTGGTCTTTCCAGCCCCGTTGTGCCCCAGGAAAGACACAACTTGGTTCTCGTGCAGGTTTAAGCTGAGCTTATTCAGAGCCAGTTTGCTGCCTGTCTTGTAGACTTTGGTGAGCTTGTCTATGCAGACCACTAGGGGCAAGTGACTGGGCTCCTCTTCTATTCCACGAGTTTCCTCTGGAGGGCAGCACACATCAAAATCAGTCACATGGACAATTAAACATTGTTGCATGACCAAATCAGTTACTTTAGCTAGTATTTACAGCTTTTATTAACACCTTTACTCAAAACTATAGCTGGACAGACCAGAAAACAAAAACACAGTGTCGTTGATGCAAATCATCCCTCTAACAAAGCATCAAAAGCTTCTTGAGTCCTAACTGCGCTCCCTTGTGGAGAAGCTTCGTTCAGATTCGTTCATGAATGAGTGAGTGAGTCAGGTAGTTAGTCAGTTACAAGCCAGGTTTAAGACGTGTTTTGCGTCTACAAATTATTGTATTTAAAAAAATAACCTTTTCTTCGTAAAATATACCTTAATAACAATGAATGTCACAACAATTAACATGACAAAAGAAACAATTGCTCTTGAGTCTTGAGTCATTCACACAGACAACAAATGATTGATATACAGGAAATGACTGTGAAATATGGTTTCTGTTGTAACAAAATCATTTCCAAAATTCAGGAACTGTAGAGTGGAAGGGAAAAATCTTCGTAACTTCTAATGTACATTAATGTAACAAGATTTTGAGTTATTTTGGATCATTTCTATTGGTTCCTTCATTAAGAAATGTTCACACAATATAAATGGCAGCTGGCATTTTCAAATTATGTAAAAATGAAGATCAAATGACCAAATGACCACAATGGAAATACGCAATTTTGCTCCAACTACAGCCGTATCTAAATAAGTGGCATGAGTTTGTCAAATAAGTGCTGCACTTTAAATAGACGACTGCCTTGCAGCCTTTTGTTGAGTTAAATACTTTTTGCATCGCATCAGTTTATGGAGAAAGTCCCACCCTTAAATAAAAAGAGCCAATCTGCTTGCTGGTTATGCTGGAGGAACGATGATATTGTGGTGCTAGCGGGAAAAGCCGCCCCTCGTTGTGGAGATCTGTGCAAACGCGGTAGCCAGAATATTTTAACAAATCATAGCCAAACACTTTAAAGTCTTTATATGTTTTTCGTCAGACTTTACTGATTACTTCAAATATATTTTTAAACAGTAATTTGACCTTTTTTGGTTTCTCGCTATTCAGAGAGAGAGGATCCTGGTCTCGTATGACTGGTGAAGTTGCAAAGATGACCACTGATTGGACAGATTTTCTCATGAGGACTTTCCAGCTCTGACTTTTAAAGTGCTATTACAATGTTATATCATTAAACACAGCTTTACGACCAGATACCCCCTGCCCACCTGTCATTTAAAAAAATAAATGAAATGGAAACTCATTTGAAATCAGTTGTACCTGAGCGTCTGTGCTCCATTGCACATGCCTGATCCTCCTCCATCACACTCAGCCTGGCACTGCTCCCCCAGGGCCACTCCCAAGTCTCAATACGCCCACTGCCCAGCCAATAAGACTTCTGCAGGGGGAAGTACCATGGCCGGGGCAGCCCATACATCCCTGCGGAGTCAAATGAGTGTTATGGAGATTCAGAACAAAAAGTACAGACTTTAAAGTCTTAAAAGCTCTTTACTGCAGGACATTTGCCTCTTGAGGATAAAGCTAGTGACTGACAGTTTTCACAGAAGGTTCCCTTTGATAAGAATAGCTGAAGAAAAATGAACAATGGCCTTTAATACCATTACTGTAGCACTTCCACAGCACAATGGAGCTGAACCAGCAGTGCTTAGAAGCAAAGGATAAGGGGAACTTTGTGTACTCTACACAAATAAATAAATAAAATAAATAAATGTTTAACAACATATTTTCATCCTCTACCTCGAGCCACTGACCAATCCATACTCCCTTCACAAATGCATTCTTTCTTAGCTACTGTTTCTAGGCTAGACACATTTTCCAGAACACTAGAATTGAGTGACCACCATAATATCTGTGCAATAACTGCAACACAGCCCACCTGGATGAACAGCCTCTATGTACCAGGTCAGCACTCCGTACACAGTGGCGTCGATGATTAGCATGACCATGGACAGCAGCAGGTTAAAGTCATCGCCCTCTACTGGTGACTGGTTGATGGTGCGCCACTGGATGCCCACTCCAGCCACCTCATACAAGGCAAAGTACTTTGAGCCCAGGCCAAAAGCAGTGGTGGACATCAGAGACTGTGGGCGGAGAGGAAGTTGCATAGGAACAGAAGGACAGATGGTAGCTTAGATAAAGTTGCCAAGGAGAATACTGCCTATTTTATCTTAAAAGACCCTGTACATTGGGGTGATGGTGGCAGTGCTACATATTGTAAATGGGAATGAGGATGTTTCCTACCGCAATGCACTTCTCAAAGGCAGTGATCTTGTCGTGGGCCACCTCCTCTCTAATGGCCACATACATGTAGGGAACATAGCTCAGGAAATAAATAATCCCACCACATGCTGAGGCCAACTTGGCTTTGGAGTAGATCACTGACACCAGGAAACTAGCAGGGGTAAAAGCAAAGAGATTATTCAGTAGAACAAGCAGATGCTAGACAAAAGTCTGGCTTTGAGATGACTGCTAATTTTGTTTCTGCCATGCCACACACGTTTTTCCATTTTTATAAATTACTCTGTATCTGTACAGTTTACACATAATTCTACATAGTTTTTGCCAAAACATTCCTAACATTAACTAATAATGACAGTAAACTAGTAAAAGAGTGGAATTAGGTGTTGTAATGAAGATTACCAGAACATGATGGTGGCAATGGCATAGACGGTGAGGAAGAGCCAGATGATGAAGGGGTCACTGTGGAGGAGAACCTTGCCATATTTCAGTATGGCCGTGAGTGCGGTCACTGAGATGGAGAGCTGCACAAAGCCAGTGATGAACCAAGCAACCCAGTGAACAGCATTATTCAGACCCATCATCTTCATCACCTGAGTGAAATCAACGTCATCATCATCAGAATAATATGTATATTGCAGCAGTTATTCAATCAATTATTTGAGTTGATTAGTCATCAACGAGGTTAACTATGGCAAAATGTTAATGCACTGAGGGCTCGGCAATACAACAATATTTATAATTATCATAATAAATGATGTCACAAAATAATCTGCTTTTCTGAAGGCATCACCAGTATTTGTAGAACACTGATCAACTTTATGTTTCATTATAAAGAAAACAAATTTAGTCCTGTTTAACTGGAGTTAGTGGAACATAGTACGCCAAATATCGATTCATTGATTAAATATTAAAATGTAGCAATACTAGCTCTTTTTTCTCTGTCCCAACTGATCACATATCTGAGAAAATAAATACCATGACATATTATCGTGAAAATGTCTTCAAATATTGCAATATTATGTTTTTGCTTTGTTGCACCCCTCTAGAATCAACATTAAAATAAAAGCACTCTTATGATGTATATTTTTTTATCTAATGCATGCTCTTGTTCTGACACCACAGGAAGTATCGGGGCCATATAGCTTATAATGTTTCATACCACCATAAAAAATGGAAACACTTTTCACAGATTGTATTTTGAATGATGCCGGTGCTTTGATGGGGCAAAATGAGAGGAAATCATTAACCTGTTATTGAAATAGTAGCTAGTGCAGTACTAAATTATAATATTAAACAGGCACTCCGGAAAAGATGACCGCAACATCTGTTGTAAACATGCATATTCACATCTTACAGTAGTGCTGCAGCAGTTCCTAAAGTGAAAGTTCCTGGTTTAGATCAAATAAATTTTGATTAAATAAAAAGTATTTTGGAGTGAACACTTGGGGCAGGATGTTTGATTTCTTTTTTTGCTCTAGCTGGTTAATTCTAAATAAATTATTCTTTTTATAAAGAAAAAAAAGTTTAAAAGCCAACTGTTAAAAGTTAGTGCAATCACTAATACTAGCTAGCACCACTGATGGATTTAGTAGCCCCTAAACAGGGGCTAGCAGTCAGGATTTGTTCAGTGAAGTAGGGATTCACAATGGTTGCATGATGCATTTGCATAAGGCATACTGGGTATTGTAGTTAATACTGATGAACGAAAACATGAAAACAAACAACTGTTCATTCTGACGAACCAGTGAGGCTGAGGGGTGCAAAGTGCTTACATAATGTAATTACATAATGTGAGAAATAACCTAATAAATGCTAATTTTAGACTCATAAAACATGCAATGGTCCTCACCTCTTTGAGTCGATGCTCCTTTTCAGCCACTATGTGCTGGATCATCATGGCCACTGAGTAGACCCAGGAGATGACCATACACAGGGGCATCATGTGCTCTATTACAAACAGGAAACTGCACAGGCCAGCAGAACGTAGTGGTATATTAGTGCGAGGGTAATTCAGCAACATGACGTCAATGCATAGTAGCATATTACTGACAGTGTAACTGTCAATTATCAACACCTCCAACTTCACACTTTCACAGCCCTTTGATATCATTCTCACAACCAAAACCTCTGGGATTTGCCTAATGATGGCTGAGGTGGAAGAAAAACTGACAAACACACACAGAGTGATGAACACGTATATTAACAGAGGGGCTTACTCGTCTCTGGTGTAGCACGGGTAAGGAAACATCTGGACATAATTCCCAGGCTCCACGACATCGTGTCCAACAAACGTGTTAATAATCGCTCTCTCCATCATATCTATGAGAAAATGACCGATTGAAATTTATCACATTCACAAACATGCAAATCATGTACGTAATGCATTCTCATAACATGTGTTTAACACTTAGAAGACACAGTTGTTGCCATTAATAATACAAGCACAATGTAATTTTAGATGAATTACTTCTTACTCATATAAGTAACATTGAAACAAGTAGATCAATTCTGTGGAAAAGGCAGATTTTAAAGGGTTAAAGGTTTACCAATACCACATGAGTGCTTAAGTAGAAGAGAAGATATTTTATTATAATTTGAATTTGATCACTTTATTTGGAGTGGACCTTTCTAGATGATTAATAAACTCTTAACAGAGTATCAGTAACACATTAACAACATATCAGTGAAGTAGCAGTAGTGAAGCATCTGAATACATTGAAGTAAATATCTTATAGATGTTCTGTTGATGCATTACTTACATTAAGCCGATGTATTGTTAATACATTACTTCTATTACACCAAACCTAATCTTACCCCACCTTACCCAGATCTTAACCCTAACCCTGGGCCTAATCCTACCCCTCATATGTTTTTGATATGTTACTGAGAGTCTGTTGAGTGTTTGTTTTATCTAAAATTAACTCAAAATAAAGTGTCACCGAAGTTATTGTTATATAGACAGTCTTGATTTGGGAAAGAAAAAAAATGGAATTCAATTGAATTCAATGCACCTACCCCAGACACCATAGCAACCACCTAGCAACAACCTGGAGCATCATAGCCACCATTTAGCAAAGCTCTAGCAATAACATATGAACCATTTAGCAATGCCCTAGCAACCACCTGGGACAACATAGCAGTTACCTAGCTACTCTCTAGCAACCTCCTTAGCACCCCCAAAACAACACACTGGCAACCATCTAAAAACCACCACAGCAACACCACAGCAATACTGGAGAACTGCTTAAGCTGTGCAATCACTTAGGATTTCCTTCAGGAAATGCAATTTTCTACTAAAATATGTCATTGGATTACATTAGAATAGCATAATAAAACCAAAGTAATAGCGCTTTGACACTTAGGGGTTAAAATCGTTCCAGGCAGTTCTTGTAATACAGTCATTTAAAACCACCCTTGTGTTGGCTGAGTGCACTGAGGGAAAAGATCCGCTCTGGTTAGCTTTTGTAAGCTTTTAAATAAAAGATGATGCAGTGCAGAAAATCGCAGAGGCATCACTTTCCTTCCGCACCTTCACAGGTGTCCCAAGCCTAGCATAACCAGGTAAGCAGTAAACCAGAATGCACTCCGTTCTGAATGAAACATCAAACACCCAACACTTCTCCCATGGCACTCTGGTCCTCTGTGGACACTTCTTGAGCAGGTGATTTATTGCTCTGCCTACAGTTTTGTTAGTTCAGTCTTTTGGACAAACTGCAGAAACAATGCTCAGGAGTTGAGCTTGGATGAAAATGTACATTCCTCAGCCAAAAAAACCACCAAGCTCACAATATCTTCATCAACAATAGAGAACAAAGAGTGCAGGAGAATCTGAAGAGCATCTACATAAGCAACTGCCTGAAATAACCACATGGAACACATGGTTTTGTAAAATGCATTGCAATGTATTTTAATGCATTACAATGCGATTTCTAATCGCAGATTCCATGCTTAGTAAAGCACACAGGCTATCAAAAGATTTTAATACAAATGAGCATCTTCTGTTTGTCTTTTCGTAATAATTAACCCTAAAATATTAAACGGAATGATGGTCTTGCCATTTCTTTGCAAAACTAAGGGGAAAGTTGACAAAAGTTAGGCCTACTTTAGGAATAAGGCCAAAGCCCACCATTTAATTTTCATTTGAGTTTTAATAAGAACAAGAGGTTTGGACAAGAAAACTGTCAAATCACTATTTAGACAAAACCTGCTCTACATATGTATCAAGGCAGACACTATGAGCCTCTTTATATCTTGCAACAAAATGTTGTTTTTGGGGTCCAGATTTCACTTTCACACGTGAAAAGCCCGGTGTAAACACTCCAAACATGCCGAGCTCGATCCTTGGTGATTCTACAGCCATCCATAGCTGATCATATCATTTACATATCACTCAAAAGACAGAATTATTGTTTTAGTGTAATCTCTAATCAAAGTGTACTGACTTTTCCTCCCCCGTGAAAACGTGTTCTGAATTTTGGATGGTATCAACACGCACCAGCAGGCAGGGACAAATAAATATTAATAATATTGTCATGTTTCACCTCCTTCCTCTTACAACCCCACCTATCATCCAGTGAAAGGGCTCAGCTAGACCAGAGATCCTCTCTAATTATGTTTGATCACATTACAGTACTGAAAGAAAATGCACAATAGACGGGATATTGCCCCCAAAGTTTTTAATGGTTATATATTTGTTCGTTTTGTCTTTATATATATATATATATATATATATATATATATATATATATATATATATATATATATGTATATATATATATATATATATATTCCCATGTCTTGTGGCCTCACCAGCCCCACCCATCTCTGGGCAACTACTTTATTTTAATATTTGTAAGTTTAATATTAGTTTATGTTTATAAAAAACAGCATGTATGTACAGATTATCACTGCTGTCGGAAGAAAACCTCCATTTTTGTTGTTTTTCAGTTTTTGACACTCTGAAAATGCCTGTTGCTCTTTACAATATGTGCACATTTCATGATAGATGGACCACAAAAAGGACCTAGAATGACTTATCTGACCCATACATACACGAACATGAAGACAAAACACCACAAGACAAAATATATATCAAACAGATAAAGTATTACAGAAGAATCAACCTAAATAAAAACATAGCATCAATATCTAGAACAGTAAGGAGGAAAAAAAGAGAATAAACAGGTTATTTTAAAGGCTTATATCTACAAAAAACTGGGGAGATTCTGCTGTGTGTACCTTGGATCCACACAAAGCCGTAGAGGAAGTAGAACTTTCCGCCTGTGTTGGGTCCCGGCCGCCAGTAAGCGCGGCGGATCTCGTTGGTTTTCTCAGTGAAGCTGGAATTCTGCCTGATCTTATACTGCACATGGGGAGGCAGAGAGCCATCTTTGTTGGTCTGGAAAATCACGCCTACATGCAGAACACAAAGCCACAGAGAAAGGTCACCACTGCGTCCTATTAGACTCTCTCTTAACAAGCTGCTACATCCAGCGCAGCCAGCAGCAGGAACATGTTCTTCATCAAGTATTTACTAACTGTGGCTGTGGGAGTTGTAGAGAGAAAGCCTTTAGGAGATGTGATGGAGGGGTCACTCACTTGCGAAGACAGAGACGTTGTCCTGATAGGCCTGGTTCAGCGTGTAGTTAACTATACTCTCCTCATCAGGGAAGCCTTTGAAAATATCCACACTGACCTGAATGAAGCATGAGCACAAACAGCTGTTTCATATAAAGGGATGTTAATAGAAATAATGTTGAAAACATTCTTCAAATGAATATCAATATTTCCATTAGAGCTCTCAACATGTAGTACGCTACGTGATATTTTTGTAGCCCTGACACTTACATACAATAACAATGAAATGTTTGACTGAATATATTTTTTTGCATAATCTTAAAACATGTTTAGTTAAGATGTTAACAATGTCTGACAACCTTAATGGCTCTAAAAGCTTCCTCAAAGAAAGTTATTACATGAAATGACTGTCTGAGACACTAATTTAGGATAGTTTTGCGATAAGGTTTTGGCCTAAAACATATTTTTAAAAGTCATTTATGGTGGAGAAGTGCATGCAGGGTGCAGGCAAAAGATTTTTTCTCTTGAGATCTATCACTATTTTATCATCCACAACAATACATATAAAAACCCAGAAGAAACCTGTTGGGTCACAGGTCATTTCAGACAGCAATAAAATTGCTATATTTGTTTGGTACAAATCTCAACTTTGAAGGGTTCCTAATTCCTTAAAAGTTTCACTAAAGCTGCATTAAAAGTGCCTGGTTCTCATCACCACCTCGGAAAGAAAGAACGTACTGGCTCAGTATGTTTTTCTACAGTGAACCATTTCACACCAGCTTACTCTGAATGCCTTTGTTTACAACGATTTAATTATGCAGAATAAAAAAAAAAAACTGAAAAAAAAAACAGCAGAATTCCCCTTTAAATATTGAACATTTGTCTATAACACAAATATAAATTATATAATTATTATATAATATAGAATAATTTATATAATAAATGATATAAGCTACTGCATAGGTGTGAATTTATTTCCAAAATAAAAACATGTCACATGTTCCACCCCAAACAAATAGTTCTAATTTAGAACTTAAATTAAACCTAATTTTAATTCTTATGGGTGCCTCGTTAAAAGTTAAGTAGTAGAATTTCTGTCTTTTTGTATTGAAGCCAATTAGCTGTGATGAGTTATTAGTCTAAGTACTACTGTTTGGAAGAAGGCACATGATTCTGATTAATAATGTATATATTTTTTTTCATGGTTTTGAATATGAATAGCCTACGCTGTTATTCCTAAGTGTGTAATATAGTAAATAACTCAAATATCTCATTCTATGAGTAAATGTTTGACTGGTACTTTTGACTCCATACTACTTTTCATTATTCTTGATTTCTTGATTTTTGAGACTATTTTCACATTTTCTATAACAAATCCCTGGTCACTCCAAATAAATCACAAATTAATCTTTCATAAGTTTACGATGTCTTGATAAAACATATCAAAAGCTCAAATCAGACCTTTGACATAAACTGAGTCCAGCCACAGGCAGCGTTGTCGATGGTGTCCAGCTGCTCGAGCAGCGTGCTGATGTTGGGCAGGGTGAAGTTCTCCTGCAGTAGACTGTCCACTAGCTCACTGTCTGAAGAGTTCAGCAGCTCTGGGTGCCTCCGCAGGTCAGAGGTGAACTACACAGATGGATACAGGAGGACAGACATGGGGAGACATGATGTCAAGCATTTCTCCCCCTACGCCAAACGGTGTTGATCAGCCAACTGAAGAGATATTTTTAGATTTGCACTGGAGCTATGAGGCTAATATAGCTACTCAAGTATACCTCACCAGCACTGCACAAACTGCATGCCTAAATCACAGACTCAACTCAAAACATTTGGAGTTGTTACGTGTGAAAGTGCATTTAAAGTTAAGGCTACAATTAAGTTAACAATGCAGACAACAAACAATGAACAATTCACATATTTGACCATTTTGGGGCATGGGGTGGGGGGTGGGTGGGGGTGTGTGCAGGGAAAAGCTGTGTGAAGTGTTTGTGATACACTTTAATATACATAGATACAGCCTTTAATCACACAACTAAAGCTGCTCTTATTGATATGACATCTGTGGGAATACGCATCTAGGAAAAAAACTGTTACACGTTTGGCGCTGGAATGCAACAGAATCCAATGCTAAAAATGGTATGCCCCTGTTTTACCCCACGGGACTATGTTCTTGGCTAAATAACAGTCTATAAGTAAATTTTTCACACAAAACAAAGTATCTAAGCGCAAAAAAGGCCTGTTCTTCAATTTGAAAAACTACAAATGAATTAAAATCTATTTTACTGTATGCAACATTTTGTTTTTGGCACTGGTATACTCTAAACATTACACACAATACACGATAAAACACAATATTTAAACATGTTGTGGCAAATGAGAATTAAAACTAACATTACTGAATAACAGAGATTTAAACAATGAGCAGTTATTACACGAGAATATATCTTTAGTGTCATACGAAACAAGAATACTGCAGGAGCAGAACATTTTGGTAAATGAAGGGTGCTTTCTGGCTTGTAGCTACGTGTCTCACTCATGGGATGCTATTAGCACTTAAGTACTTCATTAAAAGGAGTCCTTCACTTCAATGACTGTCTTCATTTTTAACATGTGCATTTTTAACAGACTTTATAGTCTTTTTGAATCGTTTTTGTTTTGGTCCATTCATCACAAAATCTGAATATATCTTTTTGGATTTAAGTTTACAGGACAAGGAAATGGAAGTAAATGGATGTACAATTTTTCAAAAGTCATTTTGGATCATTTCTGGTTCTCCATTCATCACGAAGTTTTAACACATAAAGGCAACTAGCCTTTTCAAATTATGTCAAAAACAGAAAGATGTCAAAAATGGAGACGCAAGGTTTTATCCCGACACTAGCGATACGTTCAACTCTTCAATACGTGCTCTACTAATGGTGCATTACCTGTTGCAGCCAGGCCAGGTGGTTGTGGAGTTTGCCTTCCTCCAGAAAAGCCCTCAGCTCTGCAGAAATGTTTAGCCACACTCGGGCGTAATGGGTCACATTTCCCACAAACGCAAACGTCTCATTGGCCTAGAGATTGAAAGAGGCACGTACACTTCCATTAGCACTTTGTCCATCTCTCAGGCTTACAGGCTCCTCTCTGCACACTCATTCATTCTCCCTCGCTATTGAGGAACACATCGACACATTGCCAATAAGCAGGTTTACACAGCATAGAGGGATCAATAGAGCCGTGACTGCAAGGCCTTTACTGTGGAGCTACAAGACTTTGAGAGACGTCCACCGGTGCTGATAACAGGTGAAGCTGCTTGACATATTGACTCCAAACCTTTAACTGCATTTATGCCTTTAATTAAAACCTGTTAGTGAAAGGTCACTAAGGCAAAACACTGAGCAAGCACGGCAGATAGGGGCTGTCACGGAGCAATTCATTTGCATTTCTCTGACGGGTTTCAGAGATTGACTTGCCTTCTGGATGACCTTGTCCACCTGTGAGCCGATGGGTGAGTAGAGGATCTTTGGATTTGTAGTCATGAGGTGCACGAGAAGCCCTAAATTGCGCTGCTCTTTGCTGGTGAAGCCGAGCGAGCTCATGTTGCCCTGCTTCAAAGCTTCAGGCTCAATGATCCTGGTGAGAAAAAGAAAGTACAGGCTTAGTCATCAAGAAAAGCAGTGTAAGCTAAAAAAGGATTCAGTATCCCACACTATCACTCTGGGCCAGATATACATACGAGCGCAGGCGCCAAGTAAACGTGCTTTGATGCAGCCGCAATATGCGTTTGCAATTCACTGGAAATTAAGGTTTACTAGGGCTGCACAAGATGCACATAGAACCTGTTAATTGTGCCACTTGTGTTTTGAAGGTGGCATGAAATATTTGAGCCAACAAGCCCAAGACCAAAAAGAAAATGAAAGTTCAACAAGGAAGACATAGCTGTGTTCTTTCCCACCTAAACATTGTACAGTGGTGTTACTGTACTCCAGTTAAGAAAACAGAGTTTGTGAAACGATAACACTGACTACACACACACTGGCTATGGCTGCATAACATGTGCTCAAATACATACATCCAGGGGTTAAACTGGACCAGCGTACACTGGAAAAAGTAAATGTAAATCATTTTCACTGCAGTCTTCATGAAATCTATTTAAATATGTGATGGGATAAACTGAGCGGATGGGAAAACCATTAGTAAAAGAAATATTTGATAATAGATACTTTTTTACACTTCTGTGTTTGACACAGCAGAAGTCGTCATAGTAGGGAAAACATTACAGTAGTGGTGGTGTTTATGAGCGAGAATGATAAGGACTTTCGCAAATTTTTCCATGAAAGATGTTATTTGTTTGGTAGTTTTCATTTTCAGAGATGAGCAAGAATGAAAAGGTCTGCAGTAATAGTAGACTAATGATGCTGCTTCAGCAATGGATGTGCAAGTGGTACAGGTTTAAAGATGGTAAAAAGTTGTCTGTGATCTGAGAATGTGAAATTATCTACAAATAAAAGAAAAAATCTTGGTGCTACCTTACTTATCCAACATTAGGTACACTATCCAGTGATCTGTGGGGACCAGTCATATGGTTCTTTGCAGCAATTGCTGCTATTGGTTGATTGGCATGTTTTTATGCTTTTCCATAGTACATGTTAGTGTAAGGCTAAAGTTGGCTTCCTATTTGTCAGCTTCTTTTTTTTTAATTTTCCATTCCACCTTAAACGGAGGCGCACGGTTTCAGGTTAAACGGAAATTCGCTGGCACCAGAACGTAACTGCTGCATGGATTAAGGTGGAAAGAAAAATGCTCTCTCCTAGTAATCTCTTTAAAACAGCAGGCAGCTGGTTGAAGCATATAGTTAAAAAGGACGGGAGGAACTCAATGCCAGATGGCTGGCATCATTGGGCCTCACATTCACCAATGTTTTTTCTTAAATTAGTTGTTGAGAAAGGCCCTGAGAAAACATCTACATCAGATTCATGATGTTTTCTTAAACTGCAGAATTGTTCACACCCTTGTGCTCTTGAGTGTCTGTAGATTCTGTTCTTCCTCAAGAACAAATCCCAAATAAGAAAACACTGGTGAATGTTAGAATCTTCATGAAAACTGAGAAAGAAACTTAAGAAAAAATTTTTCAGTAGTAATACTGCAGTAGTTCACTTTGCTAGTTTAAAGGCTTTCGTGTGACTTTCAGCAAAGAGTCTGAAAAAATCTTTTGCTGTAATTTTTATGCCAAAAACTGACAAATAAGGAACGGTGAAATAAGAAAATGAATTCTCTTAATTACGTCATTAAGACAGAAACAGAACGCTTATTGGTTTTAAACACACTTTCTCATGAAATCAGTGCTGAGAAAGAATGGGAGACGGCCATGGAATAAACAGAGCTAAACAATGTTTATTCTTGCAAAGTAATTTTGCAAAGTACTAAAAAAGAACCAATAAAAGCAGCAGTAGAGCACTAAATCAATAAGCAGTACTGATTACTAAGAAACAATATGGGAAAAGACAAACAACACCCATCCTCAAACACACACACACACACACACACACACACACCTATTATTCCCACACAGGATGGGCTGCAGTCCAGCCCACAGCTGAACAAAAGCAGAGAACTGTGAGTGGGGGTTTTCTGCCTCTGCCTCTTTCCCCATAGACTCCTCCTGCCCTCCCTCTGTAGATCCCTCTGTTGCGTTGGGGCCCCAGGTGGTGCTGTTGGAGCTCCAGGTGGAGTTGTTGGCTGTGGGTGGAGTCTGGTGGCCTGCACATGCCCCCTTAGGCAGCAGCTTAGCCAATCCTGACAGCAGATCCACATCCCTCAGCAACCGCTCCACTTCAGCGAGGTCCTTCAGCAAAGCGCCCAGGTGAGACTGAACCGGCAAAACAGACACATTTGCCTGATCCAGCCGCAACTGTGGAGGAGAGAAGGATGAGTAGAAGAATGAAAAGTTGGGTGGTTGGATGAGTGGATGGACAGATGGTGGATGGATCAAGGAAAGTAAGTTAGATAAGCAGAGGATAAACAATAAAGGTGGATGCAGGAGGGTGGATGCATAAAGAGGTATGTAGGAATTGAGAAAGGATATGACAGCAGATTTGAGAGAGGATGGAAGAGATGTATGTATGGATGAATGTATAGACCGATGGATGTATGGACAGAAGGAATGGAAGGTCAAAGAATGAGTGCAAAGTGGATTAAGAGCAAAAGACAGCATCAGAGGAAAGAGCAGATGTTTGGAAGGATGTAGAGCAGAGAAACAGAAAGATGAGTTAAGGGGCTGTTAGGAAGGGTCTCCTTGGACAGTGTTCTCCCTCAGAAACCAGAGAATGAAGCAATAAACCAGCTCGGCAGATCCCGCTAAGACCCAAGTTTAGAGCATGCCCGGTGCAATGATGAACAAACACTCTCGTATAGAGACAGAGTTTATTCAGCATAAAGCACACAGAAGAAGGGGAAGTCCCCTCTTTTATAAACACAGAGAGCCCGTCCCACGTGCTCGCAGGCAGTCAAGGAAGGGCCTGACCACATTCTAACATATGTCGTAACCTGCTTGTCCATACATGGAGTTGTTTTTCTCCATCTCTGGATGTGCTCAGTTCAACATCAAAATCCAGTAAGTCAAAAGTGCAAATGGGCTGCAGAATGAAAGAGGAACAATAGTTATTAACAGCCTGTAAGTATGCACAAAGGGCAGACACCCTTGCACCCTCAGCAGAGTCTGATTTTATTAATACATGTTAGTCACTGGGGAAGAGACAGGCCAAAGGAAAGTTAACCCTTTCAGGGGCAAATTATTTAAGCAATACAGAGATTGAGGAAAGAACGGATGGATGCATGTATGCATGGATGGATGGATGGATGGAAAATCAAAGGAGGAGTGTAAAACTAATTGAAACAGAGAGTAGTATAGGGATTGAGGAACAAAATAATGGATGGATGGATGGATGGATGGATGCATGATCAAAGGAAGAGGGTAAAACTGATTAAAAGAGGAGTATAGGGATTGAGGTACAAAAAAATGATGGATGAAGGAGGAGGAAATAAATTGAGGGACGAAAGAATTAATGGATGGATGGATGGATGGATATATAGATGGATGGATGGATCAAAAGATAGAAAGACAGATGGTGGATTGATGGTAAGAAAATCAGAGAAGAAGGTGAAAAAACAAGATGACAGCAAGAGGAAGGAAGAGATGGATGAACAGATGGATGGATGCATCGATGGAGGTGGAAATGGATTGAAGGATGAAAGAATGGATGGATGGATGGATGGATGGATGGATGGATGGATAAAAAGATGAATGGAGGACTGATAATAAGAAAAACAGAAGGAACAAAAGCAAGGGATGACAGAGAGAAGAAAGAAGAGATGGATGGATGGATGGATGGATGGAGAAAAAGATGAATGGAGGACTGATAGTAAGAAAAACAGAGAAGGAACAAAAGCAAGGGATGACAGAGAGAAGAAAGAAGAGATGGATGGATGGATGGATGGATGGATGGATGGATGGATGGATGGATGATCTACCTTCTCTATAATCCTCTGGGTGTCAATCTGGTCCCTCAGCTCTTGACTGATCTCTCCAAAACGCTCCGCCCTCTGTCCTGGCTCTCCTCCACACACAGCCGCCTGATAAGTCTGTAACAGTGACTGCTGCTTCTCAGGGACCAATAAGATCTTATTCAGCTCACTGTTCCCACCCTCTCCACAGGTCAGCACCTCCAACACTCCACCGGTCAGTAGAATTCCCTGATAAAATAAACAGGAGTTTATAGGCAGTTTATAATTGACAGTATATAAAAATTCACACTGTAAGAAAAAACAGCATTATTCCTCCCCAAAATGTTCAGCTCAGACCTGATCTGATTGAGTTTACTCAGGTACCACATGGCACAGCTTGATTATCACACTTAATAAGTGTTCATTAATAATTAATAATTAAGTCTGGAGAGAAGTCCATTATTCCTTACAGTGTAGACAGCAGTAAGAATGACATGACCATGGCAACAAAAGATGCTGCACAGTGCAGACAGAAGCCTGACTGACCTCCATCTCTCGCAGACCCTGAGGGTCATATTTTTGCGATGCTGCCCCTGTCCCGACGAGACCGAGGGCCTGAGAGAGCAGCCTGAGCAGAGCCTGCCTTTCAGCTGCTTTAGCGGGGTCTCTCAGTGCCTTCTGCAACAGCCCACCCTCTAGACTGTGCCAGCCCCCTAGTAGCTGCTCCTGCAGACAAACATTCAGCAGCATTTAAAAGAACAGTGAAAATCAAACTGAGCCCTTATCCAAAATGTAATTCATACCTGTTGAGTGCTTCTTTAGTTTCGACTGGAGCTATGATGCAAATTTAGCTAACAAGTGATGGAAGTTTATACCCCACCAATTAGCAATTACAGACAAACACAGATAAAGCTACACAATGTAAGATTTGGAGAGTTGTAGAAATTGTGTAATTGCACACAACATATGGAAGAACATTTTGTAACGTGTTGCGCTTTGAACTCCTTTTTCGTGAATTGTGAATGTGATGAAACAGGACTCAATGACAACTCAGTCAAAACTTGGCGAAGGTCTTCCAGATCTAGAAGGTCATTTCGTGAATCTCCCTGTATATATATCAGTATACACAGTATTGTGGAGTGTTGTGCTGAACATCCATGGCACTTCCATCTATATTCATTAAGATATAAGATTTTCTGCACCCTTTGCTTTGATGTCAGACAATGGATGGTAAGGCTGGTGCGGCACTGCGTGTATGTGATGAGCTCACACTGTACCTCCAGCTGTAAAACTTTCTCTCCCGGGCTGTGAGCACCATGCTGACCCTCTGCCCAGCTCCCTCCTTTAGGATATGTGCCAAAGATGAGGTTATACACCTGCACCGAGTATACACACACACACACACACACACACAGACACACACACACATATTCTCAGTGAATCCACATTCTCAATGACTTTCAATGACAGCGATGCTTCAGAGAAGAAGATTAAATTAAGAGGGGTGAGCAGTAAAAAAGTCAGATAACAGATAAGAGCAAATCCTGAAAGACAGGGTGACTATAAATAAACAAGCACAAGCCAAGAAGCAAACCCTCCAAAACAGCTGAGCTCGCCACACATTAAAATCGCCAATACTGAACTCTGACAGGAGTTAAATTTACTGCCTCCGAGTTATATTTACTCCACTGTATGAGTGGAGGAGTTACTTTAACTCTGCTGATGTTACTGAGTAGGTGCTTGTGACAGGTGCAATTGGCCTGAAGCTAACAGGCTGAGGCGGATGCTGGATTCTGGTCCTATGCTCTTATGCTTAGGGTTCAATTTCCCAGTCATAATTACATAATTACAAAGTCTTTGCATTACAATGCTCTATAGTCAGAAACATTATGGGCTAGTTGGCTCATCTGATCTATTCCTGCACCATCCTAACATTTTTCCCCATTGTAAAATAAAGCTACATGCCAAAAGTGTCTTTTATTACAGACAGACAGACAAACAGAATTCTGTATTATACAATATTAAAAAAATACAACAATATTTTATGAAAAACAGCCTATATAGTTCAGCAATATTAGGCTGTGATTGAAAGAGACATAATGGTGAAACATTATTCTGTGAATGGCACAGTGGTTTTTAAAAGCTTTATATATTCAGGGGAAATGATTTTTGAATTCTTGTTCATTTTTAAATCGTTGAGATGTAAACAAAGTCATTCACAGTGATTTGATGTGAAATGCTCTGTTCTAGAGAAACACACCGACTCACATCTAGCACATAACTGATGACAGGAATCAGTGGCCACTTGGAAACGTATTCATCTTAGTTTCAATGCTTAAAAGGATCCATTTAGATTTTGCAACTGTCAAAAAATAAGTGCTGGAACTTGGGGACTAAAAAATTAAAATTCCAGATTTATTTCCACTTTCCACTTAAACATTTCCTTTAGGAGATTTTAATGCAGCTCACTTAACGGTAAAAGGGTAATTTTATGGCCAAAATTCACTTGTGGTGTTCTAAGCAAGTGACCACTGATACTCAAACAGTTTAGTTCCTATAAAAGCTTCCTGACAGAAAATTATGACATGAAATAGTTATGAAAACACTGCCTGAGGTCTGAGACACTGTTTTAGACATTGGTAGTTTTCAGAAGGTTCTGAAATACATGTATTGTGGAGTGTTACATGCAGTGTGTTGTCAGGCAAAATAGTCCTCAAAGAACTGCTATTTTGATATTACCAATATTACACATAAAAATGTAGAAGACGTGTAGGTTCACTGGTGGTTTCTGATTATAAATAAAATGGCTATTTTGCACTACTGACATTGTGACCCTTGGTTCCCATCACCATAAGTGTAAAGAAGTCTGAATCAGTTTCTCTATTAAGTCTGTAAGTTTCTCTACAATGCATCATCCCACACCAAGCCTCTCTGGATAACTGTATTTACATCTGAACCACTGATTTATGACAATTATTCATAATAATATATTATGAAATTTCTCTTTAATACAGAATTCAGTGTTAAGACATTTACAAAATGAAAAAAAAATTCTTTATATTTTTGCAGTCCTTTCGTCGTAATTACATTAAATAGTTTGGCAAAAGTAATGGCATTTGAGGGTAAAGGTTTAGCTTTATGTAAAGGAAAGGGAACCTGTATATGATGACTATGATAGCACAAGAAGGCAGCATTAATATGCATGGCACTACAGCGCTTAAGTCCATGAGCATTAGCCGGGACCATTAGCATATTCCCATTCTGCTGTCAAGAAACACAATCCGCACCGTTACCGATTGTGCTCCTTGACAGCAGAATGGGAATATGCTAATGGTCCAGGCTAACGCAGAGACTTCAAAGAGCAGCGCTGGACAGAATGAGCCTTTGAAGTGGAGTCGAGAGATGAACCTCTTTCAGGTTGACGGGGGAGGAGAGTAGCAGGCTGGCTGTGTCGTTGGCCAGAGAGAGGTTTCTGATGAGGAACTGCTGGAACATAGACTGGTTCCGCAGGACGCTGCCCACGGTGAAGCCTGAAATCAAAAGAACATGTAGAGTTAGACACTTATAACAGGACAGAAACTACTTGGTAGTTTGACAGTTGACAGAACTGCTAGCGTTAGAAGCTGCTATTGAGAAGATAATAATAATAATACAGTGTTATAAATAGTATATATTTAGTGTTTGATCATATGCAAAAGTTTATACACCCTGAAATGACATCTTTTGTTGGGAAAATAGGCACACGTCCTCTAGAGGGTAAGTGGAGCTGTAGTAGCACAGAGATGTACTTAAAGAGTAACTACACCCCACTGTTTTTAGCTAACTCCATCTCTAGCTCATCTTTGAAAAAATGCTCAAAAATAGGAGGGGCACGCTGGGAGGGGCACTGCAGTGATCTGCAGGCTTGGAGGTGGGGCTGTGAGGGAAACCAGGTGGGCTGGGCTGCTGTGTTTAACATTAGTAACATTAGCTACCAGAAAATATGGAGAGTAGCAGAAGCAAACAGGCTGATGATTTTTCTACTACCATCCTCATCTTAACAGGGGTTCAATGTTTCTGAGCCACTGACTCGAGCCGTTGAAGAGTTAACATAATGGCAGAAAATGATTAAGAGCCAGCGGAAGAGGCGTAGAAATGGTAGAACATTCCCGAAAACAGTGACAGCTATCTTGTAATTATCTGTTTAGCAGGTCCATATTCAATAAAACAAATCAAAAAGTTAGATCAGTTCAACATCGGTCGACAGAGTTGCATACTGCGACATGTCATCGTACTTTGGTGCGAAAACATGTCATCCGTGCCTTTAGCAGAGTTGAACCAGAGGGGCACTGCAGAGGGAAAACTGACACAATAAAAAAAGATATTTTCACAGTTTGGAGATGTGTTCACATTTTAAGCAATGCTGGTATATTTTATTATTACAGAGCAGAGCATTTCAGCAACTAATGAAACAAAAGATCTTAGGGCACTTGCTGCATATACAACATATTCTAACATATTAGTAGTACATACTGGCACTTACATATCATTGCTGTCCAAAGAAAAGCAGTAGTAACTTCTCAAAACAAGGCAAAAACGTTAATGTAAGTTACGGTAAAGATTTTTTACTCAGTGTGAGTCTCTGAGTTTCATCACATGATGTAAAAGACGGTCATCGCGTCAGATCATGTAGGAAAATGAAATTTGACAACAGCAGATATATATGATTTATATATGACAGCAACTCTCTCTCTCTCTCTCTCTCTATCTATATCTATATATATATCTATATCTATATCTACATATATATATGGAACATAAATCTGGAACA